>NC_139929.1:14578881-14963881 GCF_963514095.1 Eutrigla gurnardus | reverse complement strand
CCATACTTCTGCACAGCAGAAGCATAGCTCCATTAGGCAAGATCCGAGCATCCAACCCTTCCCCTACACACCTTAGAGACTCAGTAACTTTAAGAGGATTCATGGCTCTAAACCCTCCTCCTACCTGGTCCCTCAACTTGAAAATAACCCGAAATTCTTCTTCGGCTCTCACCATTTTCACCACTCTATCTCCCTCCTTCTCCTGACAGCGACCACGTTTCCCTCTCTCCACCTTTTCCCAAACCTGCCTACTTCATCCGTCCTCCTCCGTATCTACAGCCATATATCCACCCACGCGCGAGTCTCCCTTCAACGGTCCACGTCGAGACCTGGTCATCTCTTCTGTAAATTTCCCGCGACTTCCGCCGATAGATAACTTCCTGTGGTTTCAAAATAAAAGCTGTCTTCTTTTAATTTCCGGCAGGCTTTATGCCTTTGCGGCACATTGCTGCCACCCACAGGACAAAAAATTATATAAATAAATAAACCACCAAACAAAAATGAATAAATAAATAAAATTAAATAAAAAAAATAAAAAAATAAATATATATATATATTTCAAACACAGTCAGTCCATCCTATTTCCATAGGAGTAATCCAGTGGCCGTTATGAAGTCCAGGACAGCTTTTATAGTCCCAGGCTGGTTCTCAGTGGGATTTAGAAGGCTCTTTAGTGTAACCGGTGTTGTTCCCAGGCTTTCCACAGCTGCATACAGATGTTCCCTCTGTCGAGTGAGTCCAGTACATTCCATCAGGATATGTTTCACTGTTTGCTGTTTTTTACACACCCCACATAGTCCATTTTCATGTTTCCCAAGTTTTTGTAGGTCCCATGCGAGTCCGCAATGCCCCAGCCTCAGTGGTCATCATGACTGTATGCCTCCTTTCCTTTCCCAAAAAACACTGGCTCTTTGTCACTCTATTCTGCAAGCTGTAGTAATGCCTCCCCTTCTTTTCCTTATCCCACTCCTCCTGCCACACAGCCATGATGTTCTTTTTAATGGTTGACCTACACTCAGTTATTCCCAGCCTCACTTTTACATTGATTTCTTCCCTTCTTAAAGCCCTTTTTGCTGCCCCATCAGCTAGCTCATTCCCCTCTATCCCCACATGAGCTGGGACCCACATAAACCCCACTGACTCTCCCACCTGCTCAATCCTGTACATCAGGGTAAGAAGCTCCACCATGAGGTCTGACCTGGCTCCAAGCCCTCCCTCCCTCAATGTCATCAGCACTGAAGCAGAGTCGGAGCATATCACAACTGGCCCTGGCCTGACGTCCTCCACCCACTGCATAGCCCAGATTATTGCAAGCAGCTCTGTGGTGTAAACTGAAACCCCCTCAGACAGTCGCCTATACTTAACAACATCCAAATCTGGGATGCAAAAAGCAAACCCAGACTTCCCAGTCATTGGGTCTTGAGCCCCATCAGTATATATTTGTATGTACTGTCCCCACGTGTTATTTAGCCTTTCCTTTACAATTCCCCCAACTGTTGCAGTTCTCTCATGAGCTAACACACTTATATCTATCTCTGGCACTGGTAGAATCCATGGTGGTATAGTTGGCCAGTACACTACCGGGGCCACCCCCTCCTCCCCAAACTCCATCCTCCCCATTTCCTCATTGACTTTAAAAATGAAACATTCCCTTTTCACTCTTGCTCCTCCCCACTCCCATGCACCTTCCAAAGCCAGCTCCCCCACATTCTCCCCTTGATGTCCCCTTAATTTACAGATATACTGCATTGCCAGCTTAGACCTTCTGATACCCAATGGGGTCTCCCCCATTTCCACAAGTAAGGCTGCAATTGGGGTGGAACGGAAGGCCCCACAGACGACTCTCAGTGCCTTTGCCTGCACTACATCTAATTTCTTGAGAATTGTTTTTGCTGCCGTCCCGTAACACAAACACCCATAATCTATCCTCGATCTGACCATTGCCCTGTAAATCATCATCTGTGTATCCTGTCCAGCACCCCACAAACTTCCTGATAGGGACCGCATGACATTTATAACTTTTCCACACTTGCTCACAGTACTGTCTACGTGCTTTTTATACGTCAGTCTTTCATCACAAACTACTCCCAATAATTTAAACTCTTTTACCCTCTCTACTGCTTGCCCATACATTTGCAAACCTTGACACTCAGTTTTCTTATTGCCAAATACAACATATTTAGTTTTTTCCGTTGAAATCTTAAATCCCCACCTGCTTCCCCATTCCATTATTTTATTTAATGCCTCCTGGATTTTCTGTTATGTGTTTGATGTTCCTGCCTCTTTTCCACACTGTTCCGTCGTCCGCAAACGACTTTAAAATGACATTGTCTTTAAAAATGTCATTCACCATTACATTAAATAAAACTGGACTTATTACACTTCCCTGTGGTGTTCCATTCTCAATGCATGTGCCATTCGACATCGCCTCCCCCACCCTAACCTAGATGACCCTGTTCTTTAAAAAGTCCTGTATCCAGTTAAGCATACGCCCTCTAACCCCTGCATCATACAGCTTAATGATGAGCCCCTCCTTCCACAACATGTCATAAGCCTTTTCAATGTCCAAAAACACTGCAACTCCTCTTTATTTACCATGGTTTTCTTTACATCCGAATCCAGGGAGATCACAGAATCCATGGTATTTCTTCCTCTGCGAAAACCACTTTGAATTAGCGTAAACCACTCCTCCTTCTCCAGTTTGTATACTAATCTATCCGTCACCATTCTTTCCATTATTTTACATATCACTGCTGTTAGTGCAATAGGTCTACGACCCTGGATGCTCTGCTTCCTTCCCTGGTTTTAAAATTGGGACAACCACTGCCTGTTTCCAGGCTAATGGAAGCCTTCCTTCTTTCCAAACATTATTTATAAGTGCTAACATTTCTTCCACCACTGGATCACCTAGTCTTTTAAATACCTCATAGCTTATGCCATCCTTCCCTGGTGCTGTTTTCCCCCCATTTTTTATGGCTCTGCGCAACTCTTCCACTGAAAAGTACAAATGAACACAATCAGTGTTATCGTCATTCACCCCAGGTTTAGATACGTTTTTTCTTAGCGTTTCATTCCTCTTTCTAATGCCTTCCTCCCCGATGTTTGCTCCCCTATGTACATCCTTAAACTTACTTTCACACATTTGGGCTTTCTCTATATCACTCTTCGCTATAACTCCCTTTTCCTCCAATACTGGCATTTTCCTTTTCCTTACCACTCCTGACATACGGTGAACTGCTGCCCATATTTCTCCAACTGATGTATCCACGCCCAATTTTCCACAATATCTTCTCCAATACTCTTTTTTTGTAACCTTAATTACTCTTCTTGCTTTAGCCCTAAGCCTTTTGTACTCTATCGCATTATTCTCTGTCGGGCACCTTCTTAATAGTCTATATGCACAGTTCCTATCCCTCACTGCTTTATCACAAGCCCTATTCCACCATGGCACACTTACTCTAGTTTTAGAGTTTTTCTTTAAAGGGATGCACTCATATGCACTACTTAATATCATTGAACACAATGTGTTGTTCCACTCATCTATTGTTCCCTCTCCATTCACACTGTCAAGGCCACTATCACACTTACTAGAAAACTTCTCCCAGTCTGCCTTCCCATAGTTAAAAAAGGTTGGTCCAGTCTGATCCTCAGTTAACAAAGTTTTCCCAAACTTCAACAGTATTGGAAAGTGATCACTACCCATTGGGTACCTGTCCATATTGTCCCATTCTCCTACCCTTGCGTATTCACTGGATGCTAATGCTAAATCTATGCATGAAACTGCCCCTGTCTTAATTTCAAACCTAGTTGGCCTGCCATCATTCATACATACTAAACCATATTTGTCCATAAAATCCTCCACTGTGCTCCCATTAGTATATTTTACCCTGCTTCCCCACAAAGGGTTATGTGCATTAAAGTCACCTAGCCAAATAACCGGTACCCCTATCTGTTCCATAATCTCCTCCAGATCTATTATGCTGACTGGCAAGCAGGGATTATAAAATAATAAAATATAACTATATTTACCCACTTATTGTTTTCCCACACCTTTACCACCACGCACTCTAGAGAAGAATTAATTTGCACCCTCTGGTACTTCACATCAGATCTTTTAAACGTTGCACACCCTCCTCCTGCTTTCCCACTTCGGTCCTGTGTAATACATTCATACCCTGGCACCACAAAGTCCAAACAGGGTTTGAGCCAAGTTTCCTGGATACACAATACAGCTGGTTTATACTCTCCTTTAAAAACATCAACATATCTTTTAAACTCTTGGCCATTTGCGATAAGGCTCCTTGCGTTCCATTGCAATAAATAAAACATCAACAGATTAAGTATCTTCATATTCAGTCATGTCTATTTCCCCTTCTTTACCATTTACATTTACATTTACATTTAGGTCATTTAGCAGACGCTTTTGTCCAAAGCGACTTACAATAAGTACATTTGTCAAAAGAAGGAAACAAAGAAACCACGACGTATCATTGCCGATGCAGTAAGAGCTAAAAATAGAACAAGTGTTAGGTCCTCATCTGAGTAAAGTAGTACTTCAAGAGTAACAGTGCTACGATCCGAGTTTATTTATTTATTTATTTTTTTGCGGGGGGGGGGGGTCGAGGGAGGGTGTTAGTGGGTCATGCTATGTAGAGTCGAGGTGAAGTCTGAACAGGTGAGTCTTGAGCCTTTTTCGGAAGATGGCAAATGACTCTGCTGTCCTGACATTGGTCGGGAGTTCGTTCCACCACTGAGGCGCCAGAACAGAGAAGAGTCTGGACTTTGCTGAGCGACATTTGTTTGATTTCAGCGATGGTGGTACCAGCCTGCCAGCTGAAGTAGAGGAGCGGAGTGCTCGCTTCGGGGCATGAGGTTTGACCAGTGTTTGAAGGTAGGCAGGTGCCGTTCCATTGATGGCCCTGAAGGCCAGTGTCATCGTCTTGAATTGGATGCGTGCTGCAACAGGGAGCCAGTGGAGGTCACGGAGGAGGGGGGTCACGTGGGAGAATTTGGGTAGATTGAAGATAAGGCGTGCTGCAGCGTTCTGGATACGCTGCAATGGTTTAATCGCATAGGCCGGGAGTCCGGCCAGGAGAGAGTTGCAGTAGTCAAGGCGGGAGATGACCAGTGCTTGGACCAAGAGCTGCGTTGCATCCTTTGTGAGGAAGGTCCGAATCCTGCGGATATTGTAGAGGGCAAATCTGCAGGATCGGGCCACAGCAGTGATGTTGGGGGTGCAGGATAGTTGGTCATCGAGGATTACACCCAGGTTCCTCGCAGTTGAGGAAGGAAATACTGTGATGCCCTCAACAGTGACCGACAGGTCCATGCGAGGGCAGTCTTTCCCTGGGATGAAGAGGAGTTCGGTTTTATTCAGGTTAAGCTTGAGGTGATGTGCAGTTGTCCAGACAGAGATGTCAGCCAGACAGTCCGAGATGCGAGTTGCAATGTGAGCGTCAGAGGACGGGGGAAAAGAGAGGAACAGCTGGGTGTCATCAGCGTAGCAATGGTAGGAGAATCCATGCGATGTGATAACAGAACCTAGTGATCTGGTGTATAGTGAGAACAGAAGCGGTCCTAATACTGAGCCTTGAGGGACACCCGTGTCCAGAGAGCAGGGTTTGGACATAGAGCCATTCCATGTGACCTGAAAGGTGCGGTTTGTCAGGTATGATGTAAACCAGGTGAGAGCAGAGTCGGTTATGCCAAGTTCAGCCAGAGTGGAGAGGAGAATTTGGTGGTTGACTGTGTCGAATGCAGCAGATAGGTCAAGGAGAATGAGAACGGAGGAGTTGGATGATGTTTTGGCGTCTCGCAGGGACTCGGTCACAGTGAGGAGGGCCGTCTCAGTGGAGTGGGCAGTCCTGAATCCTGATTGGTTAGGGTCTAGGAGGTTCTTCTGCAAGAGATAGGATGACAGTTGGTTGTAGGCAGCACGTTCCAAGGTTTTAGAGAGGAATGAAAGAAGAGATACAGGTCTGTAGCTTTGGATGTCAGTAGCGTCAAGGGTGGGTTTTTTCAGGAGAGGCTTCACGATAGCGGTCTTAAAATCTGCTGGAATGACACCTGAGGTGAGGGAGGAGTTGATCAGGGTGGTGAGGAATGGCAAGATGTCGTGTGAGATGTCCTGGAGAAGAGAGGAGGGAATCGGGTCAAGGGAGCAGGTGGTGGCACGGTTAGATGTAACAAGTGCGTGAACGTCTTCAGAGGTGATGGGGCTAAAGCTGGTAAGACCATCCGAGTTGAGAGTTGGGGGAGATGTCTTCTGGGAGGGAATAGGCGTGAATGAGGAGCTGATGTCATTTACTTTCTTGGTAAAGTAAGTTGCAAAGTCATCGGCAGTAAGGAAGGAAGGGGGCGGAGGGGTAGGAGGGGTGAGGAGGGAAGAGAACATGGAGAAGAGTTTCCTGGGGTTGGAGGCAGAAGAGTTGATCTTTGCCAGGTAGAAGGCAGATTTAGCTGCCGAAACAGTTGATGTGAAGTCAGAGAGGAGGAGGTGGTAGTGAGCAAGGTCCTCGTGCTGTCCCGATTTCTTCCATTTTCTCTCTGACGCTCGCAACAATGATCTGTTGGTTCGCAGAGGTTCAGACAGCCAGGGAGGGGGGGGAGATGATCGCGCCGGTCGTGCGATTGGGGGACAGAGAGTGTCCAAAGAAGAGGCGAGTGAGGACATCAGGATAGAGGAGGCTTCCTCAGTAGGCATTAAGGAGAACTGTTCCGAGGATGGGAGCGAGGAGATAACAGTTGAGGAGAGAGCGGAGGGAGTGAGGGATTTCAGGTTGCGGCGGCTGGTGACCATTCGAGGCGTAGAGGGGAGGGATGTGGTGGGCTTCATGGGGAGGGAGAAAGTCACAAAGTGGTGGTCGGACACGGTGAGCGGGGTAACAGAGATTGCCGAGATGCCACAGGATCTTGTGAAGACAAGGTCAAGTTGGTTCCCGGCCCGGTGAGTTGGTGGAGAGGGGGAGAGCGTAAGGTCAAATGCGGAAAAGAAGTCGATGAATTCAGATGAGTGCAGCTTTCCCGAGTGGATGTTGAAGTCACCGAGGACGACGAGCGGTGTGCCATCATCAGGGGAGCAGCTCAGGAGGGCATCCATCTCATCCAAAAAGTCACCAAGAGGACCGGGTGGGCGATAGATCACTATGATGTTGAGTTTGAAAGGAATAGTGACAGCGGCGGCGTGAAATTCAAGCGTAGATCGGGGTAGGTGGTCGAGAGGAAGGACCTGGTAGGACCATGTGGGTGAGATGAGGAGCCCAGTTCCTCCTCCTCGCCCTGTTCGTCTTGGGGAGTGTGAAAATGAGTAGGCAGTTGAAAGGGCAGCTGGAGTGGCAGTGTTTTCTGGGGTGATCCAGGTCTCTGTGAGGGCCAGGAAGTGGAGAGACTGCAGGGAGGCATAGGCTGAGATGGTGTCCGCCTTCTTGACTGCAGACTGGCAGTTCCACAGCCCCCCTAGTACTTCAAGTTCCTTACCGGTGGAGATTGGTGGGTAGCAGAGATTGGATGGGTTACAGCCTCGAATGAAGGGACTTCGGTAAAATCTTCTCCAGTGCGATGTCCTGACTGGGATAAGACACATGGCTGCGAGGGGGGGGGGGGGGGGGGGTTGAGATGTTATACCTACCTCAATGGGCTTCCTCGATGGACTCCCACAGATAGACTCCCTTGTCTTTGTTCAGCTGTCTTGACTCCCACAGATAGACTCCCTTGTCTTTGTTCAGCTGTCTTGACTCCCACAGATAGACTCCCTTGTCTTTGTTCAGCTGTCTTGACTCCCACAGATAGACTCCCTTGTCTTTGTTCAGCTGTCTTGACTCCCACAGATAGACTCCCTTGTCTTTGTTCAGCTGTCTTCGTTCTGATGGCCCGACGCTGCAGCTGACGCTGTAGTGACAGCCTTTTAAGTGCTCAATTTACCGCAAGTTCTGACTGTGGCTCCTCCTTCCCTCTAATCAAGTCTATTCACTACAGGTGAGCTGGCTCAAACAAGCTGATTGCTCACTTACCATAGACAGCTTCACAAGAAGTTCAACAACAAGCTATCAATACTAGACTAAATGTTACCACTAGCTTTACACACACACAATGCCTAAACCCAAATCTACAATTAGTTTCTGACTTACCAACAAGAGACAAAGCAGCTTCCTTCCTTTCTCCAGACCAAATGTGGTTTGAAGAGAACTACTGCTGTCCTTTAAGTTCTGACTGGGGCTCCTCCTTCCCTCTAATCAAGTCTATTCACTACAGGTGAGCTGGCTCAAACAAGCTGATTGCTCACTTACCATAGACAGCTTCACAAGAAGTTCAACAACAAGCTATCAATACTAGACTAAATGTTACCACTAGCTTTACACACACACAATGCCTAAACCCAAATCTACAATTAGTTTCTGACTTACCAACAAGAGACAAAGCAGCTTCCTTCCTTTCTCCAGACCAAATGTGGTTTGAAGAGAACTACTGCTGTCCTTTAAGTTCTGACTGGGGCTCCTCCTTCCCTCTAATCAAGTCTATTCACTACAGGTGAGCTGGCTCAAACAAGCTGATTGCTCACTTACCATAGACAGCTTCACAAGAAGTTCAACAACAAGCTATCAATACTAGACTAAATGTTACCACTAGCTTTACACACACACAATGCCTAAACCCAAATCTACAATTAGTTTCTGACTTACCAACAAGAGACAAAGCAGCTTCCTTCCTTTCTCCAGACCAAATGTGGTTTGAAGAGAACTACTGCTGTCCTTTAAGTTCTGACTGGGGCTCCTCCTTCCCTCTAATCAAGTCTATTCACTACAGGTGAGCTGGCTCAAACAAGCTGATTGCTCACTTACCATAGACAGCTTCACAAGAAGTTCAACAACAAGCTATCAATACTAGACTAAATGTTACCACTAGCTTTACACACACACAATGCCTAAACCCAAATCTACAATTAGTTTCTGACTTACCAACAAGAGACAAAGCAGCTTCCTTCCTTTCTCCAGACCACTCCTGCCTTTGCCCCTCCCTTCTCTCTCCCTCCCTCTCTCCTGCACCTCAAGCTTCTGCCTCATGAATGTGTGTAACTCCTCTGGGCCCATTTCAACCTCCTCAAGAAACCTTTCAGCCGCCTCCACCACAATTTTGATAGCATCAGACCTTTTAGTAATATTCCTTGCTGCCCACACAACATCTACCATGAATGCAAGAAGTGACTTTTTTTCGTCTGTCCGCATTGTATCCCCTTTTCCTGGCAACGGGTGAGCACTGGTCCCCACTGGCCTGTTAGCTTCCCCTGTGCCCTTAACTTGTCTTATTGCCTCTGCATAAGACATATCCTTCCCGGCTCTTACTTTCTCCACTTCCACAGCTGTTATATGGGACTCACACCCTCTGAAGGAAGTAATATGTTTACCACCACAATTGCAGCACTTTGTTTTCTCCACCTTGCATTGCTTAAAGTCATGGTCCCCCCCACACTTTCCACATCTCCTGTCCCCTCTACATGCAGCTGCTGCATGCCCAAAACGTTGGCATTTGTAACAACGCAATGGTGGACGTCTGTACTCTCTCACTGTAAAACTCATATACCCTAGGAATACTCGTGCTGGCATGGTTTCCTGCTTGAAGGTCAGCAATACAGCTGTGCCATCTTGTTTGAATCTGCGGGCAGACTCAATCTCAGCTCCCTTTATATTTTCAATTAAGGCACTCTCAGTGATGTCGGGGCTAATGTAAACTACTCCCTTAACCCCTCCGCCCCCAGGAACGAAACACTCAATTGGCCTGTTAAGTAAATGACGTACTTTCATGGCCTTTGCTTTATGACCATGTGATTTACAGAAAACTAGAATGTTTCCATTCGTCAGCATTCTCACATTGAGTACACCTCCCATTTGATCTTTTATTTCATCCGACAGTTTGAGGGGATTTAAAGCTTTATCATTTTTATCTTTGAACTTAACAAGAAACTTGTATTCTCCTTCTTCCTGGACCTTTGGAACCTTCCGGCTGCCTTGATCACTGTCCCCCTCACTATTTGATTCATCAGACCTGTCCCTTTTATTGCCCTCAACCTTCTTTCTGTTTCCCTTTCCCCCTTGGCCACCTCCCGAAGCCATCCCAAAACTATCCCCTCACGGGGAAGCCTTGATCGATTGTTGTTGTTGTTGTTGTTATTATTAGTATTAGTATTATTATTATTGTTGTTGTTGTTGTTGTTGTTGTTATTATTATTATTCATTTATCCGTTGCCATTATTAATTGTACCAGCTGCACTCGCAACTGTGTTGTTTTGATTCTGATACACATTCTCAATGTATCATTGCCATTTTTTTTACTCATTTTCTTTCTCATATTCACTTATTATTATTCATTTATCCGTTGCTATTATTAATTGTATCAGCTGCACTCGCAACTGTGTTGTTTTGATTGTGATGCACATTCTCAATGTACCATTGCCATTTTTTTTACTCATTTTCATTTTCATTCTCATATTCACTTATTATTATTCATTTATCCGTTGCTAAAATATACATTTATACATTACATTTATAAATTTACATTAACTTACATCATATATTTAAATGTGTTAATAAGCCTGTGTTTTTATGTGCCCCTTGCCGAATGTTTTGTAATAGGAGGGAGGGGGGTGGAGGGTCATTGTTCTACCAATATCTCTGTGTAACTAAAACATGGACGTAGATATATGTATACATGTATGCATTTGTACTTTTATTTTTAGTTATTTTATTTCATTTTTCTAATACTGTGTTCCTTCCCTGTAAATTGTATAGGATTTCAGATTATTTAATTGAGCTGCACTCACACCTGTGTTGTTTTGATTGTTCATTGTTCGACATCTATCTCTGTGTATCTAATACATGAACGTAGATATATGTATACATGTATGCATTTGTACTTTTATTTTCATTTTTAGTTATTTTATTTTATTTTTCTAATACTGTGTCTCTGTGTATCTAATACATGAATGTAGATATATGTATACATGTATGCATTTGTACTTTTATTTTCATTTTTAGTTATTTTATTTTATTTTTCTAATACTTTGTCTCTGTGTATCTAATACAGGAATGTAGATATATGTATACATGTATGCATTTGTACTTTTATTTTCATTTTTAGTTATTTTATTTTATTGTTCTAATACTGTGTTCCTTCCCTGTAAATTGTATAGGATTTCAGATTATTTAATTGAGCTGCACTCGCACCTGTGTTGTTTTGATTGTTCATTGTTCTACCTCTATCTCTGTGTAAGTAATCCATGAATGTAAACATATGTATACATGTATGCATTTGTACTTTTTTTTCATTTTTAGTTATTTTATTTTATTTTTCTAAAACTGTGTTCCTATAAATTGTATAGGATTTCAGGACCTGTGTTGTTTTGATTGTGATGTGATTGTGATTGATTGTGCACACTCTCAATGTACCATTGCCATATTTTATTGTACCAGCTGCACTCGCACCTGTGTTGTTTTGATTGTTCATTGTTCTACCTCCATCTCTGTGTAAGTAATCCATGAATGTAAATATATGTGTACATGTATGCATTTGTACTTTTATTTTCATTTTTAGTTATTTTATTTTATTTTTCTAATACTGTGTTCCTATAAATTGTATAGGATTTCAGGACCTGTGTTGTTTTGATTGTGATGCAGTCTCAATGTACCAATGTGCCATTTTTTGTGCTCATTTTGATGAAAATAATTAAAAGATTTTTTAAATAAAAAAATAAAGTCATATATTTAATTTCACAAGCAGCCAAAATATTTTTTGTGCAGTTTAACCACAGTCACACACACACAAACGACGTATGACCTCCATGTTGACCTATAAGCAGTAAACACATATGCCAAGATGTGAGCGGGCCAGAGAGCATGATGGGAGCCTGAGGGCTAATCTATTCAGACAGAATACCCACCATTTTATGCCTGACTGCTAATATACTATACGTGTAGCAAAAGCCACACGCATTCGCAAATACACGGACTGTGCACTGAGATGCTTATAGTCTAATTCTAATATGACAACTAAAATCAAACAACAAAGGCAAAAACAATTACATTATCTTGTAAGATCTGTTTGATCTGTACTGACACAACATGATGGCCTTCAGTCATCTCAGTGTGACTGGTCCTGGATGCATGAAACAACAATTCTGAACGCATCCTTTATCACATATAACCCCAAAACGGTGAAATGACAATGCCAATATTATAATCTGAATTCAGTCAGTCTTGATGTGCACACCAGAAAATGAGTATTTAAAACAACTTCAAAAGGCTAATCTGATGATAACTGAACTAAAAGACTCATCTTTTAACTATTGCAGTTGCAAGAGCAGTATTCTGTGTTTGTATTAGCACAATAAGGATCTCACTGTATCACCATCGTATAAATAGTATTTTCATGTAAAGATCTAGATGCATGAGCATGTTATTTTGGTGCAGTGAAAGATTCCACCGAAACGGACAGCTTTGATATTACAATCCCCAAATCACTTGTCTATAATTGGATAAAAAAGTTTGAAGGCATAATCACAGATCCCAGGGGCTCCTATTTTGGGGCTGAATTTTCCAGTAACGCTAGGATTCTCACTGCTTGCAGCCGCCACTCAGGGACTGTGCAAAGAGGTGCAAGGCCACACCCGACCACCTGGCAGCTCAGTGTAAATATGCACTATTTAAGAATTTAACACCTTGGCCCGTGACGGAGGATTACAAGATTCAAATGACAAATGGTTCTGTGCATTCAGCATTTATTATTTGTCTCAGCTCAGCATGGATGATGGAGCAGATTGTATTTCTGGAGGGGGTGGGGGGCCCGTGACAGGCAGATTAACCAGAGAAATGAACGGACAGAAAGACACCTGCAGAGGTTAGTCAGAAAGAAAAAACACAATAAACTACACATGAAAACTGTTTTAGGAAAAGTTTTCAACTGTATCACAGGGATAATAACAGTATATTCTTTATTAAATGATGCATCAAGAATCTACGGACACTTTCCATGTTATGATCTGTCAGCGTAATAAATTAGACCGAATCACGCTGTGCAGGCACACAGATACGTGAGCAGGGGAACATGGCGGTGTGGGACGTACAGGAGATTCAAAGCAATCATCTGTGGCCTGCAGGGATAATCACTGCAAAGCCCCACTGTCCCATTCACTGAGGATAAAACCCACTGCTTAATCTGTCAGTCTACAGAATCCACACACACACACACACACACAAACACACACACACACACACACACACACACCTTCAAGGTAGCGGACTTCTCAATAAAAGAAACGTGTGTAACTCAAATAAAATAGGAGGCAGGTGAGACTACACAGGAGTGCTGCTGGTGCGTCATGAAGAAGATCGCTAGTATGGCAGAGGAAGAGGCTGACTCAGGAGTTAAGCAAAGCTCCCCTGGCAAGCTTGACAACATCTTCCTGTTGCCAGGATGTTTGTGAGGTGTGTATCCCACACGCAGCAGAGCCAAAGAGCTCGACTGTCCTGACCTACTGACACCAACAACTCCCTGTTTAACAAATATGTGAGACGAATCCGTGGCTCATTTCACTGACTTGTACCCAGTTTTTATGAATACATTCATAATGATTCTCTAACAGGTCTGCTGAAAACGACACACATCAAATAAGATGCTCAATTGCATTGCTCACCTTTTCTTCAAAAATCAGTAAAAACAAACTGATTGTTAATACCTCGAATATGACTCCACAATCAATGGGACGTCGGTCGGTTTCACAAAAATCAAACAGTGCTTGTTTTTGAAAAGTGCCCTTTTGTTAGTAGTTACTTCTACTTAGGTCTAATACTGTTAATTTACGGTTCACACATGGTAGTTATTGTTTTGTTCCCCCACCACACACAGAAATACCATCCTGCCAGATGGTTGGATTCAAGAGCGCCATGTAGGTCTGAGTAAAGTGTGTTGAAGCGTTGCCGTCCATCATCTGACCCGCCTCAAACATCCACACGGGCTCCTTCTCTGTGGTTCTTCTTAGTATTGTCAATGACACACAGAGCTCGCAGACCCTCGAGATCCACACAAATTACAAGCTGTCATCCGCCACCTTGTGGAAGCCACTCAACAGCTCCGGAGCGAGTACAGGGGAGAGAAAACTACGTCATCCCTGGAGGTCAAAGGTCCGGAGGCAGCGACTGGAGCAGCAGTAGGCCACAAAACTCACAGTCGTCCTTCAGAGGAAAAAAAGTGTGAGAAAGATGAAATCAAATCAAATATGAAATGACATTTATAGTTATCTGTCAACAATGGAGCAAAAGAGGGAAGTTGCTGCATGTTTCTGACCTGAGGTGCACTCCTGCCAGTGCAGTGTCACGGAGGGGGAAGAGTTTGGGGTAGATGATGGTAAACATGAAGAGTTTGGGGTAGATGATGGTGAACATGGTCTGACTGCAGCGGTGGCAGTGGCCCAGGGGGAACTGCAGCAGGTCCAGCAGGCTCTTGGGGAGGGCGATGGGAGGCAGCAAGTTGAAGTCTAAAAACACAGCAGTACAGGAAGTATTCAGAACACAATACAGTGAAAAGTGATTTGAAATAAAATTATTAGTGTTTTTTCTGAATGCTTAAAGACCAACAGTGATTCCTGAAGGACTGGCTCTGAAACCATTAACACTTGTAGCCAGTGTATTTAACAAGAGTGCCAAACTGAATGCACGTTCTCTGCTTTACAATCATTTTGCCAGAAAAAAAACTACAACAACCAACTTGCTCAAAAAACACATTTTCCATCTCCAGGGATAGGCGTTTTCATTTGGTTTGTTTATTGCTTCTTACTTGACTTAGTTTACGTTCATAAAGCTCCAAGCTTTGAAATGCAATCATAGCTCTCTCCTAGGGCTGTCACAATATCTGATTTCCACTACATGATTATCGTGGACAAAGAACTCACAAAAAACCTATTGTTTAACTTTAACTTTGTTTGTTACTTTGTCTCTTTTTGGCAAATAAATGACACTCAAAATATGAGTGTAGGGTAAGTGTGTAACTCTACAAGTGAAACAAGAACAATCACACAAATGGACTGTGAAAAGGCAACCAGATCAATCAATCAATCAATCAATCAAACTTTATTTATAGAGCGCTTTTCATACATGTTCATGTAACACAAAGTGCTTACCAGAAATTAAAAGCAGCAGCAGCAACAGTTAAAACAACAGCCCCCCCTCCATCCCACCCCACCACGCACACACACGCGCACGCACGCACGCACACACACACACTATGAAGGTAAATCGATGTCAAAACACTTAGAAAGATGCGCAGCAGCGTGTGTCTGAACGCATGGTTATTTGTTATGCGTGCGTGCGTGCGTGCGTGCGTTGTCGTGCGCAGGTTGTATGTCACGCGTAACAAGAAGCTGCGTACATATGAAGCAGCGTGCGCACGTCTGTCTGTCACTGTTTGACAAATGTTGTTACGCGTTCACACGCACGTGCGGTCGCAGATTCTGATGCTGCGCGGCCGGAATTGATCTGCTGTGCGCACCTACTCCGCGTAACTTGAACGCGTAATGTAGTTGGCCTGTTCATTTCAGTCAACCAGGGGAGGCAACTACATTACACGCTTATGTTACGCGGAGTAGTTGCGCACAGCAGATCAACTTCCGGCCGCGCAGCATTAGAATCTGCGACCGCACGTGCGTGTGAACGCGTAACAACATTTGTCAAACAGTGAGAGACAGACGTGCGCACGCTGCTTCATATGTACGGCGCTTCTTGTTACGCGTGACAGAGTCTGCGCACGTCGTTTCCGCGTACATGTGAGCGCCTGACAAAAATGTTCAATTATCTTCATGCGAGCGTTAATGCGTGCGTTCGCTAAAAAACGCATGAATGTTACGCGTAGTTACTCTGCGTAATGTGATCACAGGCGTGCAGCAGCCATCACGCGTGAATGTGCGCGTGAACGCGTGACCATTATAAGTCAATGAGGAAACTACATTACACGTCAGGCGCTGTGTGCTGCACAGGCGTCAAAGCACGCGGGTGTGACGCGTTCAGTTGATAGTTGCGCAAGTAATATGAAACGATTCTGACGCCATACACACACACACACACACACACACACACACACACACACACACACACACACACACACACACACGCACACACACACGTGACACACAAGTGAGTAATAATAAATAACTATCCATCCATCCATTGTCTACCGCTTATCCTGTATTCAGGGTCACGGGGGGGCTGGAGCCGATCCCAGCTGACATTGGGCGAAGGCAGGGTACACCCTGGACAGGACGCCAGTCTATCACAGGGCCGACATGTAGAGACAAACAACCATTCACGCTCACATTCACACCTACGGGCAATTTAGAGTCACCAATCAACCTATCCCCATAATAAATAACTAAATAGTGATAAATGAAACAGGGCATTAACAACAGGTATTGCAGAACTGAGGAACTGAGGAAACGCTATCATCGATGTATTTCACCGAGGAGACACTAGAGGCAGTAAAATAAATAAAATAAAGATAAAATAATAAAACTCTAAAACAAACTAAGAGAAGAAAAGAAGAAAAAAAAAAAAGAGGTTTAAAAGTCGGAGAAAAAAAAGAAAAAAAAAAGAACCAGCTGATGAACTGATGAACAAAAAAATCCATTAGGCTTAACATCTGCTATCAATGCGATGACTGTCCACAGACACAACATCATTTTTGGAGAGTAGAGGAGTATCTGGATATTATTTATATGATACCAATATATAATTTTTTTAATATTTAGGTTAATGCCAATAAGGACAAGTGGCTGTTTTAGGGAGGGAAAAATCAAAGTGTAAAGCTTGTATGCTGTTGATGCAGGAGTACTACAGGTAATGCCATGACACTGTGTGAAGCCAGCGTTACTCCTCACCTGTTGGGCGGTGGTGGTAGATGCGATATAGGGCTCTCATGGCGATCTCCTCCAGGGGAACCACGTTGTCCGTCTCTGAGCCCACCACCTTCACTTCAGCAGGAAGCCCGACCAGAGCCTCACTCAGCACCTCACCCGCCACCTCACCCCGGTCACCCTCCAACACTGGGCTGACACGCCACACCTGTACGGGAGCAACATTTCTTCCCATCATATTTTTTCTTACTTTGCATACGTTGTTCTATTCAATTACTATTCTATATCTAATTGAGTTGAACTGATCCAAGTCAGAGTAAGCTGTATTACCCGCTGCAGCCGATGACCTTGTTATACAAGTAGGAGGGAAGGCCTTTTAGGTCCACATTGTTGTCCACAAACACAAACTGCAGCTCTCGGGATCTGCCCAGATCTGAAACACACAGATATTAACATTGCCTCCCTCACGATATACAGTATACATCCCCATGGTAAAACACGGATAAGGGGCTATTACTGACCGAGAGGCAGAAAGGTCAGTCGGTTAGCGGCCATTGAGAGCTGGTTGAGGCGGTGGAGCCAGCAAAGCTGCCGCGGAACGTGGCTCAACAGGTTGTGGTCAGCGGTCAGATTCTGCAGAGAAATACAGCGGTGCAGCCGAACTGGTAGAGACATCAGCTGGTTCATGGACACGTCCAGAGTGTCCAGGTCCTGCAGATCTCCAATCTCTGAAGGTATCAGACAGACATGAGAGACAGAGCCCGGAACAGTCTTTCCAAATGACATCTCTACGACTAAAATAAAATACATCTCAGAATAAAACAGCACAATGCTGATGGGATAGTTTGGAACTTTACAGTTCAACCACCGGCTATTGAGGTTGGTACCTGTGTGTTTCTTAATATCACATTTCCTTATGCTGCTGTATTTTGTGAGTAAGAGGATTCAGTCACTTTAGAACAGGTAAAAAAGAAAAGAGGTCAGAGAGACTGCTGCCTGTGACTTTTTGTAAATCGGACTCGACTCTAAATTGCAGTGAAACTTGACAAAAAATAAGGAAGGCAGCAGATCTTGAATTGGCAAACAGATCTCTGACTGCAACGGGGAAAACACACCACCTGTGTGAGCAGTGCTCCATAAATACTACTGCCTTTCAATTGATGATTGTTATTATTATTTAGAAATGAGCACATGCTTCTTAACCATTTTTCTGTCTAAAATAAATATAAAAGATTGATATTGAATTGAAATGAAACGTTCTGGCCCACTATGAAATGCAAACTGTGTAGAAAGAAGGAGTGCAGAGGAGGCAGCAGCAACGGCGTCTGTGTGGAGACCACAGGTCACCGCTCACACAGACGCTGAGGCCCGGCATTAAGATACGAGGATGGACATGTGGATCGTCATTTGTGAGTTCACAAGCACTTCAAATAGTAAACTAATCAACTGAGGTTGAAAACACAAAATCATGATATACCATTAAAATGTTAAACAATAATTGTTAATCCTCCATAATAAAATTGAATGACAACAAAATCATCTGGATTGTTTGATTTAATTACGATAGCTGTTTCTACATTTGCAGTAAAGACACATTTCTGTCTCTCAGGATGTTGATGAGTACAATGAGTGAGGCTGTTCTCCCTTTTCTCTTCAGTTTGATTGAAACGCTCTATTGCCCTCTGCTGGCAAATTAAATACTTACAACTAAATTCAGACTGGTATTCTCAAAGAAAAGAATTGACAATGAACAATCATCTATTTGCTTGATTTTATATGTGAATGAAGTATAAATGTATTTCCATTTAGAGAATCATACACAGACAAGCAATTTAGATGTACAGTATATCTGTATATATTTACTTCTTCTTAACTTTACTGTATGTTTGCCTATAAATAAAGCTGAAGAAGACCACAAGACAGACAGCTGCTGTGTTTTACCTGGAGGAAGGCATTTCAGATGATTATTGGACAGTCTCAGGTGCCGTAGAGACCTCAGTCGGCCAATCTCTGGACAGAGAAACTGGAGGGCGTTGTTGGCCAGGTTTCCAATAGTTGCGGATCAAACCAAAGGTGCCCTCATCATGGTGAAAAGATAACTTTAACCAGCACGTTTTATATGTTATGTTAAATCAGTGTTAATACATTAATGTGACATATTTGTGATGTTACAGCTTGAACATCTCATCGTTATTGTCATTGTTGGTTTGCTGGTTAAATATTTTTCTTGAAGGTTTTCAGCAGTCCCTATTTAATATAGTTGAATCCGTACTTTAGCACAGTGTAAACAACATAAACTGAAAGCATCACAAGTATAACAATCATGCAATAAGCATTTGGTAACGATGTCCGTGACCTTTTCTGAAAAACTTTCTCAAAGTAGGGCAACAATGGATTCAAATATTTTTGAGTGAAAGTGTCAAATAAATCAGTGTAGACAGGAAAAGTATTATGCCATAACAGAGGGCTCACCTTCAGGAATAATTACTATGTTGTTTGAGTGCAAATACCTTAAATGGGGGGAAAACAACAAATGTTACAATATGAATTGACAATTCAAAATCAAATCTCTGTTAGTGTTCAAAAACGGCATGAGGCCTTTTATTTTCTGGAGTCAACTGTTGGACAAACATCTATGTGTCTGTAAGTTACCATTTAGGAATTAATCAGTCTTATTCAGGGCAAAAGATTACAACACATGTTCACAGACTGCATGTGGTGGACCACTAAGATTCACCAGCCACCGTTCCCATTATGCCAGCCAATATAATGTCATGGAAAGTAGTTTCAGGTGACTCTTTTCTGTCAAATAACAATTGATCCAAATATGTGTAAAAAAAAAAAAAAAAAACAGCTTTGCTCAATACTCACAATTCAATTAGATTTGGAAGCTTCTGAGCAAGATTGTCAGGCTGATAGAAAGAGAAAACAGAAAGAATCAGTAACTGTTACAGAGAATAAACTCATCATCTGGTCACTTTTGTCGAACTAACCCACTTCATTTCACTGGAAGTAACAAATACTTTCTCTGGCACTGCCAAATAAGTCCCATTCAATATGTCATCATAACAGGGCTCTCAAGTCACATTTCAACCTGGTCACACGCTCACACGCCACACCTAGTATTTCTCACGCAGCTAAATTACCAGGATTACGGCAAACTCAGATGAGAAATGTGCTTTATAGCTGGGGGAATGCAGATGTGCAACTTTACATTCATGTGATGTTCCACCAGATGGCGCTCATCTCAACCTGTCTTTATCATGGTTGCAAAGAAGGAGGTTAGTGACACACCTTGTGTCTGCTTTTCCACCTCGCTGTTAATCTTGTCTCTAGTCTTGTGTCTAAATCTAACTAATCTACTAAATTAAATACTAAACTAAATGACCATCTCATTCTGTGCATTTATATTACAGCCAGCATATCTTAAAAACGTCCTTACTTAACTTTACTTAGGCCTACGTCACAGGTCACTTCCTGGGTCTGTTTGTGCTCCCTAAGTGTATTTACAACCAACTCTGTATCCTATTATAAAACAAGGACTTATAAAATATGACAAAGAGATTCATATCACCCTTTATTCTGTTCAAGCAAGGCAGACAGTTGTATCCAGTGGCAGCAAAAAAAAAACACATTGAATTGCACTTTGAATGGTGAGAATCAAATAGGTGTTTCAGTGTTTAAACATAACATAGTCTCAGGGTCTGTCACTTTGGTTTACTCAGTACAGGGTGCACAGTAGTGCTCACTCAGGGAAGCAGTATCGGCCAGCAAAGAGAATGCTCATGGAGGGGTTGTGTCGGATGAAGAAGAGGAAGGGGTGGTCTGCGATGAATCTGGGAGGATTCAGGATTAAACTATTCCCCGCGATGATAGCAGCAGAGGCCCCAGCAGCCTTTGTTCCCTCCTCGTTGACCTCCACGAAAGCCTTGTGGATGACCTTTGACAGCACCAGGTCGTTTGCCGGGGACATGCCTGTCAGCAGAGGAGAGAGGGTCCGCTGCTTTACCATCCCCGCTTAATCAGTGAAGCAGACTGTCTTGTGTTTGTGCAGAGCATGTTGTTTGAATTTCAAGTGCAACCTTTTGGGTTTTGAAAGATCATTTAATGATGTTTCTATATATTTGGGATATAAAGGGGATCATTTCATTTATCTATTAGGTATGTTGAGCTCCAGACATAATTATGTACATACATTTATGGCACATGTCTCACCAGAAAAGTTACTCCTTTCATCACTAAAAGCGTCCACCATGCCCATGCTGATCAGAATCTTTTTCAGGTCATACATCTCCACCATCTTGAATCGAGGAAGCCCAACCTCAATCTCTGCTTCACCCATCATGTCTGGACGAGTCCACTCCACGAATTTATTATAGGTCAGCTCCCTCTCCAGCTAATGTGGATACAACAGCAGTATTAGTCTGTCTGTATGAAATGTGTGTTATGTATGTGAATAGGTGTGCTACCTTCTCCAAGCCTGTTGTGTCGTCATCTATCTCATTGGGCAGGAAGATGAGCATGCTGAGATCCTTCCCTACGTAGGGCATCTCCAGGATCTGTATGAATAAATTCCGCTTTTCATAATATTATCTTATTATCTTAATAAAACACAAGTCTGATGGTTTCATTCGTTGTCAAAGTGGAACCAATTGTTCTTTGGATCAGGATAAATCTGTCCAGTATATGTAATTAAAATAATGTTCTTACCTGTAGCACTTTGATCATAGCACTGTTCTACTTAAGGTAGCCTTGCTGAACATCTTACTCAGATGAGGACCTAACACTTGTTTCTATTTTTTCACTCTAACATTATCGGCAATGATATGTTGTGGTTTCTTTCTTTCACCAAATGGTATTATTGTAAGTCGATTTGGACAAAAGCGTCTGCTTGCCCTAAATGTAAATGTAAATCCGTTCATAAACTACACTAGCAGACAAACAGACATTGGCAAAACCACACCGTTGAAAAAAATGAACATTACCTGACAATTGACCTCAGGAATGTAGCGGTGATGGAACTCACTTTTCTGGTGCATCATCTTCACCGCCTTAGTGTCTTTCTAAAGGCAGCAGCAAACAGAACAAGCACAACATGTCAGATACAGTAGTGTATATGATTATTATATTATGGTGTTCCCCGATCCACTGCTGTTGCAGTGATACCTTGTTAATTCTAAAGTGAGCATCAGCAGTTTGATTCTCCTTGAACTGTTTTTTCCAGTTGCCTTTGAAGTAGATGGCATTGACTAATACCAGCCTGGTCGAGTTGTCCAGCACATTAGGGACCAGCAAGTCCTTGATTTTATCTGAGGAGCGGTGAAGAGAAAAGACATGGTCGTTAAGAGAGAGACAAAGACACAGACATAGCTCTATGTTTTCATCCAGAGCTCAGGAAAATGAGAGATGTACAAAAAAACGAGTAACATATAGCGCTTAAATGTAAACTCAGAAAACAAATTGAAAAGTAGAAAATAAATGATGAAGAACTTACTTGTCTAATCTCAGTGAGAATGCTACATATCTAACCAGAGTTGTATGTACTCTCATTGGATTTTGAGAAGTATTGCAATGGCTGTGATGGGAATGTTTAACTTAGCAGTTTATTATAGGTTAATTAGTAGGTTGAGTAGCTTCGACTTATAATATTCCAGTGTCATGAGGTTACCTGTACTTGCACTTATGTCACATCAAATCAAATCAATCAAATCAAACTTTATTTATAGAGCACATTTTTCACGACCAATGGTTGACCAAAGTGCTGTACAGTTCAGTAAAAACAAATACAATACAATACAATGAGAATAATAAAAATAAATAAAAATATACACAAAATACAGTAGACGGGTGTCATGCTCAGCCTCAGCCTGAATTAAAAGCCATGGAGAACAGGTGGGTCTTCAATAGGGACTTAAAAACCTCTAGGGTCTGGGCTGATTTAATATGCCAAGGCAAGCTATTCCAGAGCCTCGGGGCAGCTGCAGCAAAGGCTCGGTCCCCTCTGGTTTTTAGTCTGGTCCTGGGGACTTTCAGGAGCAGTTGATCTGCCGACCTCAGTGCTCTGGCTGGATACATATTACATGAGCTGTAGAATGGACCTCCTGACACCAGTACAGATGGCAAGTCAACATGGACCTACAGACATCAATGAGTGGTTCGTCCATCCACATCTTTATTTCTCACCAGGAAATCATACGCTGATTTCCACCACAATGGCTTTAAAGGTTCAACTAAAAATGTAAAATATAATGCCAAACGAAGAGTTGGAAGATGGCAGACTCAGGTTGCTCAACTCAAAATACAATTTTTTTTTTCATGATATGGAAAAGCCTCGACCCTAGATGTAGTTCCCAAACTATATAATAATGTGAGTTCTACCTTCTGTCTGCTTCTCCACCCAGGTGTTGATGTTGATCCTGGCCTCCTCCGCGCTGTTTCTGAAGTCCACAGTCTCCAGCTCAGCGTTGTAGAACTTTCTGGTTTGTGCTAAGAAATCCTGGAATCATCAACGTCACATTTACCGATTCTGATCACCCAATCAAAATAATCCCTTCGCTAAACTCTAGTTTGTGGAATTAAAAGCCAGAAAAAGTAGTGTAATGCTCACATGCTTGTATTCTGACCTACTGTCCATTCCTTCATTCATCATTCCTTCTTACAAACTTACAGATTCCTATGTATGCTTCTCATTCACCCCGGCCTAAGAATATGTCAACAACAAAAAACACTCCTACTCATGAAGATGCTGAAACAAACCTCAACAAACTGGTATGACTGCTCTCCGTACAGTCTGTTGGCGATACTGAGGGCATACTGAGCATCGGCCTTGTTGAACTCTCTCAGGAGTTCAGCAAAGCTAGCATGGACATCATCCTGACAATCCTGGGTTTTCAGGGTCTGTGGACAAAGTAGGCAAGTGTTACAGAGATGCACTGAGCACATGATGGACCAGTCTATAATAAACATTATATTAGACTGCAGAGAACATGCAAGTAATTTACATTAATGCACAACATCCCAAAACGGACTGAAAATGATGGCAAAGGGCAAAGCAGCCATTCAATAGAAGACCGACGTGAAAAAAAGAACAAGGAACACTTTAACACCGACTTTAAAGAACCCATGGAAATGCCTTCCCAAGATTTTCCTGAAACCTTCACATGAACGCACACGCCATCCCTCCACCATGTTGGTATTTACATGGTTACCGCCAAAAACAAATGTCCAATCGTCCAAATCAGAAGACATGAGCCATCATTTTGGGTAGAAAGTCATAGTGATACTCCTTAAATGTGGTATTAACCACATACAAGAGTGCTATGAAGGTCAAAACACTAAGATAAAGCTATACATACAAAACAAAACTGTTTAATAAATGTCTACTTTTTTGAAAGTGAGAATTAAGTCTCACACTTTGGTTTCCTGCAGGTTCAAGAGATAAAAAGATTTCACTATAAAAACAAGACAGGACCACATTTCTGTGTATTATGTAATACTATTGGGCTTCAAGTTGACGGACACACCCACTAAACCTTCAGGAAACACCATTCAACTTGAGCGGCTCCCATGACTCCCTGGCATTGTCGTGTTTTCTCCCCCCAAAATTCTCTTTGACCAGCAGCTCTTTGTCTCCAAGGATCCCTCAGATGACACCAGACCGTAAGTTAAATGCCCCTCAGTTAGCTTATCATTCCTCTGGCTTTGTTACCACCTTCTGCAAAAATGGTGGCATTTTGGACGGGGCCTGCTGCTGCTGCATCATCATCTCCTCCATGTCTGCTCCTGTAAACTCTGGCTTCTCGGCCTCGGTGAAGCGGAGGACCTACAGTAGGGGTGCAACTGACTGTTAAGTGATGTGTGGGTTGAGTCGCGTTCTGCAGGCCTTGTGTGGTACATTATAGTGGTAGACCAATTAATGGCATTTTGAGATAATCGGCATCGGCCAATGCCTGCGCTCACGAGGCCGATAAACAGATCTAGTTATGCAAACAGACAATGCACATTTTAGATTTTCACATATTTTTCTGTGTTCAAGTGTTAAATAAATGTTAATTTAAGTTCCGAAATGTAGTGTCTCATTTCTTCTTATTATTAAATTGCTGTATTTTATCAGATGCAAAAAAAAACAAGGTTCAAGGTTCTTTATTTGTCACGTGCCCAGAGATACAACGTAAAACATGATAACAACCAAAACATGATATCGTTATTATAGATCGGCCATCGCTCGCCCTGCTCTCTAAATATCGGCATCAGCCAATGAAAAACCCATATCGGTCGACCGCTCGTACATTACCCTTAGATTGGGAAGACGTTTCAAACCCATCTCCAGCATAAAGCAATAGGGAGATGACCATCATATGTTGGCGGGAAGATAAATGACAAGTTCTCCAATCTTGGATTATGATATTGCTGCCCAACAGGTTATGTATGCACACATTTTTTTTAATCACCAGAACTCATGACACACCTTACAAAAAACTACCAGAAATCAGTTGGACTGTGGAACTACAAACTGTGTCCGGTAACTTTAGCACAGAGTCAGCATCCCACATTAACTGTGTTGACACTTATTGGTGTCAACACTTCCTCCCCATGCTTTCGGTCTTGCTTTATCTCTGGTGCAGCCTTGCTGAAGTCTTCCTGGCTGAAGCGCAATAGTTCTACCTTCTGGAACAATTCCAGCATTTATACTGGAGACACAATTCATTCATAACAGTAAGGAGCTGTGTCCACACTGCTTTGCACAGTGAACTCTTCTAAAAGGCCGCACATATAACACCAACGCTTCAAACAGCCTGCTAATAAACCGTCTGTCACTGCGTTAGTAGTCAGCAGGAAATAATGAGGACAAAATACTGGAACCTGCTGCTATCCTTATAACTCTTCTTCAATGAATAGCTTTAAAATACATGTTGTAGTCACTACCTTCTGTAATACTCTAATCTTCCACAATATTCTCATTTCAAATGACTGGAAGAAACGTGGTGGATTTAGGGTGAATTTAGGCTCTGCCCTTCAATCCTACAACCCCCCCTCGAAAGATCATTTAAGAAGACACAATCTGTGGAGATGCCCTTAATGAAGAGCATTTTTACTGTGTGAAACCTGTGTGTGAGAGAGAGAGTATTGTACCTCTGACATCTGTGAGTATGTGTTGCCTCTGGCCCCAAGCATCACCATAGCCAGAGCTGAAGAGATGCTGAAAGGGGAGAAGAAGACATTGGCGGTCTTGTCGTCATCTTCAAACTTTTTGAGCAAATCCAAAGCGAAGGTGGTGTTGGCCTTGGACAGAGGGGTTGCTGATGCCATTGTGCCTACAACGAATGGAGGGCAAAGCATTCATTATGACAGTACAAATTAAAATAATGTTTTTATCTCTTAAGCTGATATTCTCTTGTTGGGCCAAACTCCACTGAAAAATGTGTCAACTTATTATCTGAATATAAATTCCTGACAGACCATATTAAGACAATATCTACACCGGTAAGATTCAGCAAACAATAAATAGACTAAACACAGTTAACTCAATATGTTTTTTTTGTAATTGGTTCAATTTCCCTAAACTTTACCTAACTAAATATATTGTAAAAGATTGTAAATATATTCACAAAACATCATATTCAAGAAAGTATTATACTTCCGGATATTTCAGTTAAATAAGAACAGCTCAAATTGTTAATATCGCTCTCGGATAGCACAAGAAAACTACTTCTTACATACATATACTACAATAAGTAACATTGTACTGTACCCCTAACGCCAGAGTAGCAGGTGTAACGTCTGTCAAACCACGGGGACTTGTCAGCTGCAGGCCTGTCCCGGGTGACCTGCCAAGTAACTTACTGCTGAAACAGCCACTGTCCACAAAGTGAAATGTTAAAATCCCACCGGTTCTAACTGAATGAAAACCATTCTCTACTTACAGCCAGGGACTTGTCTTGTGTTGCTCAAGTGGTCGGAGTGTTCAGTCACAGGAAGACTTCTGCTTGAATCCTCGTTTTATTATTTACAAATTGGCTGACACGCCCCGACTGCGTGACGCAATGGAGGCGGCCTCTTAGATGGTACAGTCGACTTCATTTCGCTGGAAGTAACAAATAATTTCTCTGGCACTGCCAAATAAGTCCCATCCAATATGTCATCATAACAGGGCTCTCAAGTCCCACGCATTTCAAACTGTTGAAACGCTCACACGCCACACCTAGTATTTCTCACGCAGAGAAATTGCCAGGATTTTGTTGAGAAAACACAAATCATAAGTTATGATTATAACTATGGATCTATGAGCCCGAACGATGACCGTCACCACGGTCTTTACCTTGAATGATGAAATCCTTCAACCTATCCTCAAGACCTGTACACTGAAAAAAGTGTGACATCCAGTTGTTCATTCAAACTAATAACTGCCATTTAAAACAGGATAAAATTATTGATTTCATTGTGAAACTCATTCTGTTTGCATTTAGAGAGATCAAGTTTGATTTATCCTGAACTAAATATACATCTAAAGGACGCAAAACAAAGTTTTTGATTTCTCCCAAAACATTTTTTTTTGTCATGACCTGCAGGTAATATTTTAAGTTTGAGTCGAATGTGAATTGCACACTGCACAGTCAGAGCAAGGAAGTCCCTTATCTCTCGGCATGCTGGCCAGACGCACCGTTTGACGTGGATATCGTTTACGTCCTGGGTGGATTTAGTCCAAAAAATAAACGTAAGTAGCAAAGCAGTTGCTGATAATTAAAGTTTAAGTATTTTGTGTGTGTGCAGAGAACAGCTAAGCTGGCTAGCTAGCTTTGGCGGTGGCTAGCTACCATTTACCAGTAATGCTATGACCATAAATAATACATTTATTTGTGATGCGCTTTTACAAGTATCAGGACCGTGAAAGAAAGGAAATATAGTACGAGTGAAGCGGTGAGCCGGTAACAACCGGAGCCTCCAGCATTTTGTTAAACTGAGCAGGAGAGCCATTGTGGTGACCTGGGAAGCGGGTGTCAGCGGCGTATGCTAACCGCTACCCGAAGTTAGCATCGAGCTAGCTCAGTACAACGGCTCTCATACTTATTACCACTTGAGGCTTTAGTTATATACAGTCCGTCCGCGGGTCCAGCGCTACACTCGTACTGTATTTTTTATTTATTTATTTTTTTAGCGGTGCTGCTGTTACGGGAGACGTGCTAGCACTTGCTAATATCCGGGACAGCTAATTGGGCTAGTAGCCCTCCTACTCTGCGGCTGAGCTGTTGTTTGCTGGAGAGAAAACACCGGCTATCTCGCTCTCCACCCAGAAAGGTTTACTTTTTAGTTCTGTATTATATGGTCTTCACAGAGTAGTAATTGTTTATTTTATTTTATTTTATTTTGTATGCTTTCAGATCCACAAGGCTGCTCTCTTCAGTTCCCTGGCTGCAGCCTGTATCTTCATCCAACCTGCAGGTAATATATTGCATCTACACTGCACATCACCTTTTTAATCATTGCACAAATCACCCTGAATATTAGACCCTCACTCATCTATACATTTTCTTAGCAGCAAATGGACTACTGTATTTTTTTTTTATCTCTGTTGATTGAGCCAACACAAATCAGTATCACCTGTAAGGAAATTCACTATTTCTTCCTTTGTTTTTTCAGTTATCGGATGTGGAAATGCAAAGACTGCAATCCCCATCCGTGCATCCATGCAAATTGTCCCTGTTCGTCCAAGACATGGGATGGTTGACAAACATCTTACTAGGAATCATCCTTCTTAGGACTCCACTCAAAAGGTCTCTTCAATCAACTGCTACGTTTGTGAAAACAATCCGTTTTCAACAGAGTAGGATTTTTTTCTAATAATAATGTTATGGTAATGTTAATGAGATACAAAGCCACTTTTATTAAGAAGTTCCAGATAAAAGAAGCTCCTTCTCCTGTTCTTTGATGAAACACTCCAGAGTAAAATAAACTGAATTCTGTACCCTTTCGATACCGTAGCCAGCACCCATGGGTCTGACACTTTTTCGACCCAGCTGGGGTCGAAAAAGCTGGGAGTGAGCTTCGACGGCCATCCCCACACCCCTGGGGGTTACCCCCACGAGGCCCTGAACCCCTGGGGGGGGGGCTTCCTCTGGGTTACATCCCTAGCAGGAGGACCGGGTCGAAACCCCCACTAGGGGCCGAGAAACCTGCATTCTGCCGCCTACCATAATCCCAATGGGCCCCAGAGGGTTGGTGTGGAGGCTGGGAGCCCCTTGGCTTATACCTGGAAACTGCGGTCCTGCCAAATGTGCGCTGGACACAATCTCATGTTTGGCGAGACTGTTCAGCTCTATCCAACAACCCCTGGGAGCCAGGATGAAACACCTGACCTGGCACAATTGGCATGTTTGTGAGCTATTTACGGATATTTTCCGGCAGAGACGTCTGTGCCAACCAAATCTGCCTCCGTGACATCATGGCAGATGACATGGCAGAACCAACATCCCTTGTTAGCTGGGAATGAATGGCAAGAGTGGAATCAGATTCATAGTGTCACGGTCCTCAGGATTGGCTGGTCGCCTAAGAGCTGCCAATAAAATGGCAAGTGCATTGCCTGACCGAGCAGCCCGTGTCACAGCACTGTACGTCCGACACACCAGCCTGTCGGTCTTGTCACACTCCTTTACTGGACAGCGTGGAGTAGCAGTCACACGCTCTGGGCACAGAGATGCTAAGGCTGCCATCTCCCGCTTGATTGGTGGCATATCCCCCATACCATTGTCTGGTGCATACTGGACCTTAGTGAGACTACAGCAGCCTGCATTGAATTGAGGGGCCCCACCAGGGGCGCTCCATGCCTTTCTGAGCATTTGCAAATAATTAGGGATGGGTAAAAATATCGATTCAGCAATGCATTGCGATTCTTTTCCCCGCAATTCAATATCGATTCAGCAATTTTCTGAATCGATTCAAGCCCCTGGCCAGTGGGGGCGCTGTGACCAACACCCTCGTGTGATTCGCGCTGTACGGACGGGGGCCGCACTAGACCAAACCATAACAATATGGCGACCGGAGTGAGTAGCAGCAGCGTTAAGCCACCGCCTTCAAACCTGAAATCTGACGTGTGGATTCATTTTGTATTCCCATGTAAACCTGGAACACAGGAGAGGGATAAATCTAAGGTGTTGTGTAAACTTTGCCAGGCAGTTCTAAAATATTGTAGCAATACGACAAACCTACGAAACCACCTGAGCCGACACCATGCAGACGTTCTGCAGCAACCCGTGGCTAAATCCGCGGATTCTAAGCAAGCGCTACTCGACCGATCATTTATGTGCAAACTGGCGCCAGCTTCTGTCCGGGCACAGAAGATAACAGAGTCGGTGGCTGTCTTCATATGCAAGGACCTGCGGCCGTACAGTGTCGTTGAAAACGAGGGTTTTAAGAAGATGGTACACACGCTCGAACCACGATATGCCATACCAACACGCAAACACATGACAGAAGTCGCCATCCCGAAGCTGTACGAAGAGAAAAAGTCCGCGGTTTTGGAGTTGTTGAAATCGACAGAGAGAGTGGCTCTTACATGTGATGGTTGGACGTCGAGAGCGACGGACTCCTACGTAACTATTACCTCTCATTTCATTTCTAATGAGTGGGCACTAGTGTCAAATGTCCTGCAGACTAGAGCCCTGCACGAAAGCCACAGCGGGAGCAATATAGCAAACCTGTTGAAGGAGGCAATGAACGAATGGGGGTTAGTGGATAAAGTGCCGGCAATCGTCACAGATAATGCTGCAAACATGCTGCTTGCTGTCAGTCTCATTGAGTGTTTGCATGTTGGCTGCTTTGCCCACGTACTCAATTTAGCTTCTCAGGCTGCTCTTAAAATCCCTGTCGTCTCGCGGCTTCTCGGCAGAGTGAGGCGCATCTCCACTTTTTTCCACCGAAGCACGCTAGCCAGTCATGCACTCAAGAGAAAACAGAAGTTGCTGGATCTCCCACAGCATAAACTAGTGACTGATGTACCAACGCGTTGGAACAGCGCATTAGAAATGCTGGAAAGATTTTTGGAGCAGCAGCCAGCTGTGTCCGCTGCACTACTTTCCCCTGAAGTACGAAAACAGGAAAAGGATCTGTGCACCCTTACAGAGGCAGACATTACAGCAGCAGAGGACGTTGCACAGGCTCTGAAGCCACTGAAGAAAGCCACCTTGGTGATGTCTCAGGAAGCTACCCCTACTCTTTCTGTCATCGCACCCCTTAGGGCAAAACTTCTGGAGGAAATGCAACTGACCCCCAGTGACTCTGGGATGGTGAAGGAGATTAAATCTGCGGTGCACCGGGATCTCCAGAAAAGGTATTTTTTGTTCTACATTATCATCACATTGTTAGGCCTGTTTTATTCGGTTTGTTGGTTTTTTTACAGTAACTATACACTACAAACTAATTTTCATTAGAATTTCATGATTATGTGGGGAAAAAAGATTTATTATAATGTGAATTAATTCATTTTAATTTATTTAAAAGGTACATGGGCCTGAAGGACGAACTCCTCCTAGCTTCAGCTGTGGACCCACGCTTCAAGGCCCTGCCTTTTCTGTCTGATGATGATGAGCGTGAGGAAATCTTTGCCAATCTCACCACTATCACTGATGCATTAGCAACTGAGAAGGGCTCTGTAAGTACAAATTTATATTGAATGAAGATACTGACTGTGTGTGCAACTGTGCACACAGAATATTTTTGTTTTGTTGTCTTATGCAGTCAGGTCTGGAATTATTTGAACGCTGGTACATTTTATTTTATATATAATTTTACTTCTATCATACACTCCCACAATGGATTTGAAACTAACGTGTAACTATTGAAATACAAAGCTTTTCTTTTCTTTAATGTGATTTATTTACTTTCACAACAGGGTGGGCCAATAACTGCAGCAGACAGTGAGGGAGGTGAAGTGCTGGAGCAGCAGGCAGAGCCAGCTGATGACTCTGGACCACCATCAAAGAAAGCAAGGGACTCCTGTGCTTTGGCTGATCTCCTGGGGAACACATATGCTCCAGTAGCAGTGTCCAGAAACACAAGTGACAAAGCTTTAGATGAGGTGATGAGGTACAAAGAGGTAAAGCCACTGCCACTCTCCACCAATCCACTCAACTGGTGGAGAGAACATGAGGGGGAATTCCCCCTTTTGTCATGCCAAGCAAAACGATACCTATGTATCCCAGGAACTAGTGTACCAGCTGAGAGAATCTTTTCCACAGCTGGTGATATTGTCACGGCCAAGCGAAGTGCACTTAATCCAGAACATGTAGACCAGCTGATTTTCTTAAACAAAAATCTACATGTGCACATCTAGTTTGTAACCAGAAGGCACCTGGTTATTTTGTGTTGATGATAAGTTGATGATGCTTTAAGTTTACATAGGCCTACATTACATTACATGTAATACAGCACTGTCATGTTCTATTTGTTTACTTTTGCACACCTTAAACTGGTATTGTTGTGCTGATGTTTTATTTGTACACATCTAGTTTGTAACCAGAAGGCACCTGGTTCTTTTGTGTTGATGATAAGTTGATGATGCTTTAAGTTTACATAGGCCTACATTACATTACATGTAATACAGCACTGTCATGACTCATGTTCTATTTGTTTACTTTTGCACACCTTAAACTGGTATTGTTGTGCTGATGTTTTATTTGTACACATCTAGTTTGTAACCAGAAGGCACCTGGTTCTTATGCCTTATTGTTTAAGGATGTCATGTGAGCTCAGAAAGAAATGCAGTTTCAAAGCGGAAAGAAATACATAATTTAAGTTATGCACTTTAGTTCAGTGTTAATACAGCACTGTCATTTTTTTTATACTTTTGTACGCACCATGTGTACTAGTATTACTGAGCTGATGTTTTATTACTCAAAATGTTACGTTATGTCATGCCATGAGTTATACCACGGCTGTTCATAAGGCATGTGAAACGAAATAAATTATTTGAAAAAATGATCTGGTACTCTTACTTTTGTATTTCTACTTGATACTGAATCGATATCGAAGCATTTCAATCAATATCGAATCGAATCGATATCGAATCGAATCGTGACCCAACGAATCGAAATCGAATCGAATCGTGAGATTCTAAACGATACCCAGCCCTACAAATAATCCTCAGCCACAGGAACAGACACTGCTTGCTGGGGCCGAGAGATGCCTGCCCACACCCCATCCACTGGAGCAGGAGCCTCAGGTGGGACATTATGTCCCACAATCTTTGCTGCATTCATCACTTGGAGATGATGTCCATGGTAGAGGGTTCACTTTCAACCATGTTGCTGAGATTGGACCTCCCCTCAACTTGTGAGGAATTAAACTGATCTGACTCAGCTGCTGCATCAGACTGTCCACTACCTCCAAAAGGGGAAGCTGGTGCAAAGAGAGAGAGAACATCAGGATGATAACTGTTCCCCTGTTGATAGGGAGGTAACCTGTCAGGAGAGGAACCCCTTGAGTGTCCTGGCTCCGACGCGATCCTTGTCTCAGGACGCTGGGCCTCAATTCTACTCAGACAAACCACGTATGGCAGCTAGGATTCGAGTCTGAGTGTCAGGCTGCTGGCTCTGGTCATCCAAGTCCTTTTCGGCATAAGCTGGGCTATGCGAAGGCTGGTGAGCATGTCTCTTACCCATGCCGCGCCTCTGCCTATGGTCAGGCGTGCGCTCATGTCTGCGCTTCCGGGAATGCTTCCAGGAATGCTTCCAGGAATGTTTCCTGGCAATGCGTCCGCCTTCACTCAGTGGAGGCTGCACTGCCCCGGACAGATTGCTCTGTTCGCCTGGCTCTCCGGATGTGCTCCTCCACAGACAGTTCGACTGCCGCCGAACAGGGGTTCTCAATGTCCTCCACCAAATGTGCCATGCCCAAGCAAGAGGGGCATTCATGGTGGCTGTGACAGTTTGACCACTGTCCCTGGCTGTTTAGCTGCCTATCGGTGGCGCGCATTGATGGATGGTGTCAGGAAACACCTGCTGCCACTTAGTGGCCCAAATTGGGCCAAACCATTTTCCCTTGTGTCAAAGGGGGACACTGGACATTGACATTGGACATTAATGAGCGACAGGCCTAAATACACTAGTGAAAATCACTAATCTACAAAATGAAGTGAACTTTAACATGCATGCTGTACTTTTGATGAGTTTATTCATGGTTGACTTGCAAAATGCCACAGTGTTATAATCCCCCTGTTGATTGGGCCTGTCTAGTGGGAGGGGCCATGGGGTATAAAAGGGGTGAGCTGCTGTCCTTCGGACAGTCTGCTGTATGCTGTTGCCAGAAGAGGTTGTCTGTGTTGAGCAGGGTGCTCAGCTCTCCACGAGATGCTAAATATCTACTGAGATATTTGGGTGTTGGCCTCCTCTGTATGTTTTGGCACTTATCTGACACTTTGGGGGAATAAATGTTGTTGAAAACCGATTTGCAACTGTGTGCCTTGCCATCCTTTGGGTTTGAAAGTCCGGTGTATTGAGGTTACATTACCTTCACCCGAGGCGGGGTGTGACAATTGGTGGCAGTGGTGGGATGGCAGGCCACAGAGGTTTTAACAAGCCTGGCAGAGGCAGAGCGAGGAGTGGGTTACGATCCCAAGTGTCAGTGCTAGCAATTACAGAGGAGGCTGAAGAGGTGGCCAATCCGAGGGCCATGGCTATGGAGCTGGAAGGGGCGGCGGCCATTGTTGAGGATCGTGAAGGATTTGGATGGAATACCGAGGAGTCTGAAGAAGATGTTCAAAGTTATGAGAACTCGGGGGCTAGGCCTAAGCGGGACAAAAAGGGGTCTAGAAAGGCTAGGTGGTCTGCTGAGCCACCGGGGCCTGCAACAATGCCAGGTGAACCTACACTGGTTGACATGTTCAAAAACTTTTTGATTGGCCAGCAACGTAGGGAGGGTGTATTGGTCCGTGAAATTCAGCAGTTAAAAACTGCCATTACAGTGCCTAACATAACTCTGTTAGCCAAAATGCTAACCCTCCTCTTAACCTTCCTTCTGATGGTAGTCTTCGTGTGCAGACGCCCACAGCCATTCCCAGATCTCAAGCTTCAACACCAAATCCTCCTCCGTCTCCGTCCAGAGATTCTTCCAACACACCTCTGCGTCCAGGGCCAAAGATGCTTCCTTTCCAAGAGGGAGAGGACCTTGAGAACTTTCTTGTGCGCTTTGAGCGGATCGCTCGCACCTGGGGCTGGCCTCCGTCTGAATGGGCTTGTCGGCTCATTCCTCTCTTGACAGGTAAAGCCCTGGATGCCTACTCCGCGATGGAGGAAGACGACTCCAACGTCTACGCTAGCCTTAAAGAAGCACTCCTTGCAAAATTCGACATCTCTCCTGAGACATACAGACTTCAGTTCCGGTCAACCTACATTCCCCCTGGTGAATCTCCCAGGGAGACTTATAACAGACTCAAAGGACTCTACAGAAGATGGATCAAGCCAGAGCAGCGGTCCAAAGATGACATCGCCGAGCTTGTCATTCTTGAGCAAATGCTGCGCATGCTTCCCAACGAAATGAAGACCTGGGTCAAGGAACACGAGCCAGAAGATGGACTTACTGCGGCTAAGCTTGCAGGCCAGTACTTGAATGCTCGCAAAGGTCTCAGAACGCCAAGGCAACAGAATACCCGAGTAGGAGCCCAAGGGGCAGCTGACGTGTCTCACAAAGGAGGTGAGCACAGAGCCAGTGGACCCGTGAGTGTTCCAGGCACCTTTGGGGAGAAAGGATTCTCGAGACCGGGTCCAGTGAAGGATCTCATCTGCTTCCACTGTCAACAGCCAGGGCATTGGGCCTCAGTCTGTCCTTTGAAAGGGCCCAAACTGTCCAGCTTCTGTCATGTGCCGCATACATCTCACCCAGCTTCAGTTGTGGCACCGTTCCGAGCACCAGATCCTGAACCTGATACTGAGCCTATCATGATCCCAGCTCGTGTTAACGGTCGTCAAGTGCAAGCATTACTTGACACAGGTAGCTCTATGACACTGCTTAACCATTCCTTTGTCTTGCTTGGCAATCTTGACTATCGGCATGCCACAGCCATACAGTGTGTCCATGGTGATCAAAGAAGATATCCAGTGACTGATGTGACCGTCGTCATTGAAGACCAGGCTTTCTTGCTCCGGGTGGGGGTTCTTGAAGACATGCCCCATGACATGATCTTAGGCAGAGACTTTCCCATTCTCCATGACCTTGTGCATCAGGCATGCCAGAAGCGGGTGAATTCCAATTCAACCCCAGCCATTCAAGAGGCTAATCCAGTACTTACCCGTTCCCAGGTATACCACATCAACCTTCTAAAGGAATGGAAGGAGAGGAAAGGATCTGTGGAAGGAACTGACGTCCAGGACAGTCGAGGACTTACTCGGAACAAGGAGTTACGAGTGGAAAAGGTGATGCTGGCACGGGAAGTGGAAATGGAGGATGCCGAAGAGGATACAGATCTAGCCATGCTTACTACATCACAGCAACCTGACGTGAGTCACTTGCATGAACAACCCGCCCTTGAACTCTTGCAGGTGTGTGAGGAGTTCCCAGACCTTTTCAGTGGAAAGCCCGGGAAAACTCCACTAATCGAGCATGTCATTCGGTTAAAGAACCCTACCCCTATCCGTCAACGCCCATACAGGGTGCCTGAGCGAATGACGGAACCCCTCAACAATGAGATACAAACCATGCTGGATCTAGGAGTGATCGAACCCTCAGACAGTGAGTGGTGTAATCCCATTGTTCTTGTTCCAAAGAAGGACAACACTATACGACTCTGTAATGACCTACGAAAAGTGAATGCAGTTTCTAAATTCGATGCTTATCCTATGCCACGAATTGATGAACTCCTTGAGAAGCTTGGCAAAGCTGTGTTCATTACCACCCTTGACCTGTGTAAAGGATATTGGCAAGTGCCTTTGGAGAAGGAATCAAGGGAGTACACTGCCTTCCGTGGCCCAAAGGGTCTCTATCATTACACAGTCATGCCTTTCGGACTCCATGGAGCCCCTGCCACTTTTCAGCGGCTTATGGATCGAGCGCTGCAGGGATGTGCCCAGTTTTCCGCTGCGTATCTTGATGACGTGGTGGTCTTTAGTACTTCCTGGGAAGACCATCTTATTCACCTGCGTCAGATCTTGCTCCGGATCCATTCCGCTGGCCTCACACTTAACACCCAGAAATGTGAGTGGGCCAAAACGGAGGTTTGTTATCTGGGCTACCATCTTGGCAATGGCCAAATACGTCCTCAGGTGGACAAGGTGAAGGCAATCCGAGACAGTCCTAGACCACGGACAAAGAAGCAAGTCCGGTCATTCTTGGGGCTTTCTGGCAGGTACAGGAGATTTGTGCCACATTTCTCTACCATCACGGCTCCTCTTGTAGATCTGACTACCAAAGCATCCCCTAATCCGGTGAAATGGTCAGAAAGATGTGAAACTGCCTTCTCCAATGTCAAAGCCATCTTGTGCTCTTCGCCGGTCTTGCAAAGTCCTGACTTTAACCAAAGATTCCTTGTTCAAGTCGATGCCTCTGGAGTGGGCCTTGGAGCCTTCCTAGCACAAGGAAAGGAGGGTGAGGAATGCCCTCTTCTCTATTTGAGCTGTAAACTGCATCCCAGAGAAACTAGGTACTCTGCAATTGAAAAGGAATGCCTTGCCATCAAGTGGGCATTGGACAGCCTTCGGTATTATCTTCTTGGACGGACCTTTGATTTGGAAACGGACCACCGGGCATTGAGCTGGATCAACTCCATGAGGGATAAGAACTCCCGTGTCACCAGATGGTACTTGGCATTACAGCCGTATTGCTTCAATATTACTCACAGAGCTGGAAAAACGAACTTGCTTGCCGATTACCTGTCCCGCCTTCCTGAACTTGCAGTTCCTGGAGAGGAGGGAGGTGATGTGACAGTTTGACCACTGTCCCTGGCTGTTTAGCTGCCTATCGGTGGCGCGCATTGATGGATGGTGTCAGGAAACACCTGCTGCCACTTAGTGGCCCAAATTGGGCCAAACCATTTTCCCTTGTGTCAAAGGGGGACACTGGACATTGACATTGGACATTAATGAGCGACAGGCCTAAATACACTAGTGAAAATCACTAATCTACAAAATGAAGTGAACTTTAACATGCATGCTGTACTTTTGATGAGTTTATTCATGGTTGACTTGCAAAATGCCACAGTGTTATAATCCCCCTGTTGATTGGGCCTGTCTAGTGGGAGGGGCCATGGGGTATAAAAGGGGTGAGCTGCTGTCCTTCGGACAGTCTGCTGTATGCTGTTGCCAGAAGAGGTTGTCTGTGTTGAGCAGGGTGCTCAGCTCTCCACGAGATGCTAAATATCTACTGAGATATTTGGGTGTTGGCCTCCTCTGTATGTTTTGGCACTTATCTGACACTTTGGGGGAATAAATGTTGTTGAAAACCGATTTGCAACTGTGTGCCTTGCCATCCTTTGGGTTTGAAAGTCCGGTGTATTGAGTTTACATTACCTTCACCCGAGGCGGGGTGTGACAGTGGCCATCAGAGGGGTCCATAGCACCCCGACAAAATCGACAGGAATGTGAGGCCATCACTCTGTTGTGGTTTTGTATAAAAAAAAATATATATAGACAAACAGTGGTGCCCAACAGCCACGGATAGATGAAAAAGGGCTAACTGATACTAAGGCTGCCCTAAGCTGGCCACAATCATCCATCCATCCATCCATTGTCTACCACTTATCCTGTATTCAGGGTCGCGGGGGGGCTGGAGCCGATCCCAGCTATCATTGGGCGAAGGCAGGGTACACCCTGGACAGGACGCCAGTCTATCACAGGGCTAACATAGAGACAGACAACCATTCACACTAACATTCACACCTACGGGCAATTTAGAGTCTGGCCACAATCACTTAAATTAAAAAGGTGTGAGGGCACTCAAGCTTCCGGCCCTGTGAGAGTGGTTAGAGTAGTGGCTGTATTTGAAACCGCATACTACCGTATTGCCTACTACATACTGCGTTAGTATATACTGTATACTGCGTACTGAATGTGGGATTCAGTATGCTACTTCAGCAGACAGACGCCGTTCACACCGCAGTATGCAGTATGCAAGTTTCCCAGAATGCATTTCGTGGCGACCGGCAGCGTTAGAAATAAAACAAAGCTGTTTTATTTCCCGCTGTAGCGCTGTTATTATGTCACTTTATTACATTTTTATATTTTTTCATGCGAGAAAGTAACCGTTTAGATCCCCAATGTGCGGTTAGTTTACCCAAATGACGGCTGTTTAGTAATTTGCCTCGATGTTTTCGGAGAAGTGAAGCTCCGGAAGGAGCGGGTCGTCTCAGAGGCAGCTGCCCGTCTCCAGAGGTGTTCCGCCGGCCAACATGCGTCGTCGTCCCGGGGGAGACAGCAAGCCAGTTATCTTAACCGCTGTTTGTAGTGGACAGTATACAGTATATAGCGCTGTCTCGGGAGCTCTGCATGTACAGAAATCACCAAATATTAATAAAAAAAAGTTTGAATTAACAGAGTACTTTTTTTCATTTCATATGTACAACAGCCTGGATTTCTATTGTACCTATATAGCTTTCGTCACAATAATCAAGTAGCCTATGCACTGTACTTATGTAAACAAATATAACAAATATAAACGGCGTACTGCTCCGGCGTTTTTTTTTTTTTTTTTTTTCGTCCCAGCTCCGGCGTTTGTTTTTTTTTCAATAGAAACTTTATTTATAGATTCCGCTCTGGCGTTTGTATTCCCCTGGAAACGTTGGGTGCAGTCGAATAGTCTTTTTTGCTTAGGAAGGTTCCTAACTGAAGAAGTGACCCGGAAGTAAACAAGTGGCCGCCATGATAAGAGCCGTTCGGATTCTCTAAATGCAAAGGAAAGGAGCTCCAATGCTTCCTTTCAGAGCTCCTTTAGCATAGGATGCAACGGACCTTCCTATGCGATAGATAAGGAGATTACGCCGACCCACAATTCTTTGCGAGAGCAACATTTAAAGTGCCGCACACCTCGGCCGTTCATGAAAACAAACGATATGTGTATTTGCATATTTAACAATGACTTTCATGCAGACATGTAGTAATTGGAATAGTGTTGATAAATGTGTGGACAGTGATAATAATTGAATGTTTTTTTATTTATTTCAATCATGTTACAAATGTTTGACAAAAACGAAACTAAAACCACAAATGAAAACTAAATAAAACAACGGTCAAACAGGAAGGAGGAGCTGCTGGACCTGAAGCCGGTCAGTGAACCAGCTGTTTATAAAACCAACATGGGGAGAAGTGGACGACGCGTTTTTTGTAGTCCATTATTGTAGTTTATCCAGCGCAGACGCACGTCAATCGCCGGTGCCGATCATCAGCTGTCAATCATCAGCGGCCGCGTTATAATGACGTAGCTTAGTGAAAGTCTGGTCGGATTCTCTGAGCACCGCGGTCGACTTTTCCTAAGTCCTTTTGAGTTCTCCTATCGCTTTCCTTAACCCCGTGACGTTTTCCCCAGAGGTCAAGGAATAGGAGATAGGAATAGGAGTTAGGACCTTATTTTTTGACTATTCGACTGCACCCACTCTCTTGCTCCGTCATTACTCGATTTATCCAGGCTCCAGCGCATTGCATTGTGGGAAACAGTAGGCAGAGTAGACTGGTCGGATGCATACTGGAAATATTCTCCGAATCAGTACGACATCCGGGAACTTTTCGCATACTGCAGAATTTGCTTTTGTTTGCATACTGCATACTGCATACTACATTTTGGCCAAATCAGTACGTACTAGCAGTATAGTATGCGGTTTCGAATACAGCCACTCACTGCAACCAGGTGTGTGTGGCACTGATTGTCTTTGATTAAGCCCAGGTGTGGGGAGCCTTCAAATACTCTGAGTCTCCAGTGCTCTGTGCTGACTCATTATCTCATCTTCAGAGGTAGTGAGAGGTTCTCCCTGTGGTTTTGCAACTCAGTACTTTGTGTATATTTGTGGTTATTTGCCGTGTGTTTTCTGGGTCTCCTGGACAATTTTGGTTTTGGGTCAGCTGCTTGGCAGCGGTGGTTAGGTTAAGCATTTGAGCCCCTTGTTTCATTAGGGAAGCCTGTAGTGGCTCTAAACAGTTTAGTTGGGTTTTCTTTCCCCCCCTTCCCTCCTATCGCCTTGGCGATTTTGTGGTTATCCCTCTTGGGTAACTTTTAGACACCCTGGGTCCGCGCCTGCGTCCCAGTCCCCCTTTCCTGACAAAAAGGTGAAACAAACGGAACTCACCCACTGTATTGCCCACCCACTGCGAACAGGAGCTAGGGGCTATGCATTCAGTGCTAAATGCAAAACCCTTTTGTCTGTCCCTGACGGTGTTTTTATGAGATATACAGATTATCATCAGAGGGCATGATTTATCTGTGTCAGTGTGCAGCCTACTTACTTTGAATTATGTTTTTATATTTATTTTATTTGCTCCCAAGTCCGTTTTACACCGCCGGGGTTGCAGCTGAAAGAGTGAGGCTGATATTGTCATACACGACCACGCCATAAAAATACATCTCAGCAACACATTCATTTGTTTAAAGTTATTTTTTCTGCTTTTTATTGCGGGAGGACAGCGTGAGAGTTAAAGGGCTGAGAGAGAGGGACGACATGATATAAAAGAAGGCCGCAGGGCGGATTCAAACCCGGGACCACTGCAGGCAGCCTCGGTAGATGGGGGGAGTAACTCTACCACTGAGCTATCAGCGGAGTTGATGTATTGATTTAATCAATCAGATCTAGTTGTTCCGTAAAGATGGAGCAGTCATATTATACGACTATTAATACTATTACCACTTACGAATTCACATACTCGCCGTCAGTGCGTGCTTTGACAACGATCAGAGAACATTGGGCGTGGCTTGAAGGTGTAACGCAATGGAGGCGGCCTCTTAGATGGTACAGTCGACTTCATTTCGCTGGAAGAAACAGATAATTTCTCTGGCACTGACAAATAAGTCACATCAATCAAATATGTTATCATAACAGGGCTCTCAAGTCACGCATTTCAAACTGTTCAAACGCTCACACGCCACACCTAGTATTTCTCACGCAGGGAAATTGCCAGGATTTCGTTGCGAAAACACAAATCGTCACAAAACGAAAATAAACAGTCATCCAGCAGGGAGGGAGATTCTGTGACCGTCTAACTTAGAAAAACAATAAAACTAAACAATAAAAACAGCCGCATAGACAAACATATGACGGGAATTTAGATTGAACTCAGATGGGAAATGTGCTTTGTAGCTGGGGGATTGCAGAGGTGCAACTTTACATTAATGTGATGTTCCACCAGACAGAACGGAGGCTGTGACACAAACTGAGGATGTGTTAGTGATACACCTTGTGTCTGCTTTTCCACCTCGCTGTTAATCTCGTCTCTAGTCTTGTGTCTAAGTCTAACTAATCTACTAAATTAAATACTAAATGACCATCTCATTCTGTGCAATTATATTACAGCCAGCATATCTTAAAAATGTCCTTGTTAGTTAACTTTACTTACTTCACAGTTCACTTCCTGGGTCTGTTTGTGCTCCCTAAGTGAATTTAAAATCAACTCTGTATCCTATTATAAAACAAGGACTTATAAAATATGACACAGAGATTCATACCACACCCTTTATTCTGTTAAAGCAAGGCAGACAGTTGCATCCAGTGGCAGCAAAAAAAACAAAAACGAATATAAACACTGATTTTACTCCACGTTCAGTATATGTGTATGGTAAAATAATAGCACATTTAATTGCGCTTTGAATGGTGACAATCAAATAGGTGTTTCAGTGTTGAAACATATTATCAGAGTCTGTCAGTCTGTACACTTTGGTTTACTCAGTACAACAAACAGATGGTAGAATTCTCCGGAGAACATCTTAAACTGTGAGACAATCAGATAGCCGATGTCAGACTTGCTTGATTAGTTTGCTTGAACAACATACAAGAACACGTACACTGTTTTAGCTCTACTCAAGTAGAAATAGTCATAGTGGGGGGGGGGGGTTTAGCTCAGGAGGTAGAGCGTTTGGCTGAGTGCCTGGTGTCCCTGAGCAAGACACCTCACCCTAATTGCTCCTGATGAGCTGGCTGTCGCCCTGCGTGGTTGACTCCGCTGTCGGGGTGTGAATGTGTGAGTGAATGGGTGAATGTCAGTCATTCCTGTAGAGAGAGAAAAGCGCTATATAAATTGTTTTTATTTTATTTTTATTTAACCTTTATTTAACCAGGAAAAGACTCATTGAGATTAAAAATCTCTTTTACAAGAGTGTCCTGGCCAAGACAGGCAGCAACATTAACATTCATACACACAACTAAAACACAAACAATAAGGACACAAAAACAGCAACATTTGAAGGTCAGCTACAGTAATAAAAAGCCTCAGGCAAAACAACTACAACCTGATGTTTCTGCCTCCAGGTCATCCAATTTCACCTTAAAAGAGTTCAACGAGACCAATTCATTTTGCTTTAAAGTTTTTTCCAATATGTTCCAGGCAGAAGGAGCAGCATATCTAAAAGCTTTCTTTCCCAGCTCAGTTCTGACTTTAGGGACAGACAGCAAGAACAAATCCTGAGACCGGAGATTGTAAGTCCCAGCATTACTTCGGATAATGTAGGACAAAAGGTAAGAAGGAAGCAAACCTAAGATTGCCTTGTAAATTAGCAAATGCCGGTGTCTCAGTCTGCGAATTGATAGGGAGGACCATCCAACCCGCTCATACAGCGTGCAGTGATGAGTCAGTGCTTTAAAACCAGTGATGAACCTCAGAGCTCCATGATACACAGTATCAAGAGCATGTAAGCTTTGAGACGAGGCATGCATATATACAACATCGCCGTAGTCCAGAACAGACATAAAAGTAGCAGCAACCAGTCTCTTTTTTGAGTTAAAAGAAAGGCAGGATTTAATCCTAAAATAAAAACTCAGTTTCAGCTTCAATCTTTTTACCAGCTGCTGAATATGATTTGTGAAAGAGAGGGATTCGTCAATTAATATACCAAGATATCTGTATTTGGAAACACACTCAATCTTTAAGCCCTGAGAAGAGAAAATTGAGGGCAGATTTTGAGGTTTTGATTTAGTGTTTGATAACAGCATTAACTTAGTTTTGTCAGCATTTAAAACAAGTTTTAAATCATACAAATGTTCTTGAACCGTGTTAAAAGCAAGTTGCAACTGGGAGAGGGCCCCTTCTGGGGTGGGTGCTGAGCTGTAGAGTACAGTATCGTCAGCATAAAAGTGCGATTTCACATTTGATACATTTAGAACAATGTCATTGATGTACAAGATGAATAGGAGTGGACCCAGGACTGACCCCTGGGGTACACCTTTGCCGAGAATGAGAGAGCTAGAGGTGCAGCCCTCTGCCTGCACACACTGTGTCCTGTCTGTAAGATAGTTTAAAAACCATCCAACAGTTTTTTGAGACAGTCCAGCTTTGTATAGTCTGTGTTTGAGCACAAGGTGGTCCACTGTGTCAAACGCCTTAGAAAGATCAATGAAGAGGGCTGCACAATGCTGCTTGTTATCCAAAGATCCAATTAAATCATTTAAAACTTTGAGAGCTGCTGTTGTTGTGCTATGCATTTTTCTAAAACCAGATTGAAAGTCAGATAAAACATTATTACTATTTAAAGAATCCTTTAGTTGATCACTAACAAAGGATTCCAAAACCTTTGCCAGGACAGACAGTTTTGAGATAGGCCTGTAGTTATTTAAAATAGTGGGGTCACCCCCTTTAAGCAGGGGAACAACAAAGGCTGACTTCCAGACACAAGGAATTACATTTGTGTTCAAACAAAGATTAAAAATGTGTGTTAAAGGAGTGGCAATAAAATGTGCTGCTAACATTAAAAAGTAAGGGTCCAATTTATCAGGGCCGGCAGCTTTAGTTGTGTCCAAGAGCTTGAGGGCTTTATGTACCTCAGAAGATGTAACAGGACTGAAGGAAAAGGTCTGGTTTGAAGGATCCTGGCCAACAGACTCCTCTGTAGAAGAGCAGTCATGTTTAGGACAGGATGACTCAAATAAAAACCCAGAGGCTATGAAGTGTTCATTAAAACAATCAAGCATTTTGGCCTTGTCTGTTATTTTTCCCTCATTTGTTACAATGCATGGGGGAAGCTCCACACCTTTATTATCATTTTCTGATAATGATTTAATAATTTTCCAAAATTTTGATGGGTTGTTCAGATTATTTGTTGTTTGAGAAAGAAAATAATCAGCTTTGGCCTTTCTAATTTTAACTGTACATTCATTGCGCAGCTGTCTGAAAACCAGCCGATCAGAGTCCTGTTTGGATCTTCTGGCTTTTGCCCATGCTAGGTTTCGTATTTGCAGGAGATCTGATAAGTCTGGTGTGAACCAAGCATTGTTGCGGCCTTTCACTCTATACTTCTTTAGTGGAGCATGCTTGTTAATTATACTGTTAAAACCCTCATAAAAAAAATCCCAAGCATGATCAACATCTGCAATTAGACTAATTTTCTCCCAGTCAAAGTAAAATAAATCCTGAAAGAATCCTTGTTCTGAGAAGTGTTTTAAATCTCTTTTGAGTAAAATACGTGGTTTGGTTTTTGGTAATTTGGTATTTCTAACTGTTGCAACGACACAGTGGTCACTGATGTCATTTGCAAATATGGAAGTGGTGGAATACTTGTGGGGAACATTTGTTAAAATAACATCTATTAAAGATGATTTTTCTGGATTTTTAATGTTTGGCCGTGTGGGACTATCAACAATCTGGAATAGATTAAGTGAATTACAGTAAGCCCTGAAATCATCAGAAACTGGTTGCAACCAGTTCAAGTTTAAATCTCCCAAGGCTACTAATTCCTTAGAGTTCAGATCTGAAAGGAGTTTCATTAAAGAGGGCAGAGCCCCATTATCAGCTGAAGGTGTCCTATAACAGCCAACAACAGTTATAGGAATGGATTTGGAGACTTCAAGCTCCAGGGCTAAAAACTCAAATTGTTTAACAACTGATTTTGAGAGCACAACATTAACTTGAAATTTGTTTTTGATGTAGATTGCTACACCCCCACCTCTTTTAGGGCGGTCAGTCCTAAATACATTATACCCCCTAATCATGATGTCTTTATCTGAAATAGATTTACTTAGCCAGGTTTCCGATAACACAATAATATCAGCATCTGTAGAGTGTGCCCAGATATTCATCATGTCCATTTTAGAAACCAGACTGCGCACATTCAAGTGTAAGAAACCGAGACCAGATCTTTCTTTAAAATCTGCCGGCGTGTCAAAGCCTGTAGAGATGTCTGGGCCTGGGTTTGGCTGCACATTCCCTGACATTAACAATAATAAAATAATTAAACATTTTTGCATAAAAGATTTCCTGTAAGATTCGTTAAGACTTCTCCGATCCTTATTGGAGTCATGGAAGACACAGGAAGCAGATGTGAAGTTTTCTTGTAGAGTCATGACACTGGTCAGACAGATCAAGTCCACAGTGTCACAAGGAAAAAACAGAGGGAAAGGGAATGATGTGACATTTAGTGCACAGCCAAATGCACACGTTCCCTTATATGATGCATGGTCCGTATTTCTAAACTCTGGACCGGATCCGCTATTCCAGTGGAAGCTGCCCCCAGTAATGTATATTAAAAGAGACAAACACAGAGCAGAAACAAGAGACCACTTATTCCTCTGCATCTCCATCGCTGCTACCAGCCGGGGTAGAACGAAACAGTAAAAATGAGGTAAAGCAGTCCAAAAAGGCGGTATAGCGACGAGAGTTCAGGTCAATGACAGCTAATCCAGTACGGGTTTTATTTCCTGTTTCTCCGCCAGGAGCAGTGACGATGTGTGTCGTCACTCGTAAACAGGAAGACCGGAGAATGAAGCGATGCTGTGGATAAAATAGTTAAAATCAAGGCCCGTTGCTTCTACGAAAAAATCCGAATATATCTTAAAATCGGCAGCAGGAACCAGGAAGAAAGCACTTTCCTTAATTATGGAGAGATCAGGCCCATCATTAATCAGCAACACGTCTGCACTCCTGCTCCGGTAGTTGAAACAGGCTCCAAAGACCGATGAGACACCCGATTTGGTTCCCCCCCAGTTCCTGTTCCCCTTTACGCCGATTTACTGACGATCCGTGCGTAGTTGCTGTGTTACCGTACGTATTTACGGAAAAAACCGCAACGTGAAAACAGCTGGATGTACGGAAAGCGAAATGGGACAAACCTCACACCAGGCTGTGCGGCTGTAATGTGCTGCGTTGATTTTAGCGTCACAAAACAACTAGGCCTATATTGTGTAGGCTACTGTTATGTTACTTATTACATTAAAGCAAAAAAAATGTAAAGGTATTTGCTTGACCAGCCATTGGTTGGTCATTTGACAAAGGAATACGATTAAAGGACAATAATAGGGGAAACAGTTTCCATCAATGATGTATTTATTAGGGCAGTTTTAATCGCATATCGTGTTAACTCATAGTTAACTCGCAATTAATAACACTTTCAAAATTCCGTTTTAAATCAACTCCAATTGAAGTTAAAAGGTTCAAATTGAATGACACGTTATCAGTCATACAAAATGTACCTAATAACCAAAATCTTGGCCAAGTGATCTTCAGGGAGTTTTCATTTCATTTTGTTGACTTTGTTTGTTGATTGAATATGAAACTTACGGAACACAACAGATTTGGGAATTGTAAACAGGCAGTTAATTAGTACAATTGTAAACAAACAGTTACAAGTGTAGTTAACAAACAAATGATTTCTGATATGAATGTTGACATTCTGCGGGCAATACCTTTCAAAATCAAAGTAAAATTCACTCTTCTGTCTGTTCTAGCGTGTTGCGGTGACTGCGACTGGACTCTTCTCATGGTTAACCGGCCAGCAGCCCATCGTCATTTGTAATGTTTTGTCTGTATCTATGTATGTCAATTGTGGCAACCATTGCCCTCCTGAACCATCCCTGGAAGGAGGAATCCCCCACTCAGCGCTCCTTCCCAAGCCTGTTAAGCGCTTTGAGACTGTAATGGTGATTAAGGGCTATACAAATTAAATTGAATTGAGAAAAAAAATAATAATAAATGAGAAGGCGAGTTAATTCGCTCTTTGTATAAAAATAATAATAAATGAGAAGGCGAGTTAATTCGCTCTTTGTATAAAAATAATAATAAATGAGAAGGCGAGTTAATTCGCTCTTTGTATAAAAAAAATAAAGATTGCGTTAACGCTTAACGCATTATTTTCCCTGAAGGCATGCCTGGCATTCAAATATGCCTTCCATGGACGGCTTTCCCACACACTCAGTGTGGAACCATCGTTCGCACCTATCACAAGCAATCTGCAAATAAATAAAGGTAGAATTAGGCTGGCTTATAAATATGTGCTGGTTAATAAGGGCTGCACGCCAATCCTATAGTATAATGCTACTTACCCAAGTCAGGTTTTCCATATCATTAAAGGTCTCTGCCTCCCCACAAAAATGACACAGGTCACTCAAGTCATCTACGAATTAAGATAACTTTTGTAAAGAATTTGACAGACACGGGAAGCAAAGTCTAATAGGGTCAGGTTACATGTAACCCAGGTCCCAGATACCTGTTGACATGACGTCATCATTGTTCTCGCGAGATTGGGGTATGTCTCATGAGAGTTGGTTGAGCCAATCAGAGCTTCCGCTTGGCACGTTATACGGCAGTAGCGGTAGCAGCAGATGCATCCACGGCCGCCGATCTGGGTCAAGTCAGTGACTGTGTGCTTGAATGAACAGCGGAATTGGCCAGGTTACCCTGAGACACTGATGGCGAGCTAGGGCTGGAAGGAACCAGACCCATGTGTCTGCTTGAGCAGCAAGACACCAACGATAGCACTTTGTGCTCAACTCCAGGCATCCCCTCACACACACCCTCACCCCCACAACCACCAGCCCAATCCCCTTTTCTCCCCCCTTCCCGGACAATACACAACCACCTACCTCATACAGACTCTCTCTCTCTCTCTCTCTCTCCCTCTCTTTTGGGGTGGACGAGAAAAGACTCTTGGGGCTGGCAGCAACTTGCTGCATGGTTTTGATACCGGTGTGATTTACTATTTGTGTGTGTGATTGATCATTGCCTGTTGAATCGAGGTATACTGAATGAGACTTAGTCTATTGATAATTCAATTATCACTATTAAGCTTTTGGCCAACTGTATATTTTGTGTATATATATATTCACTATCTGTGTACAATACACTTTACTTCAAGCAACTTCCTTTGTCTTTGGTTGTCATTCACATTCTGTACATCAGAGCAATTTAATCCTCCCGCCTTATCTTCTGATTAGCCTACTACCTACTCTATTCCCATTAGCACTTGCTATATAATTTGGCGAGCTAGCCAGGAGGGAGGTTTCTGTTGTACAGAATTGGATGAAAACATGGAGGTTTTTGAGAAACTGGGAATTAAAATTCCAAATGCAGTGTTAATTAAGGGTGCGACAGAAACAGAAAAAGATTATAAAATAATTGATTTTCTAAAGCAGTATGGTCCTATTAACAGACTTGTAGCAGTAAATGAGCCATCGTCAGAATTTGACCACAACTTGATTATAGAGTACGACTCTGGAGCTGCTGTGGCAGCCTTAGCACCTTTGTTACCGTACACACAAACTCTTGAAAATCCAACACACACTTATGAGGTAGTTTCTTTAGCAAGTCTTTATGCTGAGAATATTGGGCATGAAAAAACTCAAGTGTATCTTACCGAGCTAAAGCAATTGGCAAAAGTGAGTGGCACAAACTTCGCTGAGGTCCTTAAAAATATGATGTCTCAGATTAGTGAAGTTGTTGCTGATGAGCAGTCAGCTACAGAAGAGGAAGGTGGGGAAGGACGCCAGGCTGGAAGAACAGCATCCCAACCGTCTTTCAAGGAGTCTCCAGGTCATGTGGAGAAGCTACCCAAGGCTAATAAAGCAACGGTGAGAGCTAAACAAACCATCCCAGCTTGTGACCTTAACCCTCCTGAAGTCCAGAGGTATGTTGTTGAGCATATTATGAAGAGTGAGGAGGCCCCCACACACATGCTTCCCTCTCCGAGACTCAGAGTGTTTTCTGGAAAAATTCCCCGACCACCCCCTGAGTCTGACTATGACACTTGGCGATCGAATGTTGATCTCATTATGAAAGACCCTGCCATTTCAGATCTCCAACGGTCCCGAAAGATCCTGGACAGTCTTCTTCCACCAGCGGCTGACATGGTAAAGCACTTGAGCTCTGACACTCTGCCTAATGGTTACCTGCAACAACTTGACTCTGCTTTTGGTACTGTTCAGGATGGTGATGAGCTTTATGCTAAGTTTATGGATACCTTCCAGGATGCGGGAGAGAAGCCCTCAGCTTTCCTCCAACGTCTCCAGGTTGCTTTAAATCTAGCTGTGAAGCGGGGGGGTGTTTCTGTGACTGACATTAACAGACATCTCTTGAATCAGTTCTGTAGAGGTTGTTGGGATAATTCCCTCATTTCTGACCTTCAGCTGAAGCAGAAGAAAGCTGATCCCCCATCCTTTGCTGAGCTGCTCCTTCTCCTGCGTACAGAAGAGGATCGTGAGGCAGCTAAAACCCTGCGCATGAAGCAACATCTTGGGGCAAAGCAGAGAGTGTCAGCCCAAGCCCATTCACAAGTCGCTTATGGCGGTGAAGAACAAAGCCTTTGTGCTGCATTAACTACCCTTACGCAGCAGCTTACTAAGCAAATGGCGGAGATCCAGCATCAGTTGGCTTCTTTAACAGCTAATTCTCCCCATTCTTTTTGTTCTTCCAAGTCTTACCGTCCAGCACTTGAACGATCAGCTGGGGAGAGGAAACCATCACAGCCTAAACCAGGTTATTGCTTTCGATGCGGCGAAGATGGTCATATAAAGCCTCAGTGTGACAATGAGCCCAATCCTGCATTAGTTGCTGAGAAGAGGAGGAAGTTCAATGCCAAGAACCCACTTGGGCAGAAGAGGACCCCGACTACGCCCAGACCCCATTTAAACTAGAACCAGTTCCTGTTGCAGGGCGGACAGGGACTGGCATTGACACAGAATGTCCTACTTCTACTACGTGCAAACAACATCTTCAACTTGACCCAGCACAGGTTGGGAGGCCAGCTGCTGCGTTGCCCAAAGGACTTGTTGGATCCAGGTGCACAGCTGCAGTCAGTATAGCCGGCATTGACTGTAGCTGCCTCTTGGATACCGGCTCTCAAGTCACAACGGTCCCAGTTTCATTTTACAACAAGAATCTGGTTGATCATCCCATCCAACCTCTTGATACCCTTCTTGAAGTTGAGGGCACAGCTGGGCAGTCTGTCCCATACCTGGGCTATGTGGAAGTGACAGTCACTTTTCCCAAAGACTTTTTGGGAGTCATCACTGAAGTATCTACCCTTGCACTTGTCGTGCCAGATGTGCATCCTGAAACCCCGTCACCTGTTCTTATAGGAACCAACACTCTTGACGTGCTGTATGTGCAACATCTTGGCAGTGAAGTAGTGAACCATCAGCCCCAGGAGTACGGCTACAGGGCCGTACTCAAAACCCTGGAATCACGCCACCTTCAGAACCAGAATGGACATGTTGGAGTGGTGAGAAAGCTCGGCAGGTCGCCCACACTTATCCCAGCAGGCCACAGTGTGATCTTGGAGGGATCAGCTCAAGTCCCCCCTCATGCTGCTGATCGTTGGGCCATTGTGGAGCACCCCACCCAGTTTTCCTTGCCTGGTGGTCTGTGTGTTAAGAGTTGCTTGGTTTCTCTTCCAGCTCGTGCACCCCACAAAGTCCCTGTGGTGGTGACGAACACAGCAGGGCATGATATTTTCATTCCGCCTCTGTGTGTTCTGGCAGAGCTGGGCGGTTATCACAGTATCCTCTTACAGCACCAGGTGAAGCCCGCAACCCAAGTCCAGCCGGTGTCAGAGCTGACCTTTAACTTTGGGGACTCACCTTTGTCTCCTGAATGGAAGGAGCGTGTCACCTCGAAGCTTCTTGATGTATCCGATGTCTTTTCTCACCATGACTTGGATTTTGGTTGCACCAATAAAGTGAAGCATCGTATAAAGTTATCTGATGAAACCCCCTTCAAGCAACGTGCAAGACCCATTCACCCTCAGGATGTGGAAGCTGTTCGGAGGCATCTTCGTGAGCTAATCACAACTGGGGTAATAAGAGAGTCTTCATCTCCATTTTCTTCACCCATTGTTGTTGTGAGAAAAAAGAATAATGACATTCGTCTATGTATAGACTATCGGAAGCTGAACTTGCAAACAGTCAAGGACGCTTATGCTTTGCCCAATCTGGAGGAAACTTTTTCTGCTTTGACGGGATCCAAATGGTTCACCGTGCTCGATTTGAAGTCCGGATACTACCAGATCGAGATGGATGAAGCTGACAAGGCTAAAACCGCTTTTGTCACGCCATTGGGATTCTGGGAGTTCAATCGTATGCCCCAGGGGATAACGAATGCCCCGAGCACTTTCCAGAGGCTAATGGAGAAATGCATGGGAGGATTGCATCTCAAAGAAGTTCTTGTCTTTTTGGATGATTTGATTGTTTTCTCCAGCACCTTGGAGGAGCATGAGTCTCGACTAATGAATGTACTTGGACGCCTGAAAGAGTATGGATTAAAACTGTCGCCTGAAAAGTGCAAGTTTTTCCAAACGTCAGTGCGCTATCTTGGACATGTGGTGTCGGAAAATGGTGTGGAAACGGATCCAGAGAAGGTCGAAGCTTTAAAAACCTGGCCAATTCCGAGAAATCTGAAGGAGTTGAGGTCCTTTCTAGGATTCTCTGGCTATTATCGCCGGTTCATCAGACGTTACGCTGACTTGGTCAAGCCCCTCAACGAACTCACTCGTGGGTACCCCCCATCGAGGAAAGCCGGTGACGACAAAGATCCAAACTTCAATATCATGATCCAAAACAGCCTTTTGGAGGTCGATGGACTCCCCAGTGTCAAGCTGCTTTTCAGTTCCTCCTTGAGAAGTTAACAACTGCCCCAGTCCTTGGGTTTGCTAATCCAAAGAGCCCCTACATCTTGCACACGGATGCCAGCACCACAGGGCTGGGAGCCGCTCTCTATCAGGAACAAGAAGGGAAACTGAGAGCCATCGCCTTCGCCAGTCGAGGCCTGTCACAGAGTGAGTCTCGTTATCCAGCCCATAAACTGGAATTCCTTGCCCTTAAATGGAGTGTGACAGAGAAGTTTCATGATTACCTGTATGGAAGTGAATTTACTGTGGTCACCGACAGCAATCCCCTCACTTACATCCTTACCTCTGCCAGGTTGGACGCAACAAGTTACCGTTGGTTGGCTGCATTGTCCAATTACATCTTCAAACTGCAGTTCCGGGCTGGTAAGCAAAACCTCGATGCTGATGCATTGTCCAGGAGGCCCCATCCCCCTTCTGTGAACGATGCTCATTCTCAGAAAGAACAAGACCGCATCGACCGTTTTACTCAGCACCATCTGTCTGATCTGACCAGCACCACTGAAATCCCTGCAGAGGTCGTCGATGCCATCTGTACCAGTCACATTGTCAGAACCCCTCTCCATTCTGGTTCTGACCCAGCTGTGATCACGTTGGTGGAGTCTTTTGCCACCTCTGCTAATGCAATTCCTGACTGCTATGATTCTGAAGGTCACCATGGCTTATCCATCATTCCCCCGTGGTCCCATCTTGACCTCAAGGAGAAGCAGAGGGAGGACACAATCATCCGTGAGGTAATTTTCCAGCTGGAATGTGGAGAAAAGATTCCCCCAACAGTGAGAAAAGAGTTGCCTGACTTACCACTTGTGTTGCGGGAATGGAACAAATTAGAGCTGAGAGATGACATATTGTACAGACGCCGACAGGATGGGGAACAGGTCACTTACCAACTGGTTTTGCCTTCCGAGCTGCGATCCATGGTTCTGCAGAGTTTGCACAACGACATGGGCCACATGGGAATTGAAAGAACTCTTGACCTTGTTCGAACCCGGTTCTATTGGCCCAGGATGGCAGCTGACGTTGAGCACAAAGTTAAAACATGTGAACGCTGTGTCCGTCGAAAGACCCCTCCTGAAAGAGCTGCTCCATTGGTAAACATCAGAGCTACACGTCCCCTTGAACTCGTATGCATGGACTATCTGAGCCTTGAGCCTGACACCAGCAACACCAAAGACATCCTGGTCTTGACTGATCATTTCACAAAGTTCGCTGTTGCTATTCCAACTGCAAATCAGAAAGCCAAGACAGTCGCCAGATGTTTATGGGACAACTTTATCGTCTGTTACGGTGTACCGGAACGGCTCCATACAGATCAAGGTCCTGACTTCGAGTCCAAGTTAATTAAAGAGCTTTGTGAAGTCATCGGTATTCAGAAGATCAGGACCACACCCTACCATCCCAGGGGAAACCCTGTTGAACGCTTCAATCGGACGCTGCTCAACATGTTGGGAACTTTGGAGACAAAGCAAAAACAGAAGTGGAGAGAGTATGTTAAACCATTAGTACATGCTTATAACTGCACCCGAAACGAAGTCACCGGTTTCACTCCGTACGAGCTTATGTTTGGACGAACACCACGATTACCTGTTGATTTGGCTTTTGGTTTACCCGTTGGAAGCAAGCAGCATCAATCCCACTCCGAGTATGTCAAGAACCTGAAAGCTCGACTGGAGGAGAGCTACAATCTCGCATCTCAACACGCTTTGAAGACAGCTGAGAGGAACAAAACCCGGTTCGATCAGAAAGTGACAACATCAGTCTTGGAGGCTGGTGACAGAGTGCTCGTAAGAAATGTGAGGATCCGGGGAAAACAAAAGCTAATGGACAAGTGGGAATCTGACGTGTATGTGGTCATTAAAAGGGCAGGTGATCTCCCTGTCTATACAGTGAAGCCAGAAACCCGTGATGGTCCCAAACGCACCTTACATCGGGATCTCCTGCTTCCCTGTGGGTTTCTTCCCCTGTCAGCAGCGGACGAGGATCATCCATCCACTCCTATCCGTAGGCCTCGAACCCGTCAGCATCCTCTTAGTGAAACCAGTTCCATCGGGGATGAGGAAGAGGACGAGGATGATTCTGGTTGGATTCCACAATGTTCAGTTCCCTTGTTTGGGTGGAGTGTGGACGCTGACAGCAAAGCTGGAAACTCGTCATCTGTCCCCCAGCAACAGATCTCTCAATCTTTCCCCTCGACTGAATCTCTCCCTGTCGCTGTGGAGGAAATGGATTTCCCTGACTCACCTGGGAGGAATCACTTACCTGGACCTGTGGAAACCAATGTGGATACTGTGGAATTGTTGGATGACTTACCTGGACCTGTGGAAACAAATGTGGATTCTGATGAACTGCCTGGACCTGAAGAGGAAAATCAAGCTGATGACAACTTACCTGAAGGAAACTCACCTGTTGAAGCAGCTGAAGATCCTGAGTGTCCTGTGGTTGAAGAACCGGCCGAAGCTGCTGCCAATCTTGAGACTGACCCAGTTGAAGTTGCCACTTCACTTAGACGCTCTCAAAGATCTCGAGAACGCCCACATAGATTACAGTATGCTCGGTTAGGTAATCCTTTAATTTCTGTTGCGCAGACTCTTTTCCAAAACCTTTTGTCTGCTTACACTGATGCCTTAAGTTCTTCTCCTTCTCCTGATACTCATGTAGTGTAACCATTTCACATGTACAGGGGCGTACATGGGTTTAGGGGGGGAGGATGTAACCCAGGTCCCAGATACCTGTTGACATGACGTCATCATTGTTCTCGCGAGATTGGGGTATGTCTCATGAGAGTTGGTTGAGCCAATCAGAGCTTCCGCTTGGCACGTTATACGGCAGTAGCGGTAGCAGCAGATGCATCCACGGCCGCCGATCTGGGTCAAGTCAGTGACTGTGTGCTTGAATGAACAGCGGAATTGGCCAGGTTACCCTGAGACACTGATGGCGAGCTAGGGCTGGAAGGAACCAGACCCATGTGTCTGCTTGAGCAGCAAGACACCAACGATAGCACTTTGTGCTCAACTCCAGGCATCCCCTCACACACACCCTCACCCCCACAACCACCAGCCCAATCCCCTTTTCTCCCGCCTTCCCGGACAATACACAACCACCTACCTCATACAGACTCTCTCTCTCTCTCTCTCTCTCTCTCTCTCTCCCTCTCTTTTGGGGTGGACGAGAAAAGACTCTTGGGGCTGGCAGCAACTTGCTGCATGGTTTTGATACCGGTGTGATTTACTATTTGTGTGTGTGATTGATCATTGCCTGTTGAATCGAGGTATACTGAACGAGACTTAGTCTATTGATAATTCAATTATCACTATTAAGCTTTTGGCCAACTGTATATTTTGTGTATATATATATTCACTATCTGTGTACAATACACTTTACTTCAAGCAACTTCCTTTGTCTTTGGTTGTCATTCACATTCTGTACATCAGAGCAATTTAATCCTCCCGCCTTATCTTCTGATTAGCCTACTACCTACTCTATTCCCATTAGCACTTGCTATATACACCATTATCCCTATTCAAGCCACTTGGTGGAGCGGTAGGACTCGCGACCAACACACTGACACAGGTTGAAATCCTGACCTGTGTGCCTACTCCTATAAGGAAAGGGCATTGATTAAAAGATTTGAAGTGCTTACCAGATTGAGTGAGGATGGTGGTGGCTATTTCCATCCTTAGATTATTCACAGAGGACGGGGGGAAATCGATGGATGTTGTAGCATCGATGAGGTGTTCTGCAAACTGAAAGTGTGAGAATGAGCCCATAATTCACAGGTCCCCCAATGCGTGATATAGCGTTTACACCTGTGATATCATTTGCCATGTAATATAGCATACTTTCAAAGCAAACACCCCACAAGATATTGTGTCCTGCTGGAGTGGATGCTTCAGAGTGTCACACGTCCAGTGAGACACGTTCACGGCCATTCTTCTCATCAGGGCTCTAAAGAAAAGTTTGTTAAGTTGTTACTAGTGAACTAGTAAAAACCAAATATCACTGCTGTAGGAAAATATAGGCTACCTCGTTGTCTCCAAACACCTTTTTATCTTCACTGGTGACTCTCCTAGAGAGTCCAGTAAAATAGTTTTCTCTTTGGATGGATACATGGCCTGGGAAAATATATATATATATGGTAATAGGATTGTAAAAGTATGTAGGCCTTTTTACATTTTAATTTAGGAAAAGTCCTGGGAACTCCCTTCTTTGTCACATACTTACAACAAGAAACCAATGGTGGCAATCATTCACAATGCCTAGAATTGTCTCATAGGCAGAGGCATCCAGCTGAGAAAAGCATCACAAATAATGAGTGTAGGTTAATTATAGCCTTTAAACCCATCATTAAGCCCACCTTTTCACCCAAACAACCCTCAACATCAACTATATGATAACTGGTGGCTTGCACTTGCAGCACTGAACAAATAAACCCTCTTCTTTCAATCTCAGAGCCGAGAACACCACCACCACCAACACCATTATCATGTTTCAGCACACCTTCAGTTTGAGATTTTTTTTCTGCCACATGGATGTCATTGCGAAAGTGTCCAGGTGGTAGGCTTTTTTTTCTGCATGCTGCCTCACCATTATTTTCAGATACGAATTGATTACCTACATCAACATTAAAAATGATTAAAACTTTGCAGGTGAAGCCATAATGCCTTTGGAATTCAGGAATATGTACCTCGGACTCCAATTCCTGGCCAGGGCCCAGCTGGAAGATGTCTTGGTAAAAGACCTTGGCAGGGGCGTTGCTAGACATAAAGCTCTACTGGGGCACAGGCCCCCTATTACATAAATCACAAAAAACATCCTTGAATTCCCGCTGCGTGTATGAAATGTGCTATACAATGTGCTATATAAACTTCCCTTGCTCAGCCCACTATTACTGCCACAGCCATACTGCTGCTGCTAAAACTGAAAGGTAAAAATGTAGAGATATTAATCTCTAATTCATATTTATTTCAACATACATAATGAACATGCTCAACATGTTTTTGTTGATTTTGGAGTACCGTTCCCACATTTGTGAATGAAGAACATCAGACGTTTGGGGTTGGGGAAATCACTGTGACTGTAAATCTTACTTAAATGCTGAGCCATCACTTGGTTTACAAAGTAATATAAAGTAAATTGTATTAAAATGAAAAGTTAATGGGGTAAACCGTCAGCTATCTAACTCCTATGAAACAACACAGAGTGATCTGTGATTCAGAGCAGCAGGAATGAGGACTGCCTGGTGGTGATTATTGAGTGGTAATAGAAATGTGTAACACGTCGTTGTTTGAGTTACTTACTGGAACGACCGCAACACTGTCAGAAACTACGCGCACTGTGCCGCTTCACGCCGGCTACTGCGGGCATCGGGGCGAGCGGGGCAGGTGGGAGAGAGAAGTGGATCATACCATGACGTGATGGGGGGGTCTGTTGTATTTTTAAAGTAAACCATATCCTGTCTATGGTTTTTTGACCATGTTTAAGCTTGTCAAACACGGACTTGCGTTTAAAAAACAACATAACTGATATTTTTTTTTGCATTTATCTATGCGTGCGCGCCGCGGTGCCCCGGCTACGACATGCACACTGCCGTGCACGGACGTAATGTGTGCGCCGGACCCGGACCACAAGGTGCGCGCCTCAGCGTGTATTTTGGATTAAACTGCGTTGGTTTGAGATTGTCGATGAAAAAGAAAATCCACTATTTTACCGTTATTATCAATATAAATGAATCCACTGCCAAATATAGTAGCTCGTTAAAACTCGAACGGGAGTTTTTACTGGGGCACTGCAGATCAATACTGGGGCACGTGCCCCAGTAAAAGAGGTCTAGCGACGCCGATGCTTGTAGGGCCCAACCTTTGCCAGTAGCACTTGGCTTTTATTGCCATTCCAGGCATCCATGATACCTGTAACACAGAGCACAATTAACAAACAACAATAAAGAGTTTTTAAATAAAGGCCATTGTTGGGTATGTATCACTTACGGCTGCGCACAAGATCGTATGGGATTACTGGGTCCAGTGTACAAGCGGCCTGAGACGGTGAAGGTGCAGATGGTGCGTGAACTGTTAGATTAATTGGTGATTTGGGTGAGGATGGAGCAGGTGGTGAGTGGTAGGCGGGTTTATTTGAGAGGTCAAGCGGTGTCGGTAAAGGTGAATGGGTGACTGAGGGGATAGTGGGACTGACAATAAACGTTTTTTTCATTGGGGGTTCTTCTGGGGATGTTTTCTGAATTCGATGAGGTATGCGCGGTGCAGGATCAATTAATTGTTTCAGATGGTCGGTGTTGATTTTGGCGTGTTGATTGCCGTTATCATCTACGAGGTCTGCACTTTTCCCATCTATTTTAGTGATGCGATATGGTCCAAGCCAGGTACGCTCCAGTTTTCCCCCTTTCCGCTGCTGCGTTGTAATGTTTTTCCGCAGGACCCTCTGGCCCACAGTAAAAGCAGACTTGAAAGGAATTTTCTGCCTTTTTTCCTGTTTTTTCACAACGCTGTTTCGAACCATGGCATCAAATGTTTCCTTTAACGCTATGCCTGCAGATACGGCTTTGTTCGCCACAACATCTTCCACTGAGCTGTCCACCTTTCCAATAGAAAAATAAACAAAGATTAAGAATGGAATTGGAATGCTGAAATTACCTGACACAAGTGAGACAACATGCCATACCGTGAAATCCTCTGCTACTTCGCATGGGTACCGTGCCTCCATACCAAACATCATAAAGAAAGGAGAGAACCTGGTGGTGAAGTGTGGCTTCGTTCTGAGGCCAAACATCACGGCATCCAAGTATAGGTCCCATGTGTCTGGCTTTTCACCCACAAGTTTGCATAATGCTCTGTATAGACAGAAGGAAATAATTGTCATCAGTCATCATGTTTTTTTAAATGACACCAATATTGTTGACAAGCTTATAGCTCTTCTGCAATCTATTTTGAGTCATTTCCTAATTACAGCTTCACCTCTGAATTGTTCCATTCAACTTTTCCACAAGACCATTTGTCTGTGGATGGTACGGAGCGCACAGACTCCTCTCCACATTTAAAAATGTGCAGATGTTTGAGTTGAGCTGTTGAAAAACATGAAGAGTACAATTTAACCACAGATGTGTTTTGTATTGCATAGAGTAGTAGGTACATACAGCTTTCTGACCATGAAGAGCAGTGCTGGTTTATACACCAAGCCAAAATTGACTAACCTCATTCACAAACTCACTGCCCTGATCGGTGAGGATGCGTTGCGGTGCGCCAAACCTATAAAAGAATTTCATTATGCACTGCGAGACCACCTGTGCACTTTTGTTGGGTATGGCGTAGACTTCTGCCCATTTGGTGTAGTAGTCCACCATGACACACATGTACATGTTGCCATCTTGGGTTTTAGTCAGTTTTCCCACCAAGTCCATGCCGACCAACTCAAGTGGGTGGTCAACCTGAAAATCCCCAAATATATATCATTGTTATCACAAAGCATGGATGTTGTTTGAAAGTATTCAGTGAAATGAAAGGCTTAGTACATACATGAATTGGAATATAATCTGGCTCCTTTTTGATGGAGAGCCTACTGTATTGGCATTTAGCACACTGTGAAACCTGGTGGTTCAAAAGTAGACATGGGAAATAAAGTCTAGGAAGCAAGAAAATATATGGATGAGCTCAATCTACTATACAGTACGATTAAATAATTCCATTTACCCATTTATCCAAGTCAACCCCCATTCCAGGCCAATAAAACCTGGCGGTGACTGCATATTTGGTCTTCTGGGTTCCACAGTGGCCTCCATGGGCACTATCATGGAAATCCAGAAAGATTTTGTTGGCCTCCTCCTCCCCAACCACTACTTTCTTACGGACCTCCATGTCGTTTTTGCATGATACGTAATACATTGTATCACCTATTGAAACAAGGTTGTTGTCAGTAGAATACAATAAACACTTAATTTACTCTGATAAGCAATCGAGTTAGAGATCAGGGAATTATTAGGTAGGCATAGCGTTACAATGGCTTACCATCAAGCAGAAAACGGGCGGACCGTCTACGAATAACATATTTCTGCTCCTTCGATATCGCTATGGGATAGGATCCGGTTTTTTTGTAATTGAGAATCTCATTGTACAGTTTTCGGTCCATTGTCGACTCTTCACCATGAACTTGAAATTCATTCAATCGTCGTTTCCCAGCTCATGTACAACCTTCCCACGTGAATTTATACACGTTGCGCCCATCGTTATTGGTTAGGTTACGCCCTATTCAATTAAGCTATTATTATATTGCCTCGATCAGACCAAACAGACAACAACAGAGTAATTTCTTTATTAGGCCTGGTTCCAAAGAAATGCATGATTTATAAGATTTTAAAGAACTAGGCAGCTTAGAATGCCTATTCATTCATGAATTCACACAAATCAATGATCAATTCACCGAACAAAATATTGTTTTCTGAAAGCCAATGTAGGCCTACCCATTATCTATATCTATTGAACGACATGCCCATAAAATAAGCTATAGGCCTACATGATTTTCATTGTGATGATTGACCTCTTCAACTGTTGCATAGACACGATACCAATTCAACAACAAAGCATGGTATTTATTTTTATTTTTTTAATTATTTTTTTAATTATTTACAAGTCAACAGATCCCAGGCGTGTACTCAGATCTGACATATTACAAAAGCAATTAACTATATTACATTAAATACAATGACTCATAACATAAGTAATAGTATATTAAAAGAACAGAATAAACAATAATAGAAACAATAAAAATCGCGTTTTCGCACGCAATCTCTTACGCAACTCGTCAAACTTTTTGTACCACTTGGCTTTCCGTAGATCCACTTGTTTTGGGTTGGTCCTGTGGGCGGAGTCAGATAACATTGCATTTCGAGGGGGAACAGGAATTCCAAGGGGGAACCAAATCGGGTGTCTCACCGACCAGCCAGCATGGTCCAGATGATCCAGAATCGGCCGAAATGTACGCCACGTTTCCAGTAAGTTCCCGTGCAAGCGAGGTGGACTACAAACGGAACTCACCCACTGTATTGCCCACCCACTGCGAACAGGAGCTAGGGGCTATGCATTCAGTGCTAATGTCCCTGACGGTGTTTTTATGAGATATACAGATTATCATCAGAGGGCATGATTTATCTGTGTCAGTGTGCAGCCTACTTACTTTGAATTATGTTTTTATATTTATTTTATTTGCTCCCAAGTCCGTTTTACACCGCCGGGGTTGCAGCTGAAAGAGTGAGGCTGATATTGTCATACACGACCACGCCATAAAAATACATCTCAGCAACACATTCATTTGTTTAAAGTTCTTTTTTCGGCTTTTTATTGCGGGAGGACAGCGTGAGAGTTAAAGGGCTGAGAGAGAGGGACGACATGATATAAAAGAAGGCCGCAGGGCGGATTCAAACCCGGGACCACTGCAGGCAGCCTCGGTAGATGGGGGGAGTAACTCTACCACTGAGCTATCAGCGGAGTTAATGTATTGATTTAATCGATCAGATCTAGTTGTTCCCTAACGATGGAGCAGTCATATTATACGACTATTAATACTATTACCACTTACGAATTCACATACTCGCCGTCAGTGCGTGCTTTGACAACGATCAGAGAACATTGGGCGTGGCTTGAAGGTGTAACGCAATGGAGGCGGCCTCTTAGCTGGGACAGTCGACTTCATTTCGCTGGAAGAAACGGATGATTTCTCTGGCACTGACAAATAAGTCCCATCAAATATGTTATCATAACAGCGCTCTCAAGTTACACGCATTTGAAACTGTTCAAACGCTCACACGCCACACCTAGTATTTCTCACGCAGGGAAATTGCCAGGATTTCGTTGCGAAAACACAAATCGTCACAAAACGAAAATAAACAGAGTCATCCAGCAGGGAGGGAGATTCTGTGACCGTCTAACTTAGAAAAACAATAAAACTAAACAATAAAAACAGCCGCATAGACAAACATATGACGGGAATTTAGATTGAACTCAGATGGGAAATGTGCTTTATAGCTGGGGGAATGCAGAGGTGCAACTTTACATTAATGTGATGTTCCACCAGACAGAACGGAGGCTGTGACACAAACTGAGGATGTGTTAGTGATACACCTTGTGTCTGCTTTTCCACCTCGCTGTTTATCTTGTCTCTAGTCTTGTGTCTAAGTCTAACTAATCTACTAAATTAAATACTAAATGACCATCTCATTCTGTGCAATTATATTACAGCCAGCATATCTTAAAAACGTCCTTGTTAGTTAACTTTACTTACTTCACAGTTCACTTCCTGGGTCTGTTTGTGCTCCCTAAGTGAATTTAAAATCAACTCTGTATCCTATTATAAAACAAGGACTTATAAAATATGACACAGAGATTCATATCACACGCTTTATTCTGTTAAAGCAAGGCAGACAGTTGCATCCAGTGGCAGCAAAAAAAAAAAAACGAATATAAACACTGATTTTACTCCACGTTCAGTATATGTGTATGGTAAAATAATAGCACATTTAATTACGCTTTGAATGGTGACAATCAAATAGGTGTTTCAGTGTTGAAACATATTATCAGAGTCTGTCAGTCTTTACACTTTGGTTTACTCAGTACAACAAACAGATAATAAGATAAGCTCAGGAGGTAGAGCGTTTGGCTGAGTGCCTGGTGTCCCTGAGCAAGATACCTCACCCTAATTGCTCCTGACGAGCTGGCTGTCACCCTGCGTGGTTGACTCCGCTGTCGGGGTGTGAGTGAATGGGTGAATGTCAGTCATTCCTGTAGAGAGAGAAAAGCGCTATAAATGAGGCCATTTACCATTTATAGTACAACACACACACAGGGACATGGACCTGAACTGGATCTCAAACTCCTTAATTTAAAGGATCATTCGTTTCATTTTTTTTTTTTTTTTTTCTTATGTTATTACCACTTTAGCAAGCTCTATTTTTATTTCAGTGTTCTCCATACAAAGTACAGACCTTTTTATATGTTCTGTTATTGCTGGAAGGATAACTCAAACTACCAGCTGCAACTCAATGCCAACTCCTCTCGTGAGTTTTTGAAAGCACTCCTCGACATGGGTAAATGTTAGTGTCTCTGTTGCTATCATTGGTTAGCACTAGAGGCACTACACACCTGCAAAGAACAGAATGCACAACTTTCCATTTTGTGACAGATGATTGGGTGATATGATGAACAGAGTGTGGCGTTGCAGAGTGTATGGATCACAGTTAAAAGGAATTTGGGCAGGATGGCACACAGAAGGTGGAGAAAGACAGAACACTAAAAAATACTTGACCCCACTGAGGCCCCACATGCACTATAAAAACAACCAGAGGTGGCAAACGTACTCATACTCTGTACTTAAGTAGAAGTACAGATACATTTACATTTACATTTAGGTCATTTAGCAGATGCTTTTGTCCACAGCGACTTACAAAAAGAAGGAAACTAAGAAAACCACAACATATCATTGCCGATAAAGTAAGAGCTAAAAATAGAACAAGTGTTAGATCCTCGTCTGAGTAAAGTAGTAGCTGTTCAGCAAAACATACCTTAAGAGCAACAGTGCTATGATCAAAGTGCTATAGGTAAGGTTTTTTTGTTTGTTTTTTGTCATGCTATGTAGAGTCGAGGTGAAGTCTGAACAGGGGAGTCTTGAGCCTTTTTCGGAAGATGGCAAATGACTCTGCTGTCCTGACATTGGTCGGGAGTTCGTTCCACCACTGAGGCGCTAGAACAGAGAAGAGTCTGGACTTTGCTGAGTGACATTTGATGATTTAAGCGATGGTGGTACCAGCCGGCCAGCTGAGTTAGAGGAGCGAAGTGCTCGCTTCGGGGCGTGTGGTTTGACCAGTGTTTGATGGTAGATGGGTGCCGTTCCATTGATGGCCCTGAAGGCCAGTGCCATCGTCTTGAATTGGATGCGTGCTGCAACAGGAAGCCAGTGGAGGTCACGGAGGAGGGGGGTCACATGGGAGGCCGAGGCCGGGAGTCCAGCCAGGAGAGAGTTGCTGTAGTCAAGGCGGGAGATGACCAGTGTTTGGACCAGGAGTTGCGTTGCATCCTTTGTGAGGAAGGTCCGAATCCTGCAGATATTGTAGAGGGCAAATCTGCAGGATCGGGCCACAGCAGTGATGTTGGGGGTGCAGGAAAGTTGGTCATCGAGGATTACACCCAGGTTCCTCGCAGTTGAGGAAGGCAATACTGCGGTGCCCTTGACAGTGACCGACAGGTCCGTGCGAGGGCAGTCTTTCCCCGGGATGAAGAGGAGTTCAGTTTTATTCAGGTTAAGCTTGAGGTGATGTGCAGTTGTCCAGACAGAGATGTCAGCCAGACAGTCCGAGATGCGAGTTGTCAGAGGTTGGGGGAAAAGAGAGGAACAGCTGGGTGTCATCTGCATAACAATGGTAGGAGACTCCATGTGATGTAATTACAGAACCTAGTGATTTGGTGTAGAGTGAGAACAGAAGCGGTCCTAATACTGAGCCTTGAGGGACACTCGGGTCCAGAGAACAGGGTTTGGACATAGAGCCTTTCCATGTGACCTGAAAGGTGCGATTTGTCAGGTATGATGTGAACCAGGTGAGAGCAGAGTCAGTTATGCCAAGTTCAGCCAGAGTGGTGAGGATTTGGTGGTTGACTGTGTCGAATGCAGCAGATAGGTCGAGGAGAATGAGAACGGAGGAGTTGGATGAGGCTCTGGCGTCTCGCAGGGAATCTAGGGTGGATTTTTTAAGGAGGGGCTTCACTGTAGCAGTCTTAAAAGCCGCTGGAATGACACCTGAGGTGAGGGAGGAGTTGTCTTGGAGAAGAGAGGAGGGAATCGGGTCAAGGGAGCAGGTGGTGGCACGGTTAGATGTAACAAGTGCGTGAACATCTTCAGAGGTGAGGGGGCTAAAGCTGGTAAGGCCATCAGAGTTGAGAGTTGGGGGAGATGTTTTCTGGGAGGGAATAGGCGTGAATGAGGAGCTGATGTCATTTACTTTCTTGGTAAAGTAAGTTGCAAAGTCATCAGCAGTAAGGGAGGAAGGAGGGTGAGGAGGGAGGAGAACATGGAGAAGATTTTCCTTGGGTTGGAGGCGGAAGAGTTGATCTTTGCCAGGTAGAAGGCAGATTTAGCTGCCGAAACAGTTGAGGTGAAGTCAGAGAGGAGGTGGTGGTAGTGAGCAAGTCCTCGTGCTAGGCCGATTTCTTCCATTTTCTCTCTGCCGCTCGCAACAATGATCTGTTGGTTCGCAGAGGTTAAGACAGCCAGAGAGGGGAGGGAGATGATCGCGCAGGTCGTGAGATGGGGGGACAGAGAGTGTCCAAAGAAGAGGAGAGTGAGGACATCAGGATGGAGGAGGCTTCCTCAGTAGGCATTAAAGAGAATTGTTCTGTGGATGGTAGTGAGGAAAGAACAGTTGAGGAGAGAGCGGAGGGAGTGAGGGATTTCAGGTTGCGGCGGCTGGTGACAGTTCGAGCGTAGAGGGGAGGGATGTGGTGGGCTTCATGGGGAGGGAGAAAGTCACAAAGTGGTGGTCGGACACGGTGAGCGGGGTAACAGAGAGTGCCGAGATGCCACAGGATCTTGTGAAGACAAGGTCAAGTTGGTTCCCAGCCCGGTGAGTGGGTGGAGAGAGGGAGAGTGTAAGGTCAAATGTGGAGAAGAATTCGATGAATTCAGATGAGTGCAGCTTTCCCGGGTGGATGTTGAAGTCACTGAGGACGACGAGTGGTGTGCCATCATCAGGGGAGCAGCTCAGGAGGGCATCCATCTCATCTAAAAAGTCACGAGAGGACCGGGTGGGCGATAGATCACTATGATGTTGAGCTTAAAAGGAAGGGTGACAGAGACGGCGTGGAATTCAAGTGCAGATCGGGGTAGGTGGTCCAGAGAAAGGACCTGGTAGGACCACCTGTGTAAAAAAAATACTCTGGTAAAAGTAGAAGTACTGATTCAACTCCTTTACTCAAGTAAAAGAAAGAAAGTACAGGCTCTGAAATGTACTTTCAAAGTAAAAGTAAAAAGTAAATGTGAATTTTTGCCATTAATGAAACATAATACATCGAACAACTCTTTTAAATAGGGCCATGGATGGGGAATGTCTTGCTTCTCTGAATCTTCTGAAGCGTCGCCGTCGGCAATACTCCCGGACCCCGCTTCGCTTCCTTCTCGCCGCCAACTCGACATGGAGGCGTTCTCCCTCTTTCCCTCTCAAGTTAATCACGTCTTTTACGTATGCTTTTAGGTATTGTCGTCATCTGTGGAGTTTTTTTTTTTTTTAAAGTAACAAGTCTGTTTTTACGATGTAAGGAGTAGAAAGTACACATTTTTGTGTATAAATGTAGGGAGTAAAAGTAAAAAGTCATCAGAAAAATAAATACTCAAGCAAAGTACAGATATCTGAAAAGTCTACTTAAGTACAGTAACAAAGTATTTGTACTTCGTTACTTGTCACCTCTGAAAAAAACCATATAGTAGTAGAAGTTGTCGTTGAGTTGATCAGGAAAATAGGACAGGACAGGAACAAAGATGAGAATATACACACACAGTCTAGAGCAGTGATGCTCTATTTCTTCCAGCAATACCTCATAGCCCCACTATACTCGGTCCCGCCCTCTAGCTCCCCTCCTCGGCCACATCAGTCATTACAACTACAACCTGTTATTCATATGTATAGCTCCCCCTACCTGTGCAGTAGTCTCACTACACCTAAGTGCATCCCAGTAAGAGTAACAAATAAACCATACAGATCATCATATAGACCTTCCTCTTGCCTTATAACTCACCCATCATACATCAACTCACCATAGCTCTGCTGAATCATTAGATATAGCAACTCCCCAGTTCTCCCACGGTCAGTGGCCTGCAGCATCTTTCCCCTCCTGATGATTTTAGTCATAGGCATGGTCTTGGTTTCTTACACTTTAATGCCAGGATCCTTGTTCCCAAAATTGATCTATTTAAAACATGTTTTTTGTCAGCCAAACCAAATATTGTGATTGTCTCTGAATCCTGGTTAAAAACATCTGTTCCTGACAATGTTATTCACATTACTGGCTTTAATGTGTTCCAAACTGACCGAAAAGGCAGGGCCGGTGGCGTTGCTATGTATGTTTCTGAGCATTTACAGGGAACCTTATTACACTCCATATCCATCCCCAGACAGTTTGAGTTTTTGGCTGTGGAAATAACAGTGGCTAACGCACCTATTGCCATAATTGGGTGTTACCGACCTCCCTCAGCCACAACTGATTGTATTTCCAGCTTATCTGAACTCTTATCCAAATATCTGTCCCATGAGCTAATTTTAATGGGTGATTTGAACTTAGATTGGCTGAGTGAGAAATCCTCAATTTTAAAGCAGTCCTGTGATTCTCTAAATCTCACTCAATGTATTGACAATCTTACCAGAATTAACTCTGTTAATCTAGGTAATGACACTCTTATTGATATAATTTTGACTAATGTCCCATAAATACACGTCTATAGGTATATTTCCAAATGACATTAGTGATCATTGCTGCATTGCATGTGTCAGGAATACCAAAATGCCTAAATCCAAGAGTCAAATCATAATCAAACGCTCTTTTAAGCATTTCTCTGAGCACGCGTTCCTCCATGACTTAGCCCAGGTAGATTGGCAGCAAACATTTCTAACTCCATTTATTGATGGTGCTGTAACTTTTTTCCATTATAAGTTCATCTCGATTATAAATAAACATGTCCCTCTTAGAAATCATAGAATAAAAGACAGACAGAACCCTTGGTTTACAAGGGAGTTAGCAGAACTGCTCCTTGAGCGCAACAGACAATCGTCCTTAGCTAGAAAAACTAATTCTGTGTGTGATTGGCAACGCTTCCGTGCACTTAGAAATAAAAGCAATGCCCTCATCAGAAAATCTAAAGCCAGCTATTATCTGTCATTAACCACAGATACCTTCAATGACCATTCCAAGTTTTGGAAAACAATTAAGGGGCTTCAAAACAAGTCAGTAGGTAGCCTCCCACAAAAATTAAGGCAAAATGATACTTTTACTGCTGATAAAAAGGAAATGTTCATTTCAAGAATGCTGGCCATATTTTGACTTATTTCAGGCTACCTATGGAGCATCGTTTGCTCCCTCTGAATTGGAATCTTTGCAATATTTACCTCCGCCAGTCTCAAATCCTGGTTTTAATTTTAACCCTTTGTCAACATCTGAGGTTTTGCACGCATTGCAAACATTAGACCTTAAGAAATCTGCTGGGCCAGATGGTCTTGATCCATTTTTTCTCAAATCAGCCACCCCGTTTATTACTCAGACAATAACTGATATTTTTAATTTGTCTATTTCGTCTCAGAAATTTCCAGCTCGATGGAAGCAAGCATTTGTCAAGCCCTTGCTGAAATCTGGTGATCCCTCAGATTTAAACAACTATAGACCATTCTCGAATCTCTCTACTCTTGCAAAGTTATTTGAGTCCCTGCTATCCACCCAGCTCCATCAGATTCTTGAGTTTAATAATATACTTAACCCTTTACAATCTGGTTTCAGACCTGGTCATAGTACAGTCACTGCCATTCTGAAGGTTCTGGATGAAGTAAAAACTGCTCTTGATAACAAAAAATTGTTTATTGACCTTACAAAGGTTTTCGATACTGTTGATCACTGTCATATTCTTAAAATCACTCAAAAAAATGGCTTTAGTGATAACGTGGGTAAGTGGATTAAAAGTAGTGATGGTGAAGCCTCATGAGGCATTGAACCACTTGAGCCAATTGGTTCGAAAAAGGGTTCATTTCTCGAAGCTTCATGGGCACACGAAACCACCTACTGGCCAAGTGTATAATCACAGGCAGCTGTATCTGAACCACATAATGTGTGATGCATTGAATTTTTGTGTCTGTTATGTCTGTTGGGAATGACTATGAATTACAAAAAATGTATGACCAAATAATTTCTATACATAAATTATCACATATGTACGACGGCGTATTAGGGCCACTGTCGAAAAAAAAAAAAAAAAAACGGAGCCGAGAGAGGTGGGCAATATTCTGAGATTAAAAGTCACAAAATTTGCTAGTTTTAAAGTGGCAAATTTGCGACTTTAAAACTAGCAAATTTGCGAGTTTTAAAGTGGCAAATTTGCTAGTTTATTACGATGCTAACAACCGGCATTTATGCTAGCTAACTTCCCATGAATGTAGCTTTTATCTTTCTAATTAATCCATCCCGTGTGTCAATGCTTTGCTAAGGTCCTTAGGGTGATGGCTCTTGATGGTTAGTGTTGGTTAATTTGATATGGGCCAAATTGTCATCTTACGGTATGTGTGTTTGTTGATCGGGTGGTTTGGCTAAGCTAGCGGTCATAGAGGAAGTAATCACGTAGCTTGACCCGGATGTTGAAAGTGAAAGCTACTGCTAGTGTTACGCCCCGTTGCCGGGGAAAAGATAATGTAAAAAGAGGTGGAAAAACTACACGAGCACGACACGTTAGCAGCCAGTGTGTATTCTCATCAGTCAGCCATACTGCTTCTTCGACAACACGGGAAACAGGCATCAACAATCGATCACCGTGCAGCACATTCGCCACAGACTTGATAAAGAAAATAAAAACAACTGAAGTTCCAAAAATATAACTTATGCAAGTGAATTTTGATAAAAGGTAAATAAAATGTTGTAAACAAAATGTGATATAAAATAAACTATTTTTATCTGTAAGTGCTGTTACTGTCTCTGTTGTCGTCTTCCATACCTGCCAGGCAAAAGCAGTTGAACACCGAATAGATGATCAATCATCATTTTAACCTTTTTAACTCAAGACACATGAAAACAATGAATTCTTCTTCTTCTTTAACTCACTCTTTGTAACGAATTGCTATATTAACATATGAAAATCATGAACTATCTTATTAATCAAGTCTTTCCATGAATTACTATTATTTTCATTGCTTATATCCTGTTTTAAACAACATCCAACATTATAATCATGACACAGTCCTTTTAACCACATTTTACCATGAATTATTATTATTAGCCATAAGCTCTTCTTTTAAACTCAGCTTTTTATCATGTTCAGTATTATACCCGATATTATAACCATAACACACTCCCCTACAACACAGATGTCGTCCCCGACATCTCAACCAGCAGGTGAGGAAGGTAATTAAGTTATGTTTAAAGCATTTAGCTACTGTACAGTGTCATCAAATTAATCCTTCATTCAACAGTGTATACAATCACTCAGCTTCTTCAAAGTCCAGGAGTGTGCGACACATGTGCATGAATACTCTGATTGTTCATTAGTCCATTCATGACTGTCTCAGGTACAGTATGTGTATCTGTAAGCATGTCAGCACTCAGTTCATGAAACAGTCCATCCATAAGAGCATGTGTGTATTATGTGCGCATCAACACTCAGTGTCCAACAGTCCATCAATGAGTGTACAATGTGTGCACGTGTTTATCAACACTCAGTTTGTGAGAAAGTCCATCAATGAGCGTATACGATATGTGTATGATGTGTGTGTGTAAGTGCATCTTCTTCTTTCAGTAGCCATGTGCAACAGCAGGCTGATAATTCCAGTGCTGTACTGGAGCTGTCCATGTACTTGCTGCTTGCATGGCCCCATATGATGTTGGAGGATAGTAGCACATCAGGTTACCTGGGAGACCGGCGCCACAGCAACTGGGATGGCCAAGCTGATCATATGTGAAGACTCTTGGGGGCCGTCTCTCTCTTGCTGGTCGTTGACACTGCTGTTCATTCTCACTGTGATCTTCAATTTGAGCAGGTGACTGTGGTGCTGGTATTCTCTCCTCCAGTACAGTCTCCTCTTGAATTGACATGTCCTCTTCTAACAGTGGATCTCGTGTGTCCCGCTCCAGCTGGTGCATATCCTGATGCTCAGGCTCAACGTCCTGCATGAGCTGTGTGACACTTTCAGCATCCTCTCTTTCTGTGTGGACTTGAGGCTGTGGCACAGGCTGATGTCTGAGTGGATAGTATCCGTAGTCATCATCATCACTATCGTCATTGTTTGTCTCTTGGTCTGTTTGATCTTTGTCTCGTCGAGTCTGAGCTGTGATTTGTCTTTTCACTTTTGCTGGTTTCAACTGAATCTCTAGAGGCAAATGGTCACATGGCAACAGGAGGTTACGGTGCAGGATCCTACGTCCTCTCGCTTTGCCTTGCTCAGGTATCACTTCATATATGGGCATGTCTTTTCCCACCTGACGGATGACTTTGTGGATGCAATCTTCCCAGTGATTTCTGAGCTTTCCCGTTCCCCCTCTAGGTGTCATATTCCTAATGAGAACACGGTCGCCCTCATTCAAAACAGAACTCCTGACTTTGTTATCATGATTCCTCTTGCTCCTCTCAGCACATTTTTTTGCATTTGCTTTTGTGATCTCATAAGCCTCTTGCATCTGTTGTTTCCACTTTTTCATGTACTCTCGATGATCAGCAGTTCCAGTCTCTGGGGTCAAACCAAACAATAAGTCAACAGGTAATCTTGGAGATCTGCCGAACAGGAGATAAAAAGGTGAAAAACCTGTAACTTCACTTCTGGTGCTGTTATATGCATAGATGAGCTTGGGCAATGACTCTCTCCAGTCTGACTTTTGTTTCTCTGTGAGCGTTCTCAGCATTTGTAGCAATGTTCTGTTTAGCCGTTCCACTTGCCCGTTGCCTTGCGGGTGATAGGGCGTGGTTCGAGAGCCCATCACTCCACAATTTTTCTTCAGCTGTGCAAACAATTGATTCTCGAATTCACCTCCCTGGTCGTGGTGAATTCTTAGAGGGAACCCAAACTTCAGCGCGTAATCATTGAATATTTTATCAGCGACAGTCTTTGCAGATTTTGATGTTGTAGGGTAGGCTTGTGCAAAGCGTGTGTAATGATCTACTATCAACAATATGTATTCATATCCACCCCGACACTTATCCAGATGCAGGAAGTCAATGGATACAAGCTCGAATGGCTGAGTGGTGACAATCGGTACGAGTGGAGCTCTGGATTCTCTGCAGGGCTTTTTCTGTTTCAGGCATGTACAGCTTTGTGTGACGTAGTGCTCTATTTCTCGCTGCATGTGTGGCCAGAAGAAGCGATCCCGGATGAGCGATGTTGTGCGTTCCACGCCTTGATGTCCCATCTCGTTGTGGAGCTGTCTCAAAACTGTTGATTTGTATTTTTCAGGAAGAACAAGTTGAGTTCTGGTTGCAGTCTTTCGTTGAAGTATTCCATCTCCATCAAAGGTAAGTTTCTCCCAGTCACGAAGCAAACATTTTGACTGTACATTGAATGACTTTAACTGCTCTCTTGTAGGCTTCTCTTTTGATTGTTTCCAGGCAATGACTGGGCCAATCGTTTGATCATCTCTCTGTGCTTGACATATATCTGTTTTGGAAAATGGTGTAGGTGTGTCTCCACACATTTCTGCACACTCAAAAGACATCATGGACCACACTGTGTGTGAAACATCACTCTCTACAGCTTGTACTGTGGCCTGCACTGAAGGGGATGACATTTCTTCTGTGCATTCCTCCATCATGGTGTCTATGTCACAGGGCATTCTTGAAAGACCATCAGCATCACAATTTTCTTTTCCCGGACGATACTTGATAATTAGGTCAAAGTCGGCTAATTCTGCAACCCACCTATGCCCCGTTGCATTGAGTTTGGCTGTTGACAACACATAGGTAAGTGGATTGTTGTCTGTAAAGACAGTACAGGAGGAGCCAATCAAATAGTCTCTGAAACGCTCAGTAACAGCCCACTTTAATGCTAAAAATTCAAGTTTCCCTGAATGAAGATGATAGTTCTTTTCTGCTTTTGTCAGGGTGCGTGATGCATAGGCTATTACACGTAGCTTACCGTCCTGTTCTTGATATAATACAGCACCTAAACCTTTGTGTGATGCGTCTGTGTGTAAGATGAATGATTTGTTGAAGTCTGGGAATCCAAGAATCGGTGGCTCAACCAGGCAATCAATCAGTCTCTCCAGTATCAGTTGATGTTCCTCAGTCCATGTGATCGGTTTGTGTGAAGGTGCCCCTTTAAACTTTCCTTTCACTTTTCTTGTCCTCGTGTTACTGTCTTTGTGTTTGTCTGATTTGGGGTCTGATTCTGTCAGGGCATAAAGAGGGCCGGCGATGCGGGAAAAGTCTCTGATGTACTGCCGGTAGTAGCTCAGGAGCCCCATGACTGATCTCAGTTCTCCCACAGTCTGTGGCCTCTTCTCCTTTAAGGCTCTCACTGCTGCCGTGTCGGCACGATGCGTCCCAAGTAGCGGACCTCACGTCTGAACACTTCACATTTTCTAGGTTTTAACTTTATACCATGCTGACGTAGCCGCTGTAGCACTGTCCTCACATGTTCGACGTGATCCTCAAAGGTTCTGCTGAAGACCAAGGTGTCGTCTAAATAAGGGATACAGATGTTATCTCTCAGCCCTTCCAAACAATCCTCCATACAGCGCTGAAAGGCGGCTGGAGCGTTCATAAGACCGAAGGGAATCCTGATCCACTCATAGAGACCCCATGGTGTCACAAAAGCGGTCAGTGGTCTGCTCTCCCTCGCCATAAATCCCTGATGGTACGCCTTTCCTTGGTCGAGGAGAGAGAACCAAGAGTTGCCTCCTAGGCCATCCATAATATCTTGTACCCTGGGGATAGGCTGACGGTCAGGGAGCGTCTTCCTGTTCACCTCACGGTAGTCAATGCACAGTCGTAGACTGCCGTCTTTTTTTCGGACACATACGACTGGTGAAGCATAAGGGGAGTTAGATTTCTCTACCCAACCCTGAGCGATGAGGTCACTCAGGTAGTCCTTCATTTCCTGATACAGGGGTTTGGGCACAGAGAGATATGTTTTTGCTACAGGCTCAGTTTTCTTTCAACGATATGCTAAGTTGTAATTTGTCTATGCAGCCAATATCATCATCTGTTTTTGAAAAAGAGGCGGACTCCTCTCTTAACATCTGGCGAACTACTTCCTGCTCTGGCTCGCTGAGGTGACTCAGATTTACAGGTGGGTCCCAAACATTACTGTTAATTTGATCCTCTTCAGCCGTGATGTGATTTGTTGTGACTGATGATGGTAGGCGGGATCTCTCTAGCATGGAGGCGGGGTAGAAAGCCTGGACATACTGAACAGTCCCAATAACAGTTCTCCCTGCTAACACTATGTCGTGATCTGTTGGATTCTGCACACTTACAGTGATAGAGGGTTTTCTTGTGCCTCTGGTTACCTCTACAAGCATGTCACACAGTTCAAGTCCCTCTGTCCAGCGCGGATTCACATCAGGCTCGAAGATTAGTGTTGCATCCTCCTGTGGGGAGTCCATGTGGACGTGACACTCAACTTGGACTGACAGGTGTTTGGGTATGTTGACTCTCTCCCTTTTTGTCTTGACTATATACTCATTTGCTTGCCTGACACTGACTTGCTCAACAACAGCGGTTACTTGTCTTACAAAAGTGTCTGTGTGGCCTGGGAATGCTGCCCTCACTGTTTCGCTTAGCTGTTCCCTGTGAGTAGTATCTGATTGTTTCATTTCACTGTCAATAATGATTTTGATTACATTTGAGCCGATGATTGGTTGAGCAAGTTTACCACCTTTCATTACAAGTGTGGGAACAATTACTTCGGTCTTAGCTGCAGCACCGGAAGCTAACCTGAAAGTTATCTCCACCCAACCTGTATATGGCATGCTCTCCCCATTTGCTGCCTTTATGTCTAGGGCCGGTGTCACATCCAAAATGTCAGAAATGTCTCTTAGTCTTGTGTCTGGTAAGTGCACTTCTTTCCATAACTCGTCAATTATTGTCACTTGGGAACCTGAGTCCCACAAAGCTTGAACCCTTTGACCTTGGATGAAGCAGTTAACCATGTGTTTCTCTCCTACCAACGGGGCTCTCTTAGCTTGTTTTTCTGTTTTTGAGGTGGCGTTTGCAGTCATACATGAGAGAGGTTTACAATGTTTTTTGTGTTCAGCCCAATTATCAACCTGACATGGCCTAGAACAATAAAGTACATTTTTACAGGATGTGCACTGTTTCAGAATTACCCCTTCTCCTTTCTGTCCACAGTGTGCGCAGTGCTGGGACCTTGCTGTGTGATGGGTCACTCCCTGTCCCGTGCGAATGACCTTCCTCCGTTTAAAGGCTCACCTCCAAATTGTCTCTGTCCTCTTGCTCGACATCCAGCAAGGAAATGCTCGCTGCTGCCACACCTGTAACAGTGTGTGCAATAATCTTCAACTCCACTCTGTTGACAGCCAAAACATCTCCTCGCTCGTCCGCGATTGGGTGGAGGGAAACTGCGTTGTGGAGCAAATCTTTGCTGGTACTGGGCGGTTCCACTTCGATGTCTAGGGCCTGCATTGAACCAGTAGCTCTGTGGCAAATCCTGCATCTGCTGACCTGGGAATTGCAGTCCTGATGTGCCATCTGCTCCCCCTGCTGGTGGTTGTGGTCTGGGCGCGTGCTGGGGCTGTAGCATGGACTCTCTGATTTGAGACACTTCAACTTTCAGTTCTTTCAGCACAGCTATCTCAGATTTAATCTCCTCCAGCTGGGAGAGAACGACAGGGGAAACTTTAGGATTTTGGTGAGTAGCTGGTTTTTCATTCTTTACAGCAGGAACATCACTTGACTGTGCTGAGTGTACAGTGACTTGCTTCTGTTGCCCTGCCATTTTCTTTTTCATCTGTCTCTCTGTCTCACAGGCACATGCAGTGTTCATTCTCTCAAGCAACAGTTCATCGGAGATGTCAGCTTGCTCCAAGTAAGGCTGAAGATCCCGCTTAATGTTGTCGTTCTGGAGTCCAGTTAACACAGTGTGAAGAAACATTCTTTGTACAAGCCCAGGATCATATTGGAGACCTGACTCAGATTCCTGCGAGGCAAACAAGATCTTTTGTCTCAGGTCGAGAGTGCGGATGAGGAAGTTCTGGGGGGTTTCTTTTAATCCTTGCACCTCAGAAGTCAGCTGTGTGTAGAGATCAGTTGCACTTTTCTCTTGATAATGTGAACGGAGGATTCGTCTCAATGTTGGTAAGGTTAAGTTCACTTTGCCCTCCAAATAGCTGCGAAGCTGCATGCCAGGCGCTATGGCTCTAATCACTGTATCCACAATCTCTAGCTCTGGAAACCCCTTACTCAGACCATGTTCAATCTGGCGAGCTAAACTTGAAAAAGTCAATTTATCTTTTTGGCCAGGCTCACCAATTTGTCCAGCAATTTTAAAGTCTTTGTGCCAGTGATGAGGGGGAGAATTGTGGGCTGTGTTCTGTATTACCTGTCTGTTGTAACCGTTGTTTTTGGTGTCTCTTTTTTCCTTGTTGTCTCTCCCGTTCTGTTTGCTGGCTAGCTGGAGCTGCAAAACTTCAATTTCCTTTAATAATGTTTCCTCCTCTTCATCTTTCTTTTTCTGCTGCTCCTCCGCTTGTTTTGCTGCACTAGCATTACACACAGCCTGTAACTCGGTGACTTTGTCTTGCAGATGGAGTAATTCAGCCATACCTTGATCCTCAAGGTCCTCTAGCTCTTCTCTCTGGATGTAGCATGAGATTAGCGTGATGAGAGCCGTCCGTCCTTTGCTGCTAACATGCTCGAGCTCCGCTCCGGCTTGGATTAGGTAGTCACACAGCTCCAATAAACTTTCTTTCGGCAGCAAACACAGTTCTCTTATAACTCCGAGTTGTAGTTTCTCTATCTCCGTCGACGCCATTCTTCTAGCAAAGTGTGGGTGCTATCGGCTAGTGGTACCGATTTATCTTCTTAGCAGTAGCTCTCCTGGTATGTAGCAATACCTCAGATAACTTGCAGCCGAAGACGGTCGGGGTCCCACGGCGGCCGCTCCTCACATGCTCCGATAGTCGCGGTCGTTTCTTTTTTTCTTTTTTTAAAAGGATGTGTGACGGCTGGGGACACCTCTCGAAGATGTTTAACCACGCTGCACACAATCCCAGCGGTGCCTCCAAATGTTACGCCCCGTTGCCGGGGAAAAGATAATGTAAAAAAAGGTGGAAAAACTACACGAGCACGACACGTTAGCAGCCAGTGTGTATTCTCATCAGTCAGCCATACTGCTTCTTCGACAACACGGGAAACAGGCATCAACAATCGATCACCGTGCAGCACATTCGCCACAGACTTGATAAAGAAAATAAAAACAATTGAAGTTCCAAAAATATAACTTATGCAAGTGAATTTTGATAAAAGGTAAATAAAATGTTGTAAACAAAATGTGATATAAAATAAACTATTTTTATCTGTAAGTGCTGTTACTGTCTCTGTTGTCGTCTTCCATACCTGCCAGGCAAAAGCAGTTGAACACCGAATAGATGATCAATCATCATTTTAACCTTTTTAACTCAAGACACATGAAAACAATGAATTCTTCTTCTTCTTTAACTCACTCTTTGTAACGAATTGCTATATTAACATATGAAAATCATGAACTATCTTATTAATCAAGTCTTTCCATGAATTACTATTATTTTCATTGCTTATATCCTGTTTTAAACAACATCCAACATTATAATCATGACACAGTCCTTTTAACCACATTTTACCATGAATTATTATTATTAGCCATAAGCTCTTCTTTTAAACTCAGCTTTTTATCATGTTCAGTATTATACCCGATATTATAACCATAACACTAGCTTAGGCAAACTACCTGCTCAATAAACACAAATAAGATGACAATTTGGCCCATATAAAATTAACCAACAATAACCATCAACAGCCATTACCTTAAGGGCCTTAGCAAAGCGTCACACGTTGGGATGAATTAATTAGAAAGATAAAAGCGACATTCGGAAGCGAAGTTAGCTAGCATAAATGCAGGTTGTTAGCATCGTAATAAACCAGCAAATTTGCCACTTTAAAACTCGCAAATTTGCGACTTTAAAACTCGCAAATTTGCGACTTTAAAACTAGCAAATTTGCCTAAACTCTCCAAACTATCTCTAAACTATATAAACGCTATCCAAACTCTAGTATCCAAACTCTCCAAACTCTATCCAAACTCTCAACTGACCGCAACTCTCCTTAAAAAACCCACATTTTGAATGGAGCCTGAGGGGTTTATATAGCTGTAAAACCTCGCAGCAAAATCTGAACCACTTCCCGAAGCAATCACGTGGTACAGCCGGGCAGCCAGGCTTTGGACGTCATAATTCTTGGCTCCTCCCCTAAATGAAGCAAGCCTCGATACGCGCTTCGCGGAAACGCCCCCTTCATTACTCGACACACGCTTCGAAGCCTCGGCACATCTCGTAACATCACTAATTAAAAGTTACAGACCGTGTTCAGTCAGTCCGGTTCGGTACAGTTATATCCGACCCCGTCACTCTGAACAAAGGGGTCCCACAAGGGTCAATCTTAGGGCCCTTACTCTTTCTACTCTATATAAATAATATTTGTGATCACCTGAGGTTTTCCTCTTACCATATGTATGCTGACGTCGACACAGTTTTATACACCTCCGCTTCCTCTCTAGAAACAGCATACACTAACCTGCAGACTGATTTCACCCTCACTAACACTATTTAATGCAATTAATTGAATCAACACGTGAATTTATATCTATATAGATTGTCCCGTCACATCTGACATCAGATCAAAGGCAGATGGCCCGCGCAACGGAAACTCAGCCTGACTGAATTAACACAGCTGAAACTGTGATGCAATCTAATGAGTTCACATCTCTCTCAGCCAACCACAGACACCCTCGGCATCAGAGAAGAATTCAAAAGAAAAGAAACAGAGAGAGAGAGAGAGAGAGAGAGAGAGAGAGAGAGAGAGAGAGAGAGAGAGAGAGAGAAAGAAAGAAAGAAAGAAAGAAAGAAAGAAGCTGCTGCTGCTGTCTTCTGTCATTGGGTTGTCAAGTGACGAAACTTGCACTGCACCTCGCCTCGGCGCATTAAAGGTGAGGAGAGGAGCTCATTTGATTGGTGAAGATCTGAATCGGCTGTGTTAATCCCATTCCACGCCTTCTCTCCTCCTCGTCTCCCACTCACACCTTCTCTCCTCCCTCTTTCCCACTTGCGGGGGTGGGAGTGACGGGAGGAGTGCCATCGCCGGACTGCGCCGTCCACAAAACTTGCAAAGTCCAGGCAGACACACCCCGTCGGCGCGGCGCAAGTGCGCTGAGCCCCAACTGCGCCTGGTGGACGAAACTTGGGCCCTGTTTCTCTGCTACCTTGCTCTTGCTATGTATTTTCTCGCCTGTTTGGATTGATTGTTTTGTAATGCTTCCTGACCAGGACATCTTCGGAAAAGAGATTTTCAAATCTCAATGGATCCTTCCTGGATAAATAAAGGTTAAATAAAAAAAATAAAAAAATAGAGAAGCTAGGGGTTGGGGGGAATTGATTCATGTAAGAATTGATATAGTTTTAAATTCTACAAAAGAACAGCATTTGAATATGAAAATTAGTATTCAATTGTGGGAAAAAAAGCAGCACTATGCACAAGTCACTTTCATGAATTGAAAATGACGGCAGAGAACCCGTCCACAGAGAGTGACACCGTGTAAACAAGCCACATACCTGTCATTTGTGAGCTTGAGCTCAGACGGAGACGAAAGTACTTAAAATATGGGTGAGTTGTACTTTAATATCTTTAAACATTTGTAATTATTAAATAGAAAACACATATGATATTGTGATATTTACTGGAAATGGCATGCAGTATAGCCGACAACAGATAGGAAACATTTAGGTGGTATTGCTCTCGCCAGCAGCCATTTTATTTAGATTTTCTTTGTGAAATTTCATCTTCAGGAATTGTCAATTGAATGTAACTTGCAGCATTATAATTTCTTGTTTAATTTGAATTGAAGAATCATAAAAAATGTTTAAATAAAATGTGTTTAGCATGAATAAATGTTACCTTTTGCCCTTGTTAGTGTGTACATTGTGTGTACATTATTGCAATCTGTTGATGAAACATTTTCAAATACAAAAACTCCGATCTTACACATACTTGCCATAATTTGCCTTTATTGCGCACAGCAGACTGGAGTAGATCCTGAAATGAGCACCCCTACTGAGTCAAGAATTGTTTTTTAACTAGAATCATCACCCCAAGAATCAAAATCGGATCGTGAGATAGGAAAAGATTCGCCCCCTAGTAGCTTTAATAGACATTCATCACCCCTGGCTGGATCCTTCTGCTCTACAGGCATGGACGGATTACTGAACAAGAATACTGGGTACAGATCTGTTTGAAGTAACTGCTAACATTTCTTGTTGGGAAGTCACAAGTAGACATACAGTGACCACAAAACTACCAAAAAGAGACACAAAACGACCACAGAGATGCTAAATGATCAAAACAGGACACAAAATGAGCACAAAGAAACACAAAATAACCCAACAGGATAGGACCACAAAGACGCGCAAAACATCTGCAAAGAGATGCAATAAAATGACTAAAAAGCTTTCTCTTTGAAGTTCTGCCACTTGTTCTTATTTATGTAGGATGGGGGCCTTTTACCTGTCTGTGCCCAGGGGCCTATTGTCTTATAATCCGTCCATGTGTTCAGGGTGCACAGTAGTGCTCACTCGGGGGAGCAGTATCGGCCAGCAAAGAGAATGCTGGAGGAGGGGTTGTGTCGGATGAAGAAGAGGAAGGGGTGGTCTGCGATGAATCTGGGAGTAATCTGGATGGAAGTGCGCTCTATTATGATAACAGCAGTGGCCGCAGCAGCCTCCGTTCCCTCCTCGTTGACCTCCACGAAAGCCTTGTGGATGACCTTTGACAGCACCAGGTCGTTTGCCGGGGACATGCCTGTCAGCAGAGGAGAGAGGGTTAAGCAGACTGTCTTGTGTTTGTGCACAGCATGTTGTTTGAATTTCAAGTGCAACCTTTTGGGTTTTGAAAGACCATTTAATGATGTTTCTATATATTTGGGATATAAAGAGGATCATTTCATTTATCTGTTAGGTATGTTGAGCTCCAGACATAAATACATTTATGGCACATGTCTCACCAGAAAAGTTACTCCTTTCGCTACTAAAAGCGTCCACCATGCCCATGCTGATCAGAATATCTCTCAGGGGATACAGCTCCTCCATCTTGAATCGAGGAAGCCCCACCTCAACCTCTGCTTCACCCAGCATGTCTGGACGAGTCCACTCCTCGAATTTATCATAGGTCAGCTCCCTCTCCAGCTAATGTGGATACAACAGCAGTATTAGTCTGTCTGTATGAAATGTGTGTTATGTATGTGAATAGGTGTGCTACCTTCTCCAAGCCTGTTGTGTCGTCATCTATCTCATTGGGCAGGAAGATGAGCATGCTGAGATCCTTCCCTACGTAGGGCATCTCCAGGATCTGTATGAATAAATTCCGCTTTTCATAATATTATCTTATTATCTTAAAAAACATAAGTCTGATAGTTTCAATCGTTGTCAAAGTGGAACCAATTGTTCTTTGGATCAGGATAAATATGTCCAGTATATGTAATTAAAATAATGTTCTTACCTGTAGCACTTTGATCATAGCACTGTTCTACTTAAGGTAGCCTTGCTGGACATCTTACTCAGATGAGGACCTAACACTTGTTTCTATTTTTTCACTCTTACTTTATCGGCAATGATATGTTGTGGTTTCTTTCTTTCACCAAATGTAATTATTGTAAGTCGCTTTGGACAAAAGCGTCTGCTTGCCCTAAATGTAAATGTAAATGTAAATCCGTTCATAAACTACACTAGCAGACAAACAGACATTGGCAAAACCAGACCGTTGAAAAAAATGAACATTACCTGACAGTTGACCTCAGGAATGGAGGTGTGAGGGAACTCACTTTTCTGGCGCATCATCTTCACCACCTTAGTGTCTTTCTAAAGGCAGCAGCAAACAGAACAAGCACAACATGTCAGATACAGTAGTGTATATGATTATTATATTATGGTGTTCCCCCATCCACCGCTGTTGCAGTGTTACCTTGTTCATTCTAAACTGAGCATCAGTAGTTTCATTCTCCTTGAACTGTTTGTTCCAGTTGCCTTTGAAGTAGATGGCATTGACCAATACCAGCAAGGTTGAGTCGTCCAGCACATCAGGGACCAGCAAGTCCTTGATTTTATCTGAGGAGCGGTGAAGAGAAAAGGCATTGTCATTAAGCATGAGACAAAGACACAGACATAGCTCTATGTTTTCATCCAGAGCTCAGGAAAATGAGATTTCTTATTCCATAAACATGACTGGAGGAAAACAACTAGAGATGTACAAAAAAAAATTGCAATGGTTGTGATGGGATTGTTTAACTTAGCAGTTTATTATAGTATAGTTTAATTAGTAGGTTGAGTAGCTTCGACTTATAATATTCCAGTGTCATGAGGTTACCTGTACTTGCACTTATGTCACATGTTACATGAGCTGTAGAATGGACCTCCTGACACCAGTACAGCTGGCAAGTCAACATGGACCTACAGACACCAATGAGTGGTTCGTCCATCCACAGCCTGGACAAAGTTCTCCGTCGACACAAACAACGGAACAATGCTTCCCTGATGACACATCACCAACAAAAATGACTGAAGACTGAACAGTCAGACTCTTCAGGAGTCTGCACCTATCTGGTCAGATAGTTTGCTCCGAAGCTGCTGGTGACGCGGTCCGCTAGGACACAGACTTTGTCTGTTTACAGTCTGTCTGTAGTGACTGCTAGCCTGTTTTGGACGCTTTCCTTAATAAATTACTCAAAACTCTGTTAGGAGTAGTATTCTTATTTCTCACCAGGAAGTCATACACTGATTTCCACCACAATGGCTTTAAAGGTTCAACTAAAAATTTTGAATATAATGCATTTAACCAAAGGAAGTTTTGTGACATCCAGAAAGAGACGTTGGAAGATGGTTTAAATAATGTGAGATCTACCTTGTGTCTGCTTCTCCACCCAGGTGTTGATGTTGATCCTGGCCTCCTCCACGTTGTTTATGAAGTCCACAGTCTCCAGCTCAGCGTTGTAGAACTTTCTGGTTTGTGCTAAGAAATCCTGGAAACATAAACAGGACATTTGAATACTCACGCCACAATAAGATGCTCACATTAACCAATCCACAAATAAGACTTAAAGAAATGCTGTGGGATTTGCATGAGTTTCATTAAGTATGCTGGCAGTTTTCACGTTGAGCATAGACTGCAGACTGGCGCAAACTGGCCAATCACAGTGTAGCATTGGCCAGCTCCGACAAATAACCAACACTCCTCCATAGATGCACATTGATTTTTGTCATTTTGAGGCTTTGTGGATTTCCGAGTGAGTCATGGTTTAACTTTGTGTGTAATTCTCATATTTAAACATATAAATGTGTTTTTCTCTCTGAAATAAATTAATAAAGTAGCTCATATTTAATCAGGGAGTGGAATTAAGGACTTAGTGTAGTGCCAGGCAGCTCTGACAGTTTGCAGCGAGGGGCAGGGCTTAGCAAAGGGTTGATTGCATCATACAAGGTTGCTCACTCTCTCGCCAATTAATTAATTCATGCAGCACACAACAGGCTCATGAACACACACCTCAGCAAACGAGTAGGACTGCTCCCCATAAAGCCTGTTGGCAAGGCTGAGGGAATACAGCGCGTCTTCCTTGTTGAGCTCACTCTGCAGTTGGGCAAAGCTATCGTGGATATTGTCCTGACCGAGCTCAGGTTTCAGGCACTGCAAACAGCCAGAGAAGACCTGCGTGTTACAAAGACACACTGACCCATTGATAGCATCAAGACAACTGTGTATTATGTTAATATGGACCACTGAGGTCAGCTTACCTGTTAAATGATGAGAATAGACACCAAAATCATCTTTAACCCTGGTGCTCCACGCTGCCACTTACAAAAGCAGATAATCAAAAACGTTGAGCACCTTTAATACCTACCATGAATCCATAATCAGGGTCAGTCTTTGTTCTTTTGTATCGTATTGGTCATTGGTTCTCAATTTGTCTAGTAACATAAAATAGATGATTTTGGTGTCATTGTTCTCATCATTTACTTTAATGAGAATGCCTTTAGGCAAAAACCTGCCACAAGCTGGAAGTTTTCAGAAGTTTAATTCTCCTTATGAGCCACATCACCTTTTGGAAAGAATGTGGAAAAAGGCAACAAACAGAACAAACAAAAGCCTTAACACTTTTAACATTAGAAAATAACCCATTTACACACACAATTATCCACCACTTGCCCACCATTAAGCGACACTGTCACCTTCATTGTGAACAATTAAGTTTTGTTTCTTCATCAAGACACTGAATTTTCCATCTGCTCATATATGCTGCTGTTTGAAACATCACATTACCTAATATTTCCAAAGTCTGTTCTCAAGAAGCATGAAAAAATAAACAAAGCAGCGGGAAAATAAGTGTCAAATACTCTGATTTCCTCACCAGAGGACAACACCAAGCCTCATCATTAATCATGCCTTTCATTCTGGTTTTGTTACCACCTTGACCAGATAATTAGGCAGTTTGCTGGTCTGCCTCAACTGCATCTGCATCTGCATCCGCGTCTCCATCTGCGACCGCATCGGCGACTGTTCTCCAAGCATTTGCTGTCCTCCAACTGGCTTCGGTTTCTCTCTCTTAGTGAAGCTAAGGACCTGGAGGTGCAAATGGTAGTTTTCTCTCATCAGTATTTGCTTACTGCAAATTTCAACATGGTTCGAGTGTATGTGTGTGTGACAGGACAGATTCATGCATAGCTTAAACATCTGCATCTGCAATCTCTGCCAACTGCCTGAAATAAGGTTTGTTTTATAGACAAGCCCTTACTTTAGTGGCTGTGCCTTGAGGTCATGCCACTATGGTGAAGTTCCTTTATAGCATTTAAACATTTTCACTGCTGCCGATTGAAATCATGAAAGTGGTGTTCATTTGTGAAGGTCATCTTGCTGAGAAAATTGTGTGTCATAAACCGTTGTTTGCCACAGAGCATATTTTCTGCAATAATCTAACATCCAATCGAAATTGATAAAACCAATGCGACGCTAACTTCAGCGCTGGCCTCCAAAATAACGTGATCCCTGCAGCACACAATTAGCCAAAAGTTACAAAATCGAAGATCTCCATCCGTCTTTGTTGACACTACTGGCAAGTTGCAGTAATTGCAGGTAGGTTTCGGGACCAGAGATCCAAACAGCTTTGCCGCGTGTGACTCTTTCCTGGAATGTTGCCACAGAAAACCTGTTTGTAATACTGTACATGCAAGGGCAATCACAGTTATGTTACCTGATGCGGCAGAAGACAGTGACAGCTGACATTTATTTAAATTAAATGTTTTACTAAGTCTGGAAGGTGAGAAAAGGTGACTGTCAACTTTATGCAACCAATGCAGTAAAAGTACAATATTGGCCTCAGAATCACAGTGCAATAGTGGTATAAAGTAGCAGATAATGGAAGTACTCAAGTGCCTCAATATTGCACTTCAGTACAGTGCTGGAGTAAATGTATGTCCATCGCTGAAATTCACTCAAGACAAGACCATATCGCTCCCATTTCGGCTTTGTTACTTTACTGTGCTGATCTTTTTTTTGTCTACAACACAGAGGAGTTATTCTTCTGTCTGTAGTGCTAGGTAGAATAGAACAGATCCCTGCCACACCTTCTGACTGGAAGACAGAATGAGTAGTTAAAGCATGTACAGACACTTTCCCATGCCACGCCCCACTCTGCTATACAGTTAAATTTTTCCAGTGGCAATTCAGACAAAACTCCCTCTGGCTTCTCTCTGATACCATCAAGTGTCTGATAACAAATAATTAATTCATATTGTTACTGTTGGAAGACACCTCTTCTTTAATTAGGATTACCTCAGAAAACCTGTGATCATGACAACTTGAAACCCAAAGCAACGCCTTGTTCTTATGATGAATTGATATGGTTGCAAAATTCCAAAGCCATGATTAACCAGCTGACTTGTAACGGCATTCGAATGTGTGCCTGTTTAAACACTCACAAATGGGTGTGTTAATGTGAGAATGGTAACTTTTTTTGCTGTGTGTGTGTGTGTGTGTGTGTGTGTGTGTGTGTGTGTGTTTGTGTGTGTGTGTTTGTTGTACCTCTGACATCTGTGAGTATGTGTTGCCCCTGGCCCCCAGCATCACCATAGCCAGTGCTGAAGAGATGCTGAACGGGGAGAAGAAGATATTCCCTGTCTTGTCCTCATCACTCAGCTTTTTGAACAACGCCAGTGAGAAGGTGGTGTTGGCCTTGGTTGTCTGGGATGAGGTTGATGACTCCATTGTGTCTGATACAGAGCAGAGCATTATTTATCGCATTATAAACTGGAGCATATGTTTTGAATTGAACTCGAGACAAATCCCCATTCTTACTTTACCGACATATGTTCACCCCACCGATAAATCTAAACAGATTTAGATTCTTAAAGGAAAGTAAAATGATCACACAGATGTTGCTACTCAATCACTGTTACCTTCGCTAGGTGAGAACGGCATGAATCATGAGCTGTTAGTAAAGGCTGGATATACTCCTATCGAAATCAAATGACAACAAGGCACAGCCTGTACTTACTGACAGAGACTCTTCTTCAAAGCAAACAAGGGATCTGGAGCGATTCAGTGAAAGCAAGACGCGTTCTGTTTGAATCACCAGTGTTATTGTACACTCTGACACACCTGAGCTCAAGTATGTCTGGATGTAGCATGAGAAAGTATCTATAAATCACACCCATCAGGGAAAGAAGCACCCACCCATTTTAAGCTTTGCCAATGGGTGTAACTGCTAACCGGAGACACTCTACATAATCATACTTGAATGAATGCCATGTGGTTGTATGACACTGTCAGTCAGTCAAGTTGCAGTTTACATCCACATCTGCCTAAGCTGTTATCACTTATTAGACATATGTATGAAATTGTCATAATCAGAATGTGAGTTTTCTTGAGTTAGAGTCAAAAACGTGTTTTGGGAGGTCACGGTGACCTCTGACCACCAAATTCTAATCAGTTTAACCTTGAGTTTGAGATTCACAGCTTTATACTGCCACTAGTGTTGCCACTAGATAACATTTTAATTCGATTAATGTTGGCCTGTGTGCTCTAACGTCCTTATGTACAAATGTTTTAATAAGTCATGGATGATCTGGTAACTTCACAAAAAGGCGTGCGCTGAACAACCATGATAGTGAGAACCAACTCTTGTTTTGCTGCTGAATTACAGTGGTTCGACATTATATATGCTACAGCGACCTCATCTGGCCATTTTGAGGCATTACAGCTCCCGTGCCCTGAATTCAACCGAGCTACCATGAAGTGGACACGGGGAGGGAGAGACTGCACCGGAATAACAGCAACAGGACAATCACACATCGGGCTTGATGCCTATAATAAAATGACTCTCTGAAGGGGACGGATACTGGCTTCCTGGTAAGCGAAAGTCGTTATAATCGTGCGTCATCTTAGCCTTGTCCACATAGACTGTCCGTCCTAGCTTACTAGCTAACGTGAAGATAATGGTCCTCCAGTGGTGAGGAGGACACGCCAGACGCAGTCCAAACAAATGTAGATTTAGCGTTGCATGATTCGTTATCGCTAGAAATACCTGCTGGAAAGTAAAAGAAGACTTTTGGAAACACCTATTAGGAATTGCTACTCCCTTCGGCATGGAAATTATATTATGAGCAGCTCTCATTTTGACATTTTAGTAAGCCTACTTTGTTTGGACTGTTAACAGTAAGCAACTATAACTGACCTAGCTAACGACAGCTGCAGCTGTACCTATGAGTGAAATTACGTCCGGCGGTTGCTTTGGTGTATATTATTACCCAGGTTAACTGTAATCTAACGTATTGTAGACTCATTGTAGCAACCAGTTGTGCCTTAACCGAGAAGCACAGGGCAGCGTTACACCGACTAACGTTTCATTGCCTCATTTTGTTAATGGAGTTCCTGTTCGTTAGGTTAGCTCGCGCGCTAACTTCGCCTACCAAACGCTAGCCACACCGTGCTAAAAAAAAAAAAAAGCGTGACTCAAAAGAATAAAGTAAGGTGAAGCAGGATATCTGGCAGCCTGCGTGTTGTTGTCATGTTGGCTCTAGTCCCAACTCGTTCGTCAGCGCACCAAAATAAGTGCAGTATGCAGTCATTTTGTGTCAACTTCATAGTTCCTCCTCTTTGTATTCCTCCTCTGTATCATTTATTTTATCCTCTGGACGTCATGTGGCTTTGAAATACGTACTTAACATCCTGCGTTACTAGCCAGTTAATTGAGGTACATTGGTAATAGAGGCACAGGGCTGGTCTCTCTCAGCTCCAGTGATGCTGAACTGATGCAGACAGGTTTGACAGGTCGCTGACAGTCTCTCAGTCTGAGCAGAAATCCATTTCAAGGCCCGATCTTCCACAAAGACCTACATGCAATTACCTCTTCCCTTTGATCTCAAACCAAAGCATCATGTCTCCTCTTCGCAGCATTTGCCCAGATGAGTCAGGCTTGTACTGGAACAAGTGGATAAAAGCTCATCAATCGACAAGATGATCTGACACAATATATTTAGCTGCAGTTCTTCACAGGCTTTCTACACATAATGAACAAATCCATGAATGATGAATGACAGTAACTCACGTCAATAATTTATCTGCCCTCACAGTCTGGTAACCTTATTTCAGGAGAATGTTTGCCGAGTCTGAGGAATCCATTTTTGCAGCCTGTATTTAGGGAAGCTTATAGTCATGATGATCGATACAATTAACAAGAATTATTATTATTATTTTTGGTGCAGGTGCTTAGTCTTTGTCAGACCCACAGGGTGAACGTTGCTGCTTCATTCCTCATCACACAGCACCTACTGAAGCAAGGCACGGTCAGTGTTGGTGTGAAGAACCGTGTTGAGTACTGCGGTGGCGGGGCAGGAGCACAAAGCTCAGGAAGATGGCGTCACCCTTTGTGCCTGTCCCTGTGCCGTTGGACAGAGCCTTGTCCGGAGGTAGCAGCAAGCTCAGGCGGCCACAGCGAGCTTCATCACTAGGCAGCGTCTCCAGCACCTTGGCCGGGGATGACCATGGAAGAGGATTTGGGGGATTAAACTCCCGGCACCAATCCCGCTGCACGGACCGAGGCAGCCGGAGCAGGACACCACCACCCCTCCAGGGCACGGTGACACGGGCCAGGGAGAACGGGACTCTGGAGCACTCCTTGGAGTACTCCAGCTGTCCCCGCTCTATATCAGATCCTGCTGGGAGCCAGCAAGCCGAGGAGAGACCTATTACCCCAACTGTGCTGGGGTATGAGGTCATGGAGGAGAGGGCCAAGTTCACGGTATGAAACCAATGCTACCTTATTCACTCCATATTGACACAGCATATTAACCTATTCATTAGTTGTCTAGTTAGTGATAGGACAGCACTTTAAGGGGATCAAATATGCACACTAAAGACAAGCACACAACATGATGCATACTACAGATTAAAGTCTATATAGTTACTTATTAATTGGATCACAATCAATTACAAGCATGTCACAAAAGGTAACAACTCTTGTAGTTCTTTAAAAACAAAGCACTGAGACCATGTTTGTTGTCTTACTTCTGTTGCAGGTATTTAAAGTCCTGGTCAGGAAGAGCCCAGATGAGAGCTGGGTTGTTTTTAGAAGATACACAGACTTCTCCAGACTCAACGACAAGGTGTGTTTGTATGTACATATGGGTGTGCACGTTTGTGTGCAGAGTATGGGCAGTCACAAATCTCAATTCTGTCTGAAGCTTTATTTTGCGATCATCTGTTTGCAGACACTGTTTTTGACCATCAAATAATTGCTTTGGGCATGCTTTCTTTTGTTTGTTTGTTGAGTGCGCTGTGGAAGTGATTAGAGCTACACAAAGAAGCCTTCTGTTCCCAAATAGCCCACAGGCCCGCGCCAAGTAGGGGAACAGGTCTCTCATGATTTCGGGAAGGACCGTTTTGTCACAGATAACAAAAAGGGGGGAATATTAAGCCATGTGATGTTAGTGTATGAATAAAAAAAAAACTACAACAGAAAAAAAGATGATATTAGAGCTGCAATAAACAAGCAAAAGATACTTTTTTCGGCTTGCAAACTACTGATATAATCTGTTACTGAAATGTACTGATTCAGACACAGTAACCCCAGGCAAGAAGAGTGGATACACAGGAGATGGGAACACCCAGCAGGACAGAGAGGGGTGTGTGGACAGCCTTTCCTTCATACCTGTGGCTTTTCCATAAAGGCAGCTTTAATGTCCATGGTTGATGGCCTTTTGCCTGTATGTACTGTAATAGTAGAGGCCTTATTGGACATGGATTTAACTGACTGGAAATATTTCAGCATTAGGTGCATAAATCAATATGGCACTTCAGCATACACATGTGGCTTGTATTCCTCAGTATAATTAACTAGGAGAATTGCAAAGAGCACTTATGGTTATTAAATATGATTTGCCTGCAGCATACATGGCCAAACATGCACATGTAATTAAGATAAACAGCAGCATTGACGTCTGGGATGGAACACAAATTGGGTTATCAGCATGCTGTAGGGCCCCCCGCTACATGGCTGGCAGCAAACATTGCTAGTGTAGTAGTTTGGACCTCAACCAACATTACTGTATTTTTATGCACATGTTTCAAGCTACAAGTGAAAATAAGCATGTGTGCATTCACACTAACCCACGTCCTGCTGAGCAAATTCATTTCAGGGCCTCTTATCAATACAGTATTTCCCAAAGCTGACGACATGCGGCCGAATGTCACATTGTCTTAATCTGTATACATCTGTTTTGAGGATTTAGTAAATCACCAAGCCATGCATACACTCGGAGAAAAAGCACAGATGGAGGTAGGCATGATTAAGTTTGAAGGCTCCGTTTGAGGCGGGCTGCACATTACAATGAACAAAAGAGGCAGGTCGCTACACTGGCTTCATCACCTTCAGTGGTGTCACATTAAGGCTCACATGGAACACCGTCCCTACCATGACACACACATATATTTTGACTTAGCACTCACACACATTTTGGTTTATCAAGCACACGAATGATGGAGATACAACACCCGATGAACTGCATCACTCCATCTGCAGTTAAGTCCAGGCTACCGGCGTTCTGTGTCTTCAGTGAGCATATTGCTTTTCACTTTGGCGACCGTGTTTACAGGTTAGAGCAGCCAAACATCAGCGGCTGCATCTGCTGAACTGCTGCTGCTCGTACGCGTGTGGTATCCACACAGACGGCATCGCTGCACAGCTGTTACTCGGCTACTACCTCTGATTGAATCAAGTTAAAATGTACTTTATGGGGCAAGCTGCTCCTCATATAACACATGTAGGTATATAGCTCATTCTCCAGTCTTATTTGGAAACCAATGAAAACATCTGGAGTTTTCTTGTTGTAATTTTTCTTTTTTAAGCAATGTTCCCTTACATTGTCAATAGAGTGAAAATTGGTAGTATCATGTTATGGGGTATCCCTTTTAGTTTTGTAACACTGTGTCAGTGCAAAAATACCCCGAAAAAACTGTGATTTTAAGTCATTGTGCTCACCCCTAGCATTTGGCTATATTGTGACAAAAAACACAGCATGATGATTTTCACTGAAGTACTTTCTAAAGTACAAAGTCACCGGATAGCCCTCATTTTTATTAAAGGCAGCCACTGGACATTTTTGGATTGAGTTCATCTATAATCATAATGTGGTGAGTTTTCATGCCAAGAATTTAGCCTACACACTGAGCAGTATTTTCAGAAGTGGTCTGGTTTGGCATGTATGCACAGTTGCCCCAGTCAGGGTCATATAGCAGAACGAGGCTCGTGGTGATGCAAGCGTCATCAATAGAGCTAATGTTTATCTTCTTTTCCTCAGCTATGACTGGGACCGTTTGCGAGGAGGCGATGCCATTCCAGTGTAATTTACTTCAGGGTTCGGGGACCTCAAGACAGTCACATTCATTTTTTGGTCAACGTTCAAGGTCGCTGGGGATCACATCTGTCCCTTTTTCACAAATGTGGCATCTCAGAATGCCTGAAGGGAATTTCATTACATCTGGCACAAAGAGACTGATTAGAATCTGATGGTCAAATATCAAGGTCACTGTGACCTCACGAAGCACATTTAATTATAACATCTGTCAGCATTCATAAACTAACTATGACAATAGGGTAAAATGATAAAGTGATGACAGTTTGGACCGGCATGGATGTAAACTGCACATTGACTAGGTGGTGCAGGCATAGGGCCTCGGTTTGAATCAGGATTTTTCAGAAGAACACATTTGTCCACACCAATATTTGAGCAAACTCGTTTCCATGGTCTTTGGAGTGAGCCGACAACCCACACCGGCGTGGAGAAACAGCTGCATATCGCAGCACTTCCTATCCCGTATGAACCCTGTCTCTTTCACTGCAGGCCAAATCTGAAGGGGATGCTGCCATATCAGCAGAGGAGTAACATAATTAATTTGTCCTCAAAATATTACGACTTCTGAGAGAACACCTATGTGGGGAAATATTTTGAATTTGCAGAAAGTTTTGAACACAGCAGAAATCTTTCTGGAACGCGGGTCTAGGGGTCGATTCATAAAGTCTCTAATTCAAGATCCTGATGAAGATAAAAGTTATCTACAGCACATCTTAGCATTTCAGAGAGCTTATAAGGTGAAAAACAGTTAGATCATACATCTGTCCAGCGCAGCAGTCTGTGTTGGTTTACACAACCCCAATGAACTTCTCTGTAAATGATGTAAACACTGTCTGAAACTAGAGTCTTGTCTTAACCAACATTACCTTACTTGATTTAAAATGTACAATCACATTTTAAAATATGAATTTGATGTGACGTTAAAGTAAAGTTAGTCGCAAATGTGAAAATGTGAAAATGTGACACCCTTGCAATGTGGTTAAAGGACAGTAGACATATTCCCTCATTTGCTTTAGTAGCAGTTTAATCTCAAGCTGTAATAAGTAGAAGAGTGTGAGCGGAGCAGTAGATATACTACTGTATTTCTTTTTAATCTTTGCCATCTTCTGTCTTTACCCCTCTTTGCGTTATATCCACAGTAACCTCACATTGTCTTTAACACTGAATAGTATTCTTTCACGATAACTGCTGTGACTAACTGTGGGAGAGATCATATGATACTCCTTCCTTACCCTGTCTGTTTTTGTGTGTTTCCTAGCTGAAGGAGATGTTCCCAGGCTTCCGCCTCGCGCTGCCTCCTAAGCGGTGGTTTAAAGACAACTATGACAGCGACTTCCTGGAAGACAGGCAGTTGGGACTACAAGCCTTTTTGCAAAACCTGGTTGCACACAAGGACATTTCCAACTGGTATGCAACATGATTATACAGCGTTTGTTATATTGCAATGGAATTATTTGACATTTTTGTCTAAACTGTGTGCTTTACAAAGTGGTCACCTGATCATTTCTACCTTTCACTAAAACAAAATTCGTATTGCTGAGCACACTGGTTGTGTTTGTTTGTCTTCACAGCCTGGCAGTGAGAGAGTTTCTGTGTCTGGATGACCCACCTGGGCCTTTTGATAGTCTGGAGGAAAGCAGGGTAAGTATGCATGGGTAATTATGTGCACTCACGTATTGTATGGGTCTTTTTAGTAGTGCCGACAGAAAATGTAATATTTATACAGTGACTTTGCAAACCAAGCATCAATAGCAGGATGTATAGAAATGTAAATACGGTTTAATTATAGATTCAACACATGGCTTAGGATTGTTGTAGAGTCTGCCTTTAGGTTTTTACTTGTTGAAGTTTCCTGCATCTTCTCTGTTCCACCAACCTTTGTTCCCACGGTCAGTGAATATTTTCTGTTCTTCTTTTCTCTATTGCTCCCTCCCTCCAGGCGTTCTGTGAGACTCTGGAGGAGAGCAACTATCGTCTGCAGAAGGAGCTACTAGAGAAGCAGAAGGAGATCGCCTCCCTGAAAAGGAGGTTGGAGGAGAGGGAGCAAGCCACCCTGCTACTGGAGAAGCATATCGAGTCAGTAGACATGCACAGGCACATACAATACATATGGGAATGAGGGTTAGACACGTGTAAAAAAATTGTGTGTGTGTGTCTGTGTCTGTGTGTGTGTGTCAGGGGTGAGTGTGTGAGCCCAGAGTCTCTGTGTGGTCTGTCGGCTCAGGGCAGTGAGAGCAGTGCAGATGCAGGTGTGGAGTCGTCTGCTGCAGAGGCTGATCAGGATGTGCCTGACGACACCGGGTAAAGGACACACGCACAAACACCTGGACGCTAGTGAATAGGATGTACAGCACCAGCATTAATGTTAAAACCAACGCAACTTACACAGCCACCTTAAATCTCACCTTCCCATTCTGCATTGGCTCCTTTACAGCAAATGACACTGAGTGATAGTTTACCATTTGCTGCATGAAAAGAGAGCCCCAAGTAATTTTTTTTATGTTTTTCGATGTGGCTCAGGGTCAAATGATAGGTTAATTGGTCAATGTAGAATGCTCCATCAGTCATCCGATTGATGACCTGCACTGTGACCTTTGCTTATACAATTACTGCTGCCGCCGTAGCTGCAAATCACGTTTCACTTGTGTTTGACGCCCATCGCCGTCGTAGGTTTCAAGTCTGTTTTCTTCCATTTCACACATGCACAGTAACCGCCGTGATTATGATGAGTGTAAATTAGATTCTGGTTTAATGTTGCGCTTGTTTTTTCTTGGCAATAAGCTGCTGCTGTTGTTGAAACTCCACTGTTCCGTAAGATGTTCCGGCTATGGTTTTCATGGAAGTAGAGGGATTATGCCCCATTAACCACTGGGAACATTTAACGGCTGTGTTTACTTCAACAGCAAATTAACATGGCAAACGGGAGCAGATTGGAAAAACCTGGAGGCTTCTTGATAATTCTAATATAAAGCATGGGGGAACGAAGGCCTGGTTCTCCCTCCAGTTAAATAAGACCATGGCTAATTGACTATCTGCATTTAATGAATTTAATCAACAGGTAATCAAATAACGAAACAAATTACATATAAGAAAAGAGGCCTGAGAAGACTAATGCATTTAAACCCTGTGCTCTGCTTCTGCCTATGGTTGACGTGCTATACATGCTTCAATTACCATGCAAATGCAAGGTAGTTTTATTGAGCACAATACCTGGTTCAGTTCAGTCCTGTTGGTCCTGTTTTTAATCATGAGCGTGCTGGTGTAATTACCAAATCTCCCGACTGAATAATTCACTTCACGCAAGATGATGTCATCTAATCTGTGATTACTCCTGTTAACCTTCAAATTTACCCCTCATACTGTACAAAAGTTTCACCTCTCTTCTTAAAAACTAAACACTAAACCAATCAAATTACCTTTAATTCATCAGTCCTCACTAACTATAGGCCTCCTTTTTTTTACACTGCATTGATTTATTTGTCCCTTTCAGAAAATAGTCCCAAATACTACTGACAGTACAGAGACAAAATATAATAATAAAAATATATATAATAATATATTAAAGTTACTGTATATTTTCTGGATCTGGATCCCCACATGATGCACCAATTTGCTGAAATTGTGCTGGGTTATATAACTGCCCTTCTAAATTCAAGAAGACATAACCCAAAGTTTATTGAAAGTAATTTCAGGCCCAAATGACAGCCATACTTTTGGACTTTAGCACACATCTGGATAGACACACCAGTCTGTGATTTTTCCTTTAAAGAAATGATTCATTTGCATGTACATCTGTAAAGAGATCCATGAAAAGGTGATTTTCATCATAATCACACCTGTTAGTGTGCTTTTTAAAATGTTTCCCCTTCCCTTGTGTTTTTTTTTTTTTTTTTTTTGCCCTCACATTTCACAGCAGTGCTGCCCCAATCTGAAAAAAGAGCCCCATAACATGTGAGGTACTTCATACTGCATACCAGCTCAGCAGGCTAACACTATGGCACATTGTCTTTTCATATTCCTCTTCTCAGTAACATGCATCCCACTGTTTCCATAATGGAGGTGTCCTGTTTCATGGTAGCAGGATGTTGAAGCATAGGTTCCTATTGTTTTCATGTCTTGTCTTAGTACAATGCTCACATGATATGAGCAGTTATGTGTTGCTCTTATTATCCATACTAGCCACACATTTATCACATGAGCATCGTATTAAGATTTACTTGAAAAAAAAAAAAAATACAAACCTATCTTTTATGTGCTTGCAGTCAACATGTGTATCAAGGTTGGGGTAATTTCACTTTCAGTGCCTAATTCTCTTAAACAGAGTTGCTTCCCCTTTTTAAGTGAACATTCTGCATCTTTTATGTGGATATCCCAATCCGTGTTGAATGTAAATGTAATCTATCCAAACAGAAAATTCCTCAGTGCGTACTATGTTGACCGAGACAGCTGACTGCTCACGGAGCTGTGCTGTTAGTGGCTATTAACCAGCATGCATTGCACGTGACCTTCTGTCCAACGGTGTCCTGTGTGCCCCCCGTCGTTCCACTCAGCAGCCCGGAAATGAGACACAGGAAATATCTGTTGGTCTTCAGGAGCTGCAGTATTTCTGTGTGAACTGCAAACCCCACTCTATATTCAGTTGATGACATTACTGCTAAACGAAGGGCGCTTTCACACCTGGTTTGTTTTGAACCTTAGCGCCTGCCGAATAATCTGAGTCAGCCGAAAAATCATTTCAGCAGTTTGATGAATTACTAGTTTTTAAATCGACATGCAAGTGAAGTCAAGTATTGAGTATTAATTCCACTTTTTAGATTATCCTGAAAATGATTTGTCCTCAACCATGATGTGTATTAATTGCACTGCAATGTTCTGTGTCCTGTCAACCTTTTGGCTGTGCCACACTGCTCCCCTGCATCATATGTGACTAACATACTGTTAGCACGTCTCTTTCACGATGTGATGTGCGCTCACTACATGGGCATCGTAGGTTGATCGGATTTCAGGTCTTCCTCCTTCCTTTCCCCATCTGGTGTCATGACACGCAGGGCAAAGCCCTCTAGTCAAGGCAGAACGAGTAGGATTTTCCTAAAAAACAATGTAAAGACAGATGCAATTATAATCCATCTCAAACATCACTTATGACCCACAAGAAGTGATGTCAGTGTCTGTATCTGCAGAGACACTGCACTCTTTTAGTATTTATTTTTTTCGCTGTGTTCCTTACGTTTCTGGCCACTAACCTCTATTTAAAATAAAACTGGGCCAGATCATAATGCACACATCCCAGAGGAAGCTGTGTTTGTGGCAGACACGCACAAAACGTATAGGTTGAAGGTGAAACAGCAAGCAGATACAGAGAGTGACAAGCATCCTACACATCATTTAGCCTGAAGAGGGGCTAGCATTGAGTGTCAACAAATCCTACTGATCCTGCCTGCCTAAAATAGATTAGAGCATCTGTTTGAATACTAAAAAAAATAGACTTTTGATTTTATCTCGTCTTCTAGCTTATTGTTGTAAACGGCTAGATTTGGGTCTCTATCTGGGATAGTGTGGAGTTCTGGTTCTATGCCCTACCTTTCTCCATGTTCTGTCATGTTGTGTGAGATGGGAGGGAGGAGATGTAAAACCTGTCTTCCTGCTTCTTCCGACCTGTATTTGTAACTCGCTGATGTTAGTGGTATTAACAACACGCCCCGACGGTGTCTTCCCTCCACAAGGATGGCTCACAAGTTTGGCTGTATTAGTATTTCTTCTCTACTATACATTTCCTCATGGACTCTATCTGTCTGTCTGGCTTTGCGTTGTCTGAGATGTACAGCTCTCACATTGCATTGATGTGATTTGAACTGGTTTGCTGAGTGTGTTTCCTCTGCTGTGACCTCCCTGTCTAGGGGCAGATGTGAGGTCCAACCGGTGCAGTCCTCTGCCTGTTGGTGTGGACCGTTACTCAGCACCTCTCCTCCAGTCATCCAGGTCACTCAGCTTAACCAACAGAAGCTGGAACAATAACGATGAACGCTGGTTCCCTGGTTTACACTCCATCTCTCCGCCCCTATCAGACCACTCCACCTCCCTCATGTTTGAGCACTAGTCCATAGCTTTTGTTTGCTTTTCTGGACTTTCATTTACCTGATTTTCTTTCCTCCAACCACAACTCCCATTTTCTCTTTTCAACATCCAGATTGTAACCCCTGTTTCACCTTTCAGTCTTGGAGATGGATCTGACGCAGCCTTGATCTAAAGATCTGTGTATGAGTTAAAAGGGAACAGATCCCATCATACAGCAACAGCCTGTTTCACTTCTATTCCCGCCCATACGACGGGTTATTGGATATTTTATTTTGCTTGTACAGAAGACATTCTGAAGACCTTCTTCAATCTGTGCAAGATATGAACCGTAACTTAACATGGCTGCACTTACTAAAACCTCAGACTAAGTTGCTCTGTCTTAAACTGTATGGGGATTTTTCAATCCTGTTTGTTCACCTTTGAACCCTGTATTGCGGCTGTCTGATTGATTCAACTTGAGACTGTGGTCACAAAGCCAAAGTTTGGCTTCTTGACCAAAAAATACGATGACTTGAAGACCTTCACTATCATGACAATCTACAAAAAACCCAAACCACCATCTCATCAGTGTCTGCGGATGTGCATTGCCTTATGGCCCTCTCAAACCAGAAGCAAAGCCTGGCTTTAAAATTGTTTTATAAAAGTCTAGATAAATGAAACGTCTCAGGATACATATTGGTAACCAGGTGGGTATCACAGTGGATTGATTTTATTTAAGCAGGTACTTCCATGTCATTGCTCTGTACTGCCATTGACTAATTGAGGCTATAGACAGACCTTGAGACATTTCATCATGTCTTTATTTTCAGCCTGAATTCCTTCATGTTTCAGTGCCATGCATGATTTGTGTTACTAAAATTCCTACGAGAGACGATGCAGAAAATCTGCCAATGAAATGTGGCCTATATTCCCTTTTTGAGGGATATTATGCACACTCATCATGTAATTTCCCTGACACATGCGCCAGTTTGCGTTTAGACATTGGTTATGCCAATTTAAGTTGGTCAATATTTACAACATTAAACCTCTTCTGGCACCTTGCCTGTTAGTGTAGTCCGAGCCTGGGCTTGTTTAAGTTTCCTCAAGGTCTACATATGATATTGTAATGTGATCATTAAAGGACCAGTTCACCCAAAAAACACAATATGTTTGTACTTAGCCCGACTGGTGTGTAGCAATGCATTTAGTTATGGTTTTATCTGCTACAGATTTTAAAGGTTCTATATACAGGATTCCAGAGTGTTAATAGCAGGAAAGAACTTTATGGAACGTATATACCTCGAACACAAAACCAAAACTATCTGCAGTGCTCGATGCACCAAAATGCCGAAAACATTTGGTGTAGTTTGGGTGAACTAACCCTTTAAAGCTAAGGCGATAATCTTAGGAAATCTAGCAAGAGTACGCTAGATTTCAAAAATAATCCAGCGATGCCAACTCTTATCCAATGAATTGATAGTAGCTAGCAGCGAAGTCGGCAATCTTTTTTCGAGCATTTGATTCATTGATTGCAGTCGGGATGTCATGAGAATTTAAACTAATCACAAACACTTTTTTTGATGCAGATTAACAACCCTCCCTTTCAGGAACTGTGTCATTTATTAATTTTAAAATGAACCTCAGCTTCAGTCAAGGAAATCCAGAAGTTATGACCTGAGAGACTAAGGAGCCACAGTACTTTATTTTAACGACACAGCCTTTGGTTTTATTAGATCAAGGCTATTGACATATACAGAATACAGAACCATCGTGTTTCAGGAAGATCTGGTTGACATGAGCAACTGATAAACAATAGCAGGTAGTAATGTGCGGCTTGACCTTAGGCCGGTTTTGGCGGACCTTCGCAGGTTCAGGCGGGCAAGTCAGAACAAAGCAGTGTTTTAAGTAAGTTAATAATGACTTACACACACTGCATGCAATAGGCCTTCTCTTCCCCTCTCTCTGTCATGCTTGAGACGCCTGACTGACTTAGACACACTCAATGCACTCAAGTTCGCTTGGACCTCCTTCAAGTCAAATGTGCTACTATAAAGCCTGAATTCGCCGGCCCGTGTTTTGGCCGGTTGATTGACGAATGTTTTTGCAGGATGGGCGGATTGGCTCTTATAGCAGGTCAGTGGGTGTGGGTAATTTAAACATTGACCCGCACGTCATACTAGCCAGTGTGTTATCAGGCCCACACATCTCCCAAAGCCATATGTAACACTTACGGGGTGCGGTGGCTTCACATAGGGTAGTGTATACTATAGCTGCAGTTATCACTCTTTTTATGATGAGTTAATGAAGTGTACATCAGCCACAGCTGTGTTGAATCGTCTCAAAGTCAAACTGGGAAAGGGTCCCGTGATGCACTTTATGGATGAATGGCAACCTTTGATGTTTGCTAGGAGATGGTTTTTACTACTTCATGTTTGAGACAGAAACGTGCCTTTTCAACCACTGAATCTGTCTTTATTCCCAACTGGAACTAATGTGTCAATATGTGAGTCATGTAAATGGAGTTTTGTTCATGTTTTTGTTTTTCTGTAAATTCCCCTTCACATATAATTCAAAGTGCCTTGAACATTTTTCACCTAACTTGCTTCTGGTGTGTTTAAATAGCTTTATAGATTTGCGTAGAACATGAAACAATTCCACTTCATTGTTCAGATGGAATTATGTTTTAAATGACACTCATGTGCTTGGAATTGACTGAACTACGCATTTTTTTAATATTACATGAATTAATATAAAGTCTTAGTTCACATATACACCTTTAGTTGCACTATTCAAGACTTAAATGGATAACATTTGGTATCACTATTAATGTCCTGTATTTAAAGGGATAATTCACTGAGAAATTGTGTCCGAAATTAATTCTGTAGATGTAACACATTCTGTAGCAGAGATGTTTATCAGAAAGAAATATATAATTCACCCTCAGTGACGCGTGGAATGATCTATTGAATACACACACTATGTTTCTACACATTTAAAACTGTTGTCAGGAAATCAGATTCGTAGTTTGTGCTTGGGTGAAATAAACTGTCACGTCTGATATGTGATGAGATGAGAGATGTTGTGTGAGTGTGGTCCCTTTTAAAAGTGTGGAGCTTTAAAAATGTAATAAATTCTTATCATGAAAAATGCTCATCGTTTTCCACCGTGGCATCGTTTCACATCCGGACACCATGTTTCAGGGATTTGATTTAACAATGTGGCTTTTCACAGGATTTTCCATTCCAGTTGTTCTTAAGTTTGTCTTTGCCGTCATTTATTTGGCATTTTTGTTAGGTAAGGTCTAAATGTAAAATTGTTATTTTGATGGATTCCTTGTTTCATGAAGAAGCTTACTGCATTGGCCACACCAATCCTTCCCAAAATAGATTTGCCATCGATTGAAATTTTTTAAAATTTTGTTGATTTTCAACATATGGAAGAGAACAGGAAAACATTCCATGCTCTAAGAACTTAGTATAAATCCATTTATATGCCATTCTGTTTTCCAGAACTGTCTGCCAAATCTTTACTATGGCCTGTTTGACAAACCACCCATAACTCTTGATCACAGCATGACAAAAACAAATTTGGATCACAGATACAATTTAACTTTGAGCGAAGCCACAAAATGTAATGGCGCTCTGCTTGTATGTGGTACTATATCGTGACGTGAAATATAAATGGCTCCGTAGGAGTTTGAATTTTTTTGAATTTTCTCTTCACCCTTTAACATCCATTAATCTATTCAAACATTGTGTTCCCCCAGAGTGCTTATACTCTAGCTGTTAGGAGACGAGTTACTGCTAGGCATTTCCCCTCTACAGCTGTGTATTATTATTCTTTGAAGAATGGTATGTGTATTTCCAGGTCTGGTATATATCCCCATTACATAGCTTACATTATGTGTTCACATGAAACATCTGACACAGAGCAGTTGAGGTGTGCAACGATCCAGAGACGATGGACCAGTCACATTCACTGCAGCATGGACTATTTGCTCGCTGAATTAAAGTTGTGGTAAAACAAATAAATGCTGCTACATTTACAACTATTGTGGAGCTCAATTACAGTAAAGAGCAGGTCGATTCAACTGAACTATCAAGCTATCACACCCAGTTCTGTCTACAAATAAATTAATTATTAAATCTGAAGCGAAAAACATTTACCAAAATAAATCCTTAATTTTCAGGCGCAGTGAAAAACAAATTCATAACTGATAAGTTTGCGGCTTGAACAGAGGCTTTTCTATATCTATGATCAGATGATCAGTGCACGGACCTTATATAATATATATATATATATATATAATATCAGATGGGCAGACGAGGTGGAGTAGCAGCAGTTTATTTAGACCATCAGGGTGAAAGTGAGAAATATACACTAATCTATTATATTGTCATTCATTTCCATGGTGACCAGAGTAATCTCAGTCAGAGTCAGAGAGTGAGTTACTATGGTTATGTGCATGCAGGGAGGGCACTCGAGATTTTCGTCACTATGAAATAATATAATAATAAACATGAATTAGCAAAAGTCAGGTCAGGTTTTTTGAGTCAATTTAAAGTTGATGGCAGGACAATCCAGATGAGCCCTCTAGATCTAGAAGTGGATAGGCATGTTTTTTCCCCATATGAGAGTAATTCCATCAAATTATTATAGTGCTTGAGTTATAAAAAAAAAAAAATAGAAATATGGTCTTCCATTTCCAGTTCTGTGTGTGTGACTGTTACATATGACTCCATGGAAATTGTTGTTGATAAGTGTAGTAATTGTTTTTTGAATGTATGTGTGTGGTCATATTTGATGATATCACCCTAAACATGTGGAAAAAATTATGTCTTATTTGGGGTTGTATAAAAGTAATTGATGTTGCTGTTAGTTTGCTGCTAGACTGCCCTGAGAACACAGGGGCGTTGCTCCCTTCGTGTGCAGCAGACTGGAGAGCAAACTGTTGTTTAACCACAGTGAAGATGTTGTTTTGGAAAGGCTCAATGCCAATAAATATGAATTGAAGTAGCATTTAATCCCATGAAACGGGATTCCCAGGAATACACATTTCAATTATTTCCTGTTTCCACCTCCTGTGAGCCCACCCGTTTCACTACCTTGGTAATTCCCCTCACTCACCTGGGAAATAAACACTCTTAGGCCTACAAACCCTGCTGTTTTCTTCCCATGGAGCCCACATGGAAACTGTTTTGGTCTAGTAAATGCCATCAGTCCGCCTGATAAAGGCAGGTTAGTGACCGGCTGTCCCCCAACAGGGTCAGTGTAGATTGGATGACAGTAAACACCGCTCACGACTCTTCCAATGGGGATTCCCAGAACCACAAATTACCCTCCGCCTCCCCCCGGCAATCACAGAATGCAGCTGCATCCAGTGGAATGCAGGCCGGCACGCACAGGCAGCCTCTGGACAAAATAAAATCTGTCTCATTTTAATAGAAAGACTTTCAAAATACCAAAGACTTGCTTTGACTAATTATGTTTCCTCATACAACCAAACACTCTTCCACGAGGCTGTTGACAGCAGATGGATCACAGAGTCATATACCTTGTGCACTTTGTTTTTTATCAATTTATTTGTGACGTGAAATTGTACAAGTTATAATGCAATCCTGTCAACTCCTTCAACTTGTGCATTTATATTCGCAGGCGTTTGGGCTGGTTGGGTCATAAAAATCCTGATTAATGGCAGATACGTAGTGATTGAATGAAATCATATATAAGAATTATTATTAATGAGAAAAATATGAATTGTGGAACCTCCTCAGGCAGGATCCAGCCAAGTCTCTGCAAATCATAGCTCATTCTAATGTTGACAAATATAAATGGTGTTCTTTTGACTCATTAATACCACCAAATCATACACTAAGTAGCCAGGTCAGGTATGCACAATTCACCTTGATGCATTTAGGGTTGCTTGAAATATTGCCAGTGTGTTTTGATTGTAGCTCAAGTTATACCTGAAATACAAGTCTCAGGATTCCTGTAATAGTGTGCTTCTGCTTCTGGGACAGGACATTTAGACATTTGGACTGATACAATTAGTAATTAATGTTTCTCTAAGTAATTATTAATAATAATTTGAATGTCAACATTTTAAATTAAGCTTCAAAACTATTTGTTATACCCCTACTTTCTTCATCTGATAGTTGTTGTTTGCTGTGATGGCAACTTGTACTCCAGCTCATCAAATGAATTGATGAGAGATTTATCTGTCTCTGCTGTGTTGTTGTCTGTTATCTCCTAGTGCTTAAATGGTTAATCATCAAACTAGTTGATCTATGAAATGCAAGTTTAATATTGCATAGATGCCCTGCACATTCATTCATTTCAAGACCTGAGCTCCTTTTTTTTGGTGTGCATTTTGAATTTTTTCTCTTTGCTATTTAGACTTATTGGGACTTAATAAGTATAAAAACTAAGCATCATCTTTTAACATGATGTAGTTTTTGTAAGGGTCCATGAATGTGAACATCTGGCCCCCGTTTAGCAGAATAGCAGAGATGGTATAGACAACCCAAAATGTGATGTCTATGCATGTGGATGCCAGGTCTTAAGAGGTTAAAGGTCTATTTATTATCTCAACCAGAAGAGTCATGCTACCACTCGCATGCATCTGTGAGAACCATTGAACCATTATGGCGGCCATATGGCGGCCAATTTATGTATCTGTGTGTGTGTGTGGGCATGTTCTGCCGTCATTGCCAAAAGTATTCGTTCACCTGCCTTAACTCGTATAAGAACTTAAGTAACATCCCATTCTTAGTCCATAGGGTTTAATATGACGTCGGTCCACCCTTTGCAGCTATAACAGCTTCAACTCTTCTGGGAAGACTTTCCACAAGGTTTAGGAGTGTGTTTATGGGACTTTTTGACCATTCTTCCAGAAGTGTATTTGTGAGGTCACTGATGTTGGAAGGAAGGCCTGGCTCTCAGTCTCCACTCTAATTCATCCCAAAGGTCTTCTATCGGGTTGAGGTCAGGACTCTGTGCAGGGCAGTAAAGTTCATCCACACCAAACTCTCTCATCCATGTCTTTATGGAGCTTGCTCTGTGCACTGCTGCACAGTCATGTTGGAACAGGAAGGGGCCGTCCCCAAACTGTTCCACAAAGTTGGGAGCATGGAATTGTCCAACATCTCTTGGTATGCTGAAGCATTCAGAGTTCGTTCACTGGAACTAAGGGGCCAAGCCCAGCTCCTGAAAAACACCCCCACACCATAACCCCCCCTCCACCAAACTTTACACGTGGCACAATGCAGTCTGACAAGTACCGTTGTCCTGGCAACCGCCAAACCCAGACTCGTCCATCAGATTGCCGGATGGAGAAGCGTGATTCGTCACTCTAGAGAAGCGTCTCCACTGCTCTAGAGTCCAGTGGCGGTGTGCTTTACACCACTGTATCCAACGCATTGCATTGAACTTGCTGATGTATGACTTGGATGCAGCTGATCGCCATGAAACCCATTCCATGAAGCTCTCTACGCTGTTCTTGAGCTAATCTGAAGGCCACATGAAGTTTGGAGGTCTGTAGTGATTACTCTGCAGAAAGTTGGCGACCTCTGTGCCTCAGCATCCGCTGACCCCGCTTTGTCATTTTACGTGATCTACCACTTCTTGGCTGAGTTGCTGTCGTTCCCAATCACTTCCACTTTGTTATAATCCCACTGACAGTTGACTGTGGGATATTTATAAGTGAGGACATTTCACGACTGGACTTGTTGCACAGGTGGCATCCTATCACAGTACCACGCTGGAATTCACTGAGCTCCTGAGAGCGACCCATTCTTTCACACATGTTTGTAGAAACAGTCTGCATGCCTAGGTTCTTGCTTTTATACACCTGTGGTCATGGAATTATTTGGATGGTTGAGTGAATACATTTGGCAGTACAGTGTATATCTTATAACACACTCACATTGCAGGGACTCACCTTTTTTTGAGCCCACGTGGGGACAATTGCAAGTCCCCATAATGTAAATCATCACATTTAGGGTGAAGACTTGATTTAAGATAAGGTTAGGTTTAGGTTAAGGTTAGAGTAAGGGTCAGGAATAGGCTGGGGGTGCCACGCCCACCAGAGCTGTCAGTTTGTTTGATTGTAGGGCAAAAAATATTAAAGGTGCCATATGTAAGAATGTGGCCAAAAACGGTACGACACTCAAATTCAAAACACTGCGGCGAGTCGTATCCGCCTCCCCCTCCCCCTCCACCCCCTCCCCTCCAGACTCGAGGTTGCCAGAGCTGTTGGCGTATCCTCCGTCAGCAAGCTCGACAGCGGCCGGACAGCCGGACAGCCGGAAGCCCGTAACAGGACAGTGCTAATGATGCTAGCGTTAGCTGTGCTGATAACGTTTGTTTCTATGATCGAAATGAATAACGTTGTTCATGGACGTCGGAACTATTTTCTGAGAGGGGGGCGGGATTTTTGTTGGGAGGGTCGGGGGAGAGACGCACACAATGATTAAGTGGATAAACGGTCCGTCTAGGCTACGTTGCGGACATCCGACTTTCGTTTTGATGTCAACAATCGCAAAAGGATAACGAGTCGTTTCCCGTTTTTCACTTCAAAATAAAAGAACGAAAAACGGAAAAATGACTTGTATCCCGACTCGTTAACTGATATTAGATATTGTGTTTATGAATGGGATTCGGGGATTAAATAACAGTGCCATTTTTCATTCCAGATTTTGCCGTAGGCTACGTCTTTTTTACCCGGAAGGCGCTGTTATGCCGCGAAATTACCTGAAAGCCTACATTGAGACATTTAGGGGGAGCTCTTAAACAGTGTTCATAAACGCTCTGACAGTGTCTGATGCTCGCGTTTTGAAGTAAACCTACTGTTTTAAACACGCACCAAAAGCGTTTTGACGCGGACATAAAAGCGGAGCCTCTTCGCCGCCGCCACTCAGCTGTTGATCCTGGGAGCCGCTCCGTGAGTCGGTGTCCAGCTCATGGAGCCTGCTAACAACAGTGATTAATTAACATAGTGTAGAGTTATGATTAGTAATGCGTACGTCTCTCCTGCTTCCTAGAGCTCTTTTGGGTTTCGCTGCCTCCGCCATTGTGGCTCAGTCGAAACTGGCAACCCGTGGTTGCTCGGCAGCTGAGACTCTACTGACTGCAATGATTTGTAGATGCCGGTGGGTGGCGCCACGTGCCAAAACATGTTTTCAAAACATAAACATGATTTGCGGTCCGCAAAAGATCTTTTTAAATGTGAATATTTTGGCTGTACTGTTGTTGTTGGTGAGTTCAGTATGTTATATGATCATTATTCCTGAGTCTCTATGACATATTAAGATGAATTTACGGCCAGTTGCTTTAGATTTCTTACATATTGTACCTTTAACAATGTGCCACGCTTTTACAGTCTACAAAGAAAATTCTAGACACGCCCCTGGGAATAGGCTGGTAGTGGTACTGGCTAGGATTAGAGTAAGTCTCCAGGATATTATGTAAGTGAATGTAAAGTACCCCAAAAGATGAAAACACAACTGTGTGTGTGTGTGTGTGTGTGTGTGTGTGTGTGTGTGTGTGTGTGTGTGATATGCAGCAGCACATGTATAGCCTAAAGGGGAAACTCAGGTCAATCTATGCAACACATGTTGAAATGTTTATGTTGCTTACAGGTGAATGTGTGTTTGTTTTCTCTGCTTCAATGGCATAACTATCGTGACACACTGACATTTAGCACAGCTTTACTTAAAGATGTACAATACCAGATAGGACTGACAAAATGTGGTCGGTGCAGTTTAACGATACCAAGCCCTAGTATTTTCACTTTGGTAGCATGTTTGAGTAATTCTTCAACCACAAGAAGAAGTAAAGCAATCGCTTAGTCTGTCCCTAATTAATTGAATGAAATATACAAAAAAACCTTCATAACACTACGTTATATTGCTTTTCTCTGAGATAGTTTCAGGTATTTATTACTGGGTCTTGAAATAGACCCAACTTATCAATGATGAAATTCATTGCAAACTGTTAAAAATCAAATCGATTTGTTGCTGCAGCCCTAGTGCACAACCCCAAATCTGACATTCTGACTTTGCCCTTTTTTTCAACTTGACCTGGAAAGAAAACCTTTTTGAACTTCCTCCAATGCATTCCCTGTGTCGCTAAATGGCCTGAATATTATTCATATGTTATCTAGGTTAGAATGATTATTACCTAATATTGGATCAAAACACTGATCATTGAGATTCCGAATTACAGATATCAGGATGCATCTAGTAAGGAAAAAAAGTAGCTAAAAATGTTGGTGGTTCAAAACCAAAAAGTGACGTAGGAATATATTTAATATATATTTAAAGATTATTTTTTCGGCTAGAGCGCCGTTCAAGCCTTTTTATTATTTTATACAGACAGTGTGGAAACAGGGAGAGAGAGCAAGAAGACATGCGGGAAACTGATCCCGGGCCGGGAGTCAAACCCAGGACCACCGCGTTGAGGACGTTGAGAATCTGTATACATGGGGCAGCTGCCGTAACCACTGCGCCACTGGCCGCCCCATTTAATATATATTTAAAAAGCTTCCAGTCATAGCTCTTTGTCTTGTGTTGCCATTTATATTGCAGCTACCCTTTTCTGCCTCCTGTTTGAGTCTGGTACCCTCAGATTCTGGTCCAGTTCTTTCTTTCATGTGTACTGTGACTTCAAAGCTGAGCCTGCATTTGATTGTCTGTGTGACTTTATAGCTGTACATCTTAGGTGAAGGTATTGTCGATTTCTATAAAGGTTTTCATTGCACAAAATATGTATCAGAAAGTCCACATCGGTGTTTTATACCAGTCATGTAGCATTACTGTAATCAACCTATTTGCTGCCCGTCTGTACATTTACATTTACATTTACATTTAGGTCATTTAGCAGACGCTTTTGTCCAAAGCGACTTACAATAAGTACATTTGTCAAAAGAAGGAAACAAAGAAACCACGACTTATCATTGCCGATGCAGTAAGAGCTAAAAATAGAACAAGTGTTAGGTCCTCATCTGAGTAAAGTAGTAGTTCAAGAGCAAAAGTGCTACGATCTGAGTGCTATAGGTAAGGTTTTTTTTTTTTTTTGCGGGGGGGGGGGGGGTGTCGAGGGAGGGTGTTAGTGGGTCATGCTATGTAGAGTCGAGGTGAAGTCTGAACAGGTGAGTCTTGAGCCTTTTTCGGAAGATGGCAAATGACTCTGCTGTCCTGACATTGGTCGGGAGTTCGTTCCACCACTGAGGCGCCAGAACAGAGAAGAGTCTGGACTTTGCTGAGCGACATTTGTTTGATTTCAGCGATGGTGGTACCAGCCGGCCAGCTGAAGTAGAGGAGCGAAGTGCTCGCTTCGGGGCATGAGGTTTGACCAGTGTTTGAAGGTAGATGGGTGCCGTTCCATTGATGGCCCTGAAGGCCAGTGTCATCGTCTTGAATTGGATGCGTGCTGCAACAGGGAGCCAGTGGAGGTCACGGAGGAGGGGGGTCACGTGGGAGAATTTGGGTAGATTGAAGATAAGGCGTGCTGCAGCGTTCTGGATACGCTGCAATGTACACTCACTATCAAACTCTTATTACAGCCAGAATATGGCTGAAAAACGCTGCTTCTGTTTCAGTCTTTAAACAAGGAATGGCATCAATGTGTGCAACTTTAACAAGTAATAAGTTGACTTCACCACATAGTTTTAGAAACATCTAATATGGGGTGTATATTATATATTGGTTTCCAGCTGGCCCATTTGCGTTTGCGTGTTTGCATTGCGGTTGCATTGCATGAACGATGTGCTTCCTCCCTTTATTTCTTTAACGTATTTCTTTCCTCTTTCCTTTCTTTGATACTGTCTTTCTGACAGTGGCATCACAACCACAGTCTACATTTTTTATGCAAAATAAGGTAATCTTGCATAGTTTCTATAGAGGCAATTTAAACGATGAATATGACAAGCTGTCGGTTACAGTGCAACCAAACAGCAACACAAAGACAGAACGCTGGTTTGTGATGCTACCATGAAGGCAAGTTCCCTTTTATCCAAGATACTTTGCGTGTAGGGTGTTAGCTAAGGTGTGGTATTGATCTTCTAAACTGTAAACTGCATTAAATGAGAAAATGTCATTCATCAGTTTGTCCGAATGAAATTGTGGCGTTGGGGAGCGAAGCAGCAATCGATTGTCTGCCGATTGAATCCATGCGGTTTTCAGCTGATCAGCTGATGAAACTCCACACAGAAGGACCCAAACCCAAACCTGGAATCAAACCCGGGGACTACCCACTACCCGCGCAGTCCATAGTTTTAATAGTTAGTATATTTTTCCCAAATAAAAGGGATTAGGCTTGTAGTTGTAACCTTTCACAACAACCCCTTTCCCTTGAATGAAGGCCAGCAGGTTAAAGGTTATAGAAGAGCAAGGGATGTTTTAGCAGGTGTTAGCTGCAAACCCTGTACCTTTTTCCATAGTCAGTTTAATCCAGATTAAATTACATTTAATGAATTTCCAGGTGATTTAGTTGTTGTGTGCGTCGTTGAGTGAGTTAAGTGGTTGTCTGGTAGGAATTACCACACATGACTTTTATCAGGAATAGATTGACATTCTTGAAGTGCATGATAAATAAAGCAGCAGGTTGTTTGCTTTTCAGTAGATTCCTTTGGATTATTTCTCGGCACAAGTGCCAACTGTTAACTTTCAGCCTAATAACTGCATAACTGCAACGTCTTCCCAGCTGGTTGATCTTTTTTGCATGTAATTTTCAATCTCTATCTCAGCGTTTCTCTTTTGTCTTTCATGACTTCTGACTGTCAAACAAAGGCAAACATGTCAAAAACATTCATCCAGAAATGTTGCATGATACAATATGTCAATTAAGCGACGACAAAATAAATAGGCTTTGTCACTTTCATGTAAAGAATAACATCAGAAATCAGATGCCATGCCTACATCATTGTATCATTACAAAACTGTTGTAATTCAATTCTGCCACTATGTCCTCATCTGCACCAAAGGAAAATAATGTGGACCATGTTTACGCAAACATTCCAGGCAGCTTCAAAGCTTATGTTGGACAATTAGACCACATTTCCCGGCTTCTCATGCCAACGTACTCCTATTCAAATTGTCAAATCATCCGAAGAAAATGGTAAAGTATGGATAAATGAAGCTACAGCTGCTCCACACGCTCTTACTGGCACATGTTCAGAGATGCTGCCAAACAGAACAATCACATCAATTTTGTGGAATCATCAGTGACATCATACATCAGGATGTGATGGGGTATTCAGTAAGGTAAAACAATTCTAACCTGGGTTAAAAAAACAGGCAAGAGTGCTTTATTTAATGGAAAATGCACAAAAACAAATTTCTAATTACAATAACTGTAGCAATGAATAGAATAATGTACTGTAATGTAAGTCATGTAAAATCATAAAAGCATATTAAACGTGTACTTCGTGTACAGCGTGTACTGTGGTATTACAGGTGTCACATTTTGCTCCTGGGTGCACTCCTGTTTAGCCTGTTTCAGCTGTTTCCTATTGAAGACCCCTCTATGTCCAATTGGAAGATACTTTCATATTGAATCATCACTTAATTCCAGTTTCATATTTTTAAAGATATTACCATCACCTATCTAACAACTTAAGGTCAAAGTCAAGTCAAAGGCAATGCGTTGAGAACATTAAACCCAAAGAACAATGAAGTGCTCAAAAGTTGGGGGTCTGTCAGAGGAAGATGAACTGGAAGTGGTTGTCTGGCATCACAGCCCACTTACAGTATTAAGTAAACAAACTCCTATGTGACAAATGTTCTTCTAAGTTGTGTATTGTCCAACAACACACTGCAAACATTTTTCTGATATGATCATTTTGTGAATGAACAGTATTTCTAAAAGGATTCTAACATCTGTGTGAGTCATCTTAAAAACAGACCTCTGCACTGACAGAATGTCTTCATGCATTATTGCATGCACCCCAGTCTATGATTAACGTTAAAGGTCCATATTTTATCACCGCTAGCAAGCTAACTTGATTAGCCAGGTGCATCAGTAATTCACTTAACAGGCTTAAAACAACAAAATGTAATTACTGGAAAGGAACAGCCAACTCCTTAACAGTGTCTTGCTTTTCTACTAGTGTGGGAATGTCTATGCTTCTATTCCCTGCTTAACGTGTATTAAACATCATGCTGTACTGAAGAAGATTTGAAATAAGTGATTAAGACCATAACCTGGTGTTTACAGTGTTGAAGTACTGAAGTAACAAATTAAGTGAGAAGGAGGGTCATTTTCTGATGGGTTGCAGCCTGATTGTACAGAAATGGACTAAATCAGAAACTTGCCAAATAAAGCGGGAAATCCATTTGTCCCATTTCCTAATTATCACAAACGTTGAGCTTTTTCTGCTAATCCCACTCTGATAGATTTACCAATCTGCTCTAAATAGATGAGGTCTGGCAAGAGTGCGTACCAGTCTGCGAGCTAAAGTAGAGGAAAATAATGTAGAGGGAAATTTTGCTTTCTTACAGTGCAGATGCTTTTCCTCTTTGCTCCCACCTCTGCTTGCGATTTTCTGCTGATATTTTTACTTTTCTTTTCTGATCAATTACGAGCAGCGGCTCCTGGACACCTATACATCACTGGAACTATACATTTTTTGTAGATAGCAGGCTATTGCCACAATTTAACATTTTTACGACCTTTGCGCAAGCCTGGCCTACCGATAGCACAAGCCTGCACTGAGACGTGGGAAGACGTGACACAGAGCTAAAGCTATTAGTAGCAAGATGCCTCCCTTCTCTACAGACGACTACCACAAACTTCTACAGAAGATTGTAGTACTGGAAACTAAAATGTACAGGTAAGAAGTGAATGTGGAAGTAAATGGACAATGGGCCATGGACCCAAAAATAGTGGACAAGATAATGCTAACACACTGCTAGTTAGCACTACAGAGAAACAGGAAGGCCGTGTGCAAGGTAATACATCTACAAGTTATCTCTGGAACTCTTTTGGTGCTAAGCCTAAAAGTAAATCTCCTCCCAGAGAAATGCGAGGGCGATTAACAGGCAGATCCCAGTGCAGCAATATTTGTGATGCGACTGGCTGGCCTACTTTACCATCTTGGCATAGCACCTCCTCAACCCCTGCTCCTAGCAGGACAGAGCCCTGGACGGCTGCTAAAGTGAGGAATAATAACAAACTTCCTAAACAACCATGTGTGCAACTGGAGAACAGATTTGCTCCCCTGCTGCAGGATCCTGGATCCGCGTACAACAACCTGGATCATTTTTAATCTACTCAAAACGGGGTAAAGCTGAATGAGCTGAAAGAAACTCAGAGAGTAAAAGGCTACAGGGAAAGCTAACGACTGGGCCTGAGACTCTGATTGTGGGTGACTCTGCTGTTAAAGATGTGAGAAGCTTTTGCAGTAAAACACCAAAGTTTTATGCTTCCCCAAAGACATGTCTGACATGAGAGAAAAAATCATGGATATCGTGACTGAGCACCCAACGGTGAAAAACATCATGTTGCACACATAGGGTCAAATGATATTGTGAAACAGCAGTCTGAAGTACTGAAGCAAGACTTTACTGATCTGCTAAACACAGTCAGCTGTCTGAATATGGAAGTGTCCATCAGTGGGCCTCTGCCACCAGTCGGAAAAGGAGTCGAGAAATTCTTGAGACTTTTGAGTTTCAACACATGGCTTTCAACTGCATGTGCCATCCATTCAATTCATTTTATGGACAATTTCAACTTTTTCTGGGATCGCTGACATCTTTTTAAAGCAGATGGACTGTGCCTAAATAGGCTGGGAATAAAACTTTTCATCTCCAACCTATTTTATCTCCTGCATCACCCATCTGTTCCCTCTGCCAAGGACATGAGACAGGAGGAATCTACATCTCAACATGAAGAAGCCAAAACAAAACATGGCACAAGCCCTGAAAGAGAGCCTGTTCGGCTCCCGCCTGAAGAGATCTTTGACCATGTCAGTCAGTGCCAAGAGGAAGTGTCCCCACCTCCCACCTCACCAACAAATCCACCTTCCTTCCCTCCCTAAACCCCATCCAGGTCACCTTTCTCTACAGCCACCCTTTCCCCCTCCTCCCCTCTCATGGAGTTCACTGACCAAATCAAAGAGCTGGTCCCTGCTGGGACCAGATTCACACCCTGCCCTACTCCCAGGTTCTATCCCTCAAATGCCCCACCTCCTCTTTCACCATTGGCTCTAAGTCCTCATCCAGTTCTGGCAAAATCACCGAAGGGATGACCTGCACCACCCCCACCTCTACAACGACGGCAGAATTGTCTTCTGTCTCCACAGCCTGGTTACAGTACAGCATATTCAGTTACTTGCGTGCAAAATACAGCAGGCTGTAACTGATATTCCTCAGTTCCGGTCTTGATAAGAAATCAAAAAAGGCTAAGCAAGAAGCACCCAACCTATTCTGCAAATTTATCAAATCTAGCATCCATTCCTCATCAACCACAGCCAGTCCCAAAACATTGGGAAGATAATGATTTTAACACACTAAAGCTAGCTTTATTAAATGTCAGGTCTCTGGCAGGAAAAACATTTTTAATCAATGATTTATTACCAAGCACAATCTTGATCGTTTGTTCTCAACTGAAACTTGGTTAGATCAAAATAACAGTGCTGTTCCTCCCAACTTCAGTTTTATGATTGAAGCTAGAGTGCATAAGGGAGGGGGAGTGGCTGTTTTGTTTAATGATTCTCTCCAATGCAAGCAGATTTCTTATAGAAACTTTGCATCCTTTGAGTACGTGGCTCCTCAGTTGAATTCTTCTTCCCGAGTTATGTTCCTAAATGTCTACAGGCCACCTAAATACTGTGCAACCTTTTTTGATGATTTTTCTGAACTACTGTCTATAATATGTTTTGACTTTGACTGTGTGGTTATTGTTGGTGATTTTAACATTCATGTTGACAAACTCCATAACAGAGGGACTAAAGAAATTTTGTGTCATTGGTAACTATGGACTTATTAAGCATGTGACAGAGCCCACTCATAACAAAAGTCACACCCTGGACTTGATCATGTCCAAGGGTGTTAGCATTTTCTTCTCTGTGCAGACAAATGTTCAAAGAAAAGCAATCACAAAACGGTATATCACAGAAAACACCCTTGAAACATTTATTCAGGTGTTCTCCTCCACACCCTCCCTCCCTTGGGCCTCAGTAAATGAGCTTGTTGACAATTTCGATGTGAAAATCACAAATATTATTGATGCCATTGTGCCCACTAAGCTGAAAGTGATCCCTGGCAAAAAAAAAAAGGTCTCCATGGAGAAATGCCATGTTGGTAAGAGAACAGAAAACAGAGAGTGTCGGAAAGCTGAACGTAGGTGGCGTAAAACAAATCTCCAGGTTCGCTATGATATCTATAAAGAAAGACTTCTACAGTCTTACAGAGAGTCTACAACCTGAAAACTGAGAAATGCAAGACAATCCTTCTCGGATATCATTGCCAAAAACAATAATAACGCACAGACCCTGTTTGCTACTGTCGACAGGCTAACAAACCCTCCTGTGTCAGTAGCCCCTGAACTGCTTTCCACCAGGGCCTGCAATGACTTTGCCTCCTTCTTTACAGAAAACAGAAAATTAGGCAAGCAGTCAGCGCCTCCACATCAGGTGCAGGACATGTGTTGTCCATGTGTCCACTCAAAGTCAATTCAGAAACCATGGCACAATTTCATGTGATTAACCATAACACCTTGGAGGACATCATACAACATCTGAAATCCTCCTCCTGCTGCCTTGATATTCTGCCAACAGGCCTTTTAAAAATGCCTCAAACTGTATGACCCCAGATCTTTTACAGATTGTAAACACGTCTCTTCTGTTAGGTGTCTTCCCACAGGCTTTGAAAACTGCTGTTATCAAGCCCCTCTTAAAGAAGAACAATTTAGACACTTCACTAATGAACAAACATAGACCAATATCAAACCTCCCATTTCTGAGTAAAATCATTGAAACAGTCGTTTTTAAGCAGGTGAACGATTTCAAGGTAATGAACAACTGCTTTGATGTCTTCCAGTCAGGATTTAGACCACACCACAGCACCAAGATGGCTCTTGTTAAGGTCTTCAATGACATCCACTTAAACACGGACGGAGATTTATTTGGAAAAATAAAAAGCCTCGGATCAGTTTAATGACTCTTATGAAGCCCGAAACTATGGGAGGACATTTGGATCCCACCTCAGAGGTGGATTTGACTTGGATTGACAATGTCTCAGCTCCGCTTCTCCTAGATATTGTTAGTCAAGATGTTCATTACACTTAATCTAAATTGTCAGTGCATTACTTGAAACAAATTTAAGTAAATTAAGAACATTTAAGGTGTAGCAAAAGTGTTTGGCTATGTTTGTGTACAAACTGATTATTTTACTTAACCAAATCAGATGCTATTTTGCTTTAAATAACCACAATTATGTTTAGTGAGAGCCTTCTACATAAAGGGAGACAAATTAGGATGGAACATTTTTTATCTAATTGTGTCACTGATCAAGCTATAATACATGAAAAAAATGCAACTACAATTTCAAACACTTTCCAGCACTTTATTCAAAATCCAACAACTTATCACTGCAATTGGAGCATTTCCAAGGATTTCCAGCACTCATACAGACCCTGTCCTTAATAGCTGAGTGGGCTCTGAAAGTAGAAGAAAGGGAAGGAGTATGAGTAATATCTTTGTCTTCATTTGGACTCCACAATAGTCACAGAAATTGTGTGCATGATGACAACAGCATGATTTGGAGATGTGCCTTCTCCACTATTGTATCCCATTATTCCTTTTGAAATGAGCCTGTTTTTGCAGCTACAGCAATTCAAACCACAATGAGAACCGTTTTAACTTGTGCTTGCGTTGAGCCTGGTGCAGTATAACGCCAGAATGACTAACATGGCAATAGTCATCATGCTGTTGTCATCCAACAGCATGATTTTCCCAGCATTACTGTAGCATTCTGACACTTCTGAATGAACTGCATAGTTCATACACAACACACATATACAGTGTGTGGTCTGTACACATGTAGCCTATTTTAAGTCTGCTGTGTTGCCAATGACGTAACGCTAATAAACTCTGAACAGGTTGATGTTAGTTTAAACAGTTATGGTATAATGTACATTAGATTAATTACCTTGTAAATCAACCATGGACCGCAAAATTCGTAAACAAAGCCAGCGACCGCTAGCCCGCTAGTTGCTTTACACGCAGGTCAATGGAGCCGAGTTAGCTACCGTTAGCACGGCCGCGGCTCAATTAGAGATCGCTACAGGCTGGTTTTAAGTACGTGACGATTCATATAGTTAGCTAGCACGATATGTTGGTTGGCGTTCATATGGTCCTTAAACCGCTAAACATTAGACGACGGTAAACTTACATTTTTTACGTGAAAGTCGTGCTCCCAGCTGCTCCTTCCGTGAAGTAGTCCGCCATGTTTCAGATCCGGAGGCGGAGACTTGAGATTTGGCAATCCGTATCCAGCCAGGTCGGGATCACGGTGATCCACCCGGCCAGTGTTTTGAGATAAAGTCAGCAGGATCACCTTGATCCATGACTGATAAAGGAGGATTTCATTATCCGGATTATTCTGATCCGGATTACAAGTTTTGAAATACTGGGCCCAGGGGACTATAGCCCAATAACCAGTACTGATTAGATGCATTGAGCAAATCAATAATTGGATGAAGCAGAATTTTCACAAATTAAACAAAGACAAAACTGAAATCATTGTTATTGGAGCCAAGGAAGAACAGTCAAAAGTTCACTCAGATCTGGGGCCCGTTTCACAAAGCAGGTTCAACAAACTCTGAACCTAACCCTGAACTCTGAGTTGACCAACTCTGAGATGGGCAACTCTGAGTTTTCGGTTTCAGAACAGCGGTTTTGAATTAGTTCAGTCAACTCTGAGTATGTAAACTCTGAGTTACGCGCGTGCCTGCCGACTCTACAAAGCCATCATCACTGGAGCTCATACTACGATTGACCATGGCAGCTGGGAGAGCGTTATTAGATATTACTGAGTGTTTATGTAGAAAACGAGCTCATCCTGAGAAAGCGGAGCAACGTAACTGCAGCAAAGTAGCGATAGTTGGCGTGGCAGACAATTACGGCCCAATCTAATGTGTATAACTGAATGAAAGGTAATATGTCTTTATTTTCAATCTTGCAGAGCGACACTGTGGTGTAATGGTTAGCAAAGCCGCCCACGGTGCAGGGGAACGGGGTTTAACTCCCGTAGTTCACAAAGCAGTTCATTGAATGAATTACCATTTTCATTGGGTGCAATCCCCCCATGCCCAGAAAGAAAGTGGCGTCAGTTGAAAGCAGAAGAATATTGCGCAAATACGTTGACTAAGGCATATGATTTTAATCATATTTCACATATTAAACAGTAAATATAAGCAGGTATGTCAACACAGAAATGTACTTAAACATTTCATAAATCTCCCGTTCGCAAAAACGCTAGCTCCGCAAAGAATCTGGTTGCGGATTATGTCCGCGATATGAAATGTTGAAAATGTCGGAGAATATTGTTTAGATAATATCTAATGTGATTGGAAGGAAAGGCAATCAAAATTCTCTCCCGATGCAAAGCTGCTAGAATCATTTTTATTTCCATATCAATTAGGTTGACGATGAAAGGACGGCACATTTTTTCAGAGTTGGTTCAGATTCCGGAAAAAGGCGGAGACATGTAGGAGAAACTCAGGGTTTGTTGAAGCAAACCTGCTAGCGAGCAGGTAAGGTTCACGGAGTATGTTACCCGGGTAACTGACTCTGATTTATGCTGAACTGGCTTTGTGAAACCGAAAAACCAGAGTTTCCCTCATATCAGGGTTAACTAACTCAAGGTTTTCACTAAACCTGCTTTGTGAAACGGACCCCTGAACTTCAACAGCCACATTATATCAGTTGCAAAGACAGCCTACTATCACCGAAAGAATATATCGATTATTAAAGGACTTGTGACTCAGCAGGATTTGGAAAAATGTGTCCATGCTTTTATCTTCAGCAGGCTCAACTACTGTAACAGGTCTCCCTAAAAAGTCGATCAGACAGCTGCAGTTAATTCAGAACGCTGCTGCTTGAGTCCTCACTAAGACCAAAAAAGTGGATCACATTACTCCGGTTCTCAGATCTTTACACTGGCTTCCTGTCTGTCAAAGAATTTACTTTCAAATACTACTGCTGGTTTACAAAGCACTGAATGGTTCAGGACCAAAATACATTTCTGATCACTTCTGCTTAGCTACGAACATCCAGACCTCTCAGATCGTCTGGGACAGGTCTGCTCTGTGTCCCCAGAGTCAGAACCAAACATGGAGAGGCAGCCTTCAGTTTCTACGCACCACATATCTGGAACCAACTTCCAGAAAGCTGCAGGTATGCTGCAAATCTCAGCTGTTTTAAATCAAAACTGAAGACTTTTCTGTTTGCTGCTGCCTTTCAGTAAACAACTATCTATGAACTTCTTATTCTGTGCTGTATTTTCTATTCCTTGATATTCTTGTTTTTATTTTTATTTAATTTTTTAATTTTGAAATTTACATTTTTTTCCCATCAGGGCCTGCAAAGTCATATCCTCTTTGGGAATACCCAAGATATGTCCTTACTTTCAAGAGATGGAACATTTTAATTTCTGTAAAATCTAAATTTGTTATGTAATACTGGAAAGAATGTGACCTTAAATACTTTTACCACTAAATACTTTTACCAAGAACTGTGACCTTAAATACTTTTACCAGATGGCTATGTCAAATTTTTTGTGGAAACTCGTTGCACTAGATTAGATACAGATACAGGAGTACAGATAATATTACAGATAATAAAAACAACAAAACAAAGTGTAAATATGGGCAAGGGTGGACGGGGACAAAAAAATCACCCCATGCATTTTTGGTTCAATACCATTCGGTTTAAAAACTCAAAGACATGTTTAGGGGAATTCAGAGACCTACCTGTTGAAACGTTTTGGGGGGAAATGCATCACAGCAGAGCTCATGTATAAATTCAGTCTACATCCGCAGCCCCTGCACCAAATAAATTTGGTACTTTGGCACATTTGGCAACCCCTACTTAATTGATTACAATTTTTGAATTTGCTGCTTCTCATTACCACTGGGATGTTTTTTTCGGCGGTAGCTTTTCCATCTCACCTGGCTCATTAGCTTTGCCAAATCCAGTGTCAACCAGCCCAGCCAGCAATTAAGTGATTCGCAGCACATGATTGAATGACAACTGTATAAAACAATGGGATGTGCCGATGAGCGCCAATGCAGGGCTGGCCAGCCAATTCTGTGGCCAAAAAAAAGAAAGAAAGAAATCCTCCTGCTGACTGGCCATAGCATCAGCCCACTGTGATAATGCCTGTATGCCAGATGGCCAGTCCACTCACACTGGATATGGTGCACTGGAGGCCTGGGGTAATAGAGTTCCCACTGAAGGGTTTCAAAACTCTCAGAAGTTTTCTTTATTTTATTCTTGTCAACTTTGGTTTTGGGGTTTTCTTTGTTATAAATTGTATTTTCCAATTATTTGTGTAAATTGTATACTCTCTAAATTTGAATTTGTGTTATTACTTTCAGTAAATTATAGCTGTTAATTCCCTCTGCAGATCTGCCAATCTTTCCTCTAAGATTTTTCGTAGTGATTGAAAAAAACACAAGGGTGTTAACATTAGCATCTGTGTGCACCTCGTTTGAATTGAAACCCGGCCAGGCTGATAACTCATCCAAAAAACTCTACTCACACTGCCATGGTGACCAGAGTTGGAAGCCCCACTACTGACATTTCAAACACATCACTTTCACAGCAGGACAGTGTTCCCACCTGAGACAGCCACTGTCCCTAAACAAAATCTGCAGTGTAAATTATGAAGTGCTTTGAGGAAATGGTTCTCTAGCACATCATAGACAACATCCCAGCTAGCTTGGACCCTCGCCAGTTTGCATTCAGAGGAAAGAGAGATGCCGTCTCCACTCAGTCCTCACTCATAAAATATAAAACTAACACCTTAGGCAGTGAATAATGGCTCCATTCATTAGCAAGCCAGTTGGTGTTTGTTAAAACAAAAGTGGAAAGATGACGCAAGGTGGTTTTAGTGAATTCAATTTTGTTTCCTTAGAATTTGAATGAAGAAAACAAAAACAAATTTATTATTTCACAAAAATCTCTATCTCTGTAGGGATCATTTATTTTTTTCACTGTTGAAATCTTTGAAAAGCAAAAGTATGTGTTTTTTGAAGTATTATTCTTTTTGGGCGATTTCCTTTTATTGATGGAGAGGACAGTGTGAGAGTGAAAGGAGGAGAGCGAGGGGAGTAAAGCACAGTGTAGGGCCTCGGATCGGACTCGAACCTGCTGCTGTACTTAGGGCTTAGCCAATCCAATCCACTTTATTTATACAGCACAATTTTAACAAACACAAGTTTTCGAAAGTGCTGCACAACAAGATAAAACACAATAAATAGAGGACACAATAGAAACACAATAGAAACACAATAAAACGATGAAGTACATAATAGAAAGATAATAGTAATACATCCATCCATCCATCCATTGTCTACCGCTTATCCTGTATTCAGGGTCACGGGGGGGCTGGAGCCGATCCCAGCTATCATTGGGCGAAGGCAGGGTACACCCTGGACAGGACGCCAGTCTAATGGTAATACAATAAAATAAAATGAATAAAATGCACTGCCCACTGCCCAAGATAAAAATATGCATGTATAAACATAAAATCATAAAACCAACACCCTACATGGTGATGTGTGTGTTCCCTTAGTACAGTCTTGACATTAAAGATCCCATATTATACTGTTTTTCATCAATTTCACACAGCTGTCAGAGGTCCAACAACACTGTTTTTGATATGCATTGCCCCAAACCCATCCGTAGTCCGAATTTCAGCTGTCTAAAAGTTGCTCAAATGAGCTCTGCTGTGAACAGGCTGTTTCTGTGCCTGCACCTTTAAATGCTAATGAGCTCCGTCTGTCCAGGGTTTATGCAGCAATCCTGAGATTAAATTCAATACTTTTCAAGACCTTTTTCAAGACCCTTCTAATATTTTTCAAGACCCCAGCGCCACTAGGAGCTGTAACCTGTTACATCAGCGACACAATTCAGTTTGAGATTGCAAAATTAAATGAAGTTTGCCAGAACTTCTATGTAGCACTGTATCAACACAACAGAATTCAGATAGGACGGGAGGGAATAAAGCTCAAAAGAATAAATTGAGGTACTAAGCCAAAAGGCACCATTTATTTATAGAACTCAGATGTGTAAACATTGACCATTGAACTGAACATTGAAAATTGAACATTGAATTGAACATTAAACATTGAACTGAGCTGTGGGAGTGCTCACTCCTTACAAATAGGATTCAAGGCATGTGCCTCAATTCAGTTGCTTTGTTTCCCAACAACTTTTCAGTTTCAACCAGCTCAGTGTGTTTTTCCTTGTGCCTTCTCCTGAGGGTGTTTGACTTTGTAATCAGCTGAGCCATTAGCGATCCAGACTTTCCCTCTGCCTTCTCTGCCAGCTGATCCGCATCCTTTTGCAGGGCTTCGCAAACCTCTGTTAGGACTTTCTTTTTATTTTTCAGCTCTTCCAGCTCATCCACGACTGCTTTCCTCTTGAGTCCCTGCGTGGCAGTCTCTCTCTTCTTCCGTTCTTGTTCCAGGTGATTCCTATATTTGGACCTTGCGGAGGCTGCAGAAGCCAGGAGTTCCTTTGTGATAGGTACCTGCAGAACCCCCCCACAGACACTGACCTTGTCACAGATCAAGCGCAGAGCTTCCATCGACTCTTCTTGGATGTTGCAGGTTTCAACATGCTTGTTTATTGAGAATCCTCTCTCTACCGTGGCTTGTCCATGGGACAAAAGTAGCAGGCTCTGAGAGAAAATTAAAAGCTCCGGGTAGGACTTAACTACTGAGTGCAGGAACACATCAACTCGCTGCTTCAGTGGCTGAAAGGAGAGGAATCTCTCATCTCTACCCTCAACAGAAAGAAAGCTCTCGAACTGTTGGACGATCACATCACCTACAGAATTGACAGGGAAAAGAGAGAAGTAAAAAAAGTTATTATTCATAGGTCATTAAATTTCATTCCGGTAAACTGCTTCATCATTTATTTGACAAATACATTTCTCACAGCATCTGTGCACATAAAAAGGTAAATAGTGTATTGTAGATTTCTTCAGAAAGAGTTATTTCAGTTTCACAATGTTTACGAAACAATACATGCAAATTAAAAGGTCATGCACATTGAGACAATGAACATACAGCCTTGGTAATTTAGAATATCATATTTCCTCAAATAATGGCCGGGGACGTGGTCGACAAAAACAAATAAAGGCTGGTCCTAAGTACAGGCCAAGTGGGGGCGAAAAACAACAGTGGATACTGGTAACTCCTGATGCCTGTTAGCCTCGTGTGGTACTAAAATATAAGCAAATCTACTTATCAAACACAGGGAATTATAAATAAAGGCATGTCTCTTTGACCCTGCTTTGAATAAAGGACTGCTTCCCTCAGTCGTTTAGGTAAATAAAAGCCTGGGACAATATTATAGGAAATACAGTTACGTATCAACTTCTATTGTTCACAGATCATATTTTTCGTACCAGCTGAAATGCCTCCAGCCAACTGCTTGTCCTGCAGGAATGTTTGGACTATATTTTTCATCTTTCTAATGCACCACTCTGGATCTGTGATCATCTTTGTGGGATCCAAGCAGGCGATGTTCCTGACCACTGGGAATTTCAGGGGGCTTTTCTCCTGCACTTTCTTTACCATGTTAGCCAGGCCCTGCATACATTCTCTCCTGAAGGTGAGCACAGAAAGCTCACTGACCTTGCTTCCTGGCTTGCTCTGAAGTGCCTGATTTATTTAAGGAACAGAGCGTAAATGGTGCAGACGATTAGCTTTTTATACTGGATATACACTCATTGAACTTAAAGACTTTAAGTGGATACTTATTTGAAACTACCCCGGGGGGGGGGGGGCATACATGCAACCCTGAAAATGAATATAAATAAAAATTACCTTGATGGCGCATTCTGCACCGAGGCCTATGTCAGAATTCAAAGTTGAGACCCAGTTTGCCTTATCAGCTGCATCGACTTTGGTCAGCTTAAGGGGCGAGACATCCTGTAGGAGTTCCCTCTTCACAAACCGCTTCAGTAGACTCTTAAAAAAAATTGCATGTAATGAGTGGCAGAACAATTAAAGAAATGTTCTGCTTTGTATCATTATAAAATCTTATATACAAATACTGTGAAGAGTTATGCAGTCATTCATTACGTATGCCAGTTATTGAGAGTTGATTTTAAGTTGTTGACCAGTGATCTAATTTGTGCAGGTACGAAATCACTGTTACAAAACGTAACTCTCAATGACAAAAACTAAAAGAATGTCTGCAAAACAGTTTACACTCTTTGGATATACTACTGATTTTGTAATGAAAATTGGCAGAGTGTTCCTTTTAATATAGATTAATCCAATTCAGTTAAATTACTGTATTAGTACCTTCAACAGCTCAGCCAAGTCGTTGGCCAAGAAGGGCAGGACTGGCTCATCGGTTTGGTATTTTGTCAGGAAGGGGTTGAAGGTCCTGGAAATCGCCAGGAAGAAATGCAGCTTGGGAATGATGAATAGATCCCCTTGTGCTGCCTCAATGGTGTCATACGAGGCAGTGGCAGGGTTTGGGACCTTCTTCTTCCTGACAGCATCCACATACAACTGTAGCATTGGCCAAACCTCAACTGCTCTCTCTGCCACAGGGACATTTTCCACCCATCTGTGGCCACAGAATGGTAGTGGGAAGCTGGAGGACCGAGTCAGGCTAGTGAAGTCCTCTCTTCTTGCAGGAACATTGTGGAAGAGGAAGTGCATTGCTCTCAGGAGCTTTTCCAGATGCCACATGGTGAAGCCTGCCTTCACTGCGTTGTGGAGGGTGTGAAGACCACAGCTTCCAACCAGGACAAGCTGAGCACCTCCATAGAGCTCTCCATGTTCTTTTTGGAGAAGTTCCACCAACTTAAAGTTGACATTGGGGCCATCCATGCTGATGGACATAAGGTGCCTCATATTCAGTTTTGCAACACATTCCTGTGGATTGACAAGGCAGTAAGTTTATTAATGACAATAATCCTTGAACGTTTATTCTTGAAATACACTGGCATTCAGACAGTAAAGTACAACTATTGCCCAGACTTCTAACTTATTATTAAATCAAAATTAGTTATTTTAAATAAAATTATTGTAGAAACCGTTATTTTGTGTTGCTCTAATTGCCTGAACGAAAGTACAATATAAACCTAGATTTTGCTCAAACAAATTACAAGGGTACTGAACAATTATTGTGAAATTTGTTTGTTGTACACAAGACCTATTGAACAATGAATGTGTGAATATTTTACATCCAGGTCATGACTCATGTTACTCTGGCTACTTTCAAGCCATTCAAGCCAATGTTAATTGCATAATTAGACAACTGCACTCCCAAAGAGCGGAAAAATTTGCTGACATGCTAAATTGTAACTTAAAAGCAATTCTAAATCGAAGAAAATTGGTAAAATCTTTACCCCAGCAACCAACCACACCCACACAACATTTAATTATCAATACAAAAAATGCTCGGAGATACACTTACTTTGATGTGATGCAACAAGTCATGGGCTCTGCCATGTCCCAAGAATTGAGATCCAAGATACCTGGATTGGACTCTGTCATCCTCCCAGTATCGAACGTGGACATCGAACTGTTTGGTCTTTGTGGAGTGATTGAGGCTCTCATCGAACATCAGCACAAACTGCCCAGCTTTGTTGACACCATCAACAAGCTGTTGCTTGAAGTAAGGTGCTAGTCCGAATTTTGTGATGTACCCGGTTTTGTCTTTGCCGCAGGTGAACGTTTTGGCGATGTCCGAATCAGGGAACATTTCTTGGAAAATTCCTGAAATGCCTTCATTTGACGATAACGAGTGGTGTTTTGCTGCGGTGTCAAGACACCACAACACTTCTGCGCGCAGCGTAGGTGTTGCTCCCAGCGTCACTCTGAGGTCTTTGCAGGTTGAAGCGGCGGCAACTGGGAGGACGTTAGCTACGCTGGCAGTAACGTTACCTGCTTCAGCTGTCGCAATCGTTGTTGGTGGTGTGACAACAGTAACCGAGGACGGTGTTGCCCAATATTCGATTGACACCTGCTGTCTGCGTGCCGCAGCGGATTTGTGGCTCGCTCCTAGCATGTGGGACCGGAGCGCATTAATCCCCATCGAGGTAACACTAATCTTCTTCTTGCAGAAGGAACAGTACGCCTCCCGGTCATTCCCAGAAACGGGCTTCAGCCAGGGCTTGTACTGCTCATGTTCGAGCCACGATCCCGCGAATTTACACTGACCCATTTTAGAGAGATAAGTAACTTATAGCGCACTGGTCGCAGCTAGCCGTCCTTTAAATTGAAGGTCCAACGACTCGCGCAATTCGCGATCTGAGCCCGCTCGAGACCCGTCCCCGCTTGAACGCCAGGAATTTTTTTTTTGCATTGTTGTGAGGACTGTGAAGGAAAATAAACGAGTGCGATGTCCCGATTCAATAACCATCTCTCGTGTCATTTTTCGGCTGAGGCCTTACAGTATAAGAGGAAAAAACCATCGGCTAAACAGAGTCTTGAATTCGAAAAAAATTCAAGACTTTTTACAAAGACTTAGACTTTTTAATACTTTTCAAGGGTCTTGATTTTCCCTAAATTGATTTATCACCTTTTAATACTTTTCAAGACCCCGCGGATACCCTGCTGTCATCGCCTACTTGGAGAGCCACGGAGACGATGCCCCTTACGCTAGAGGCAGCATGCGCCAATGTTTACGTGGATGTATAGCTATGGCTCGCCTATGTGGCTCAGATGAAGTATCTCGTTATGGTTGGGACAGATCCTTAAACGAGGGTCAGTGTCGAGGCAAAGCCAGCTTTGTACTGACCCTCGTTACTGAAGCAGTCCGATGTGAATTTAGCACACACATACAAGCTAACACGGACCGTAGCCGGCACATTTTCATTAAAAATGAAACGCAAGAGACCAGACCCGGACTGTCGTGCACGGCGCTCTGTCGAACACGTGCCCCCGGGTTCCGTCCGACCGGAGGCAGCAGTGAAGACGCACCAGAGCGCGTAAGACAGACGGAGGATTGTCTCCAGCTTCACCCGCACCGGGATTTATTCACGGAGCACCAGCCGGATCACCCAGCGCCACTGTGCGCTCTCCCCACTGTGTTGCGAAACGCTCCCTCTCGGATATCTCCTATCATCACGCAGAGGAGTTCGGCTTATGCAAATGACTCCTTTCGTTACGTAACAACTGGAGCTGAATCTGAACAGCTTGTAGGAGCGCTGTTGTCCCAGCAGCTGCAGAGAGTCGCTTGTTGTCCTCATCCTGGGAGTTGACTAGCTCAGGGAGGACCAGTTTATAGGTGTAGAGACCAGAGAAAACTTGTTTTTCATAATATGGGACCTTTAAGTATACCTTCAGTGGCTAGCTCAATGTAAAATCAGTGATGTGCTGTGACGTGAGCTGCTCTGCTTAATTTAGCTACACGGGTAGCAAAATATTTTGATTTCAATTCTATGTATTTATATAGCCCAAAATCACAAATAAGCCTCAGGGGGCCTTACTATCTGTGAATAGAAACGTACATCTCCTTCAAACCTCGCCATGTTACACGACGAGCCCCCATTTGTTACACCCCACCCTTTGGGGAGCCCTTTGGGGTGAACAACAAACCACCATTGACCCCAATAAATAACAAAAACACACGTTTTAAAACCATCAAACTCCACAGGATTTAATAACAGCCAAATGCAACGTACACATGGTTGGTATTCCACAAGACATGACAAAAACTGCACATGAAAAAAGGCAGCAAGACCGGCAGCGTCTGCACAAGAGGCCTCCCTTCTGCTGCCGGTGCTGACGCTTTTAAAGATCTTCCTCCCAGGACAGGTGCACCTCCTTGTGGGATTAGGCTCACCTGCAGCCACTGGAGGGGAAGGAGGGACAAGAACACAGGGAAACATACAGCCGTAACAATCATCAACATCAGAAATACAAATAAAATAATTTTTACACTAAGCATGTTGTATTTATCATAGCCTCCCTCCAATTGATCCGAACACCAGTCAGCCATTCGCCATTCGCCATCCATTTATACAAGGCAGAAATAGTGGTTATTCCAGCCAGGATTGGTGGAACATTGCACACAAGGTTGGTGGTTCAATCCCAGGCTTTTCCTGTCCGCGTTGTGGAAGGGTCCTTGAGGAAGACGCTAAACCCCGACTTGCTCCTGATTGGCAGGTTGGTGCCTGCACATGTCTCTTAAACTTTGTTCCATACAACAAAACTGCGTTGTGAATTATGTTATCAGTAAATCTTATTTTGTCACAGATTACATTTTGTTTCTGATGATTGTCTGTAGAAATATGCATAGGGAGGTGGTCAGGGTGGTGCGTGAAACAAATACAGGACTTTCACTCAGGAGACCACTGTATCATGTGAAAACATCTTGCCTAAACCAAGTTACAACATTAAGCATGTGTTTAAAACTGCAACAGTCTTCCAGGTTGGAATGGGTGAAAAGCAAAATTTAAGTTGAACCCCAACCCTGTAATTTCCCATTACCTTGACATATGAAATCAATGTTGTTTTTTGTTTTTACTATTGCGTCGCCTTAAAATTAAGGGGTTTTCAGCCAGAACTTCAGTTCACACAGCGCTCTGCAATATTAAGTTGTTTACCGGCTTGTTCATTTGTTTACCAGCTTGGAACTCATACTAATCAAGTGACTACAGCAGATATCACTTTTATTATAATGCCACATCCAAAATGAATTATCACTTACCACAACTTCTCATAGTTACACCCCCAAGCTAAAACCTTCTCTCTTGACCTTTGAAGAAAATCCGCCTTGGAAGTCCAACTCCGCTCTGTGTAATCAGAAGAGTGATGTTGTGACCGGACAAGGATGTTTGACAGTGCCAGACTAGCCGTGGGCGCTGAATTGTGTATAAAAATGCTGAAAAGCCAGTTGCTGCTGGCCTGACTGCTCATCAGCAGTGATTCCTGGCAAATGTCACACAGTGAAATGAATGCATTAGCAAAATAACATTGGATTTTTTATCTAATGATGGTGGTGTATATCTCCATGGTAATTCAGGGTGCACAGCTCTGGGAGTTCTGTTCAGAGGATTATGTCCAACACACAACAATCAAAAATGAACTTGTCCCGCTGCCCTTGTTTTGATGCCCGCTAAGCTTTCCATTCTCACAGTGCACATCCTGGTATAAAGTTTACAATAACAGTGGCAGATTTACTTCTCATAATTCGTATTTTAATCAATGTGTCTTTGATTCTGAACAAAGCAGGCTTCTCATTTCTAGCTGGCAATCAACTATGCTGCCTGCTGAAATAATCTTAGCTGGCAGATGTTATCAGCTGTAATAGACAGCTGCAGGGATGAAGTGTATTTGTTGGCCAATATAGAAGTTATTGGTTCACCATGGTTCCCCAGACAAAAAGCTAATGGGATTTTCCGACTGGGGTTTGGATGACTGCAGAAAATAAGCTCTGAGGCAAACAAAAGACGATGATACTTACCAGGGCTCCAGACGTAGGAGACCCGTCGCGGTGCATCATGCCACTGGCATTCGTGCAAGTGTACGATCATTAGGTTGTTTTGGTGCCCCGCCAGTACAGCACAGCCTTAGATATTGTGGTTGAAAGTAATATTTTATTTTAGTAAAATATATTTAATATAATATTTTAGTAATATTGGTTTCTCCCTGTCTGCACTTTACGTAATAGCCTTGCCTATTATATCTATCATTGGTATATTATATCAACCGGCTGTGCTGCAGTAAAAACAGTAATAGCATGTTGTTGTAACAGCATTTATATACTGTTGTGCTTTGCTTTTATTTGATAACATCAATGTTAGATTTTCTTTGGAAATTATACAATAACAGATTACCTATTTTGTCAGCCACTGTTTATTGAAATATTTTGCAGATATCAAGTCTTGAGTTACTGTCAACTTTGTATCAATGTAATGCAAATTAAGACAACTGTACAGCATGCAAGGTCATTGATTAATACCATGCCGTGAAAAAAAAGGGTACGACCAAATCATGTGATACGATAACTAAAAGTTAGTCTGGAGCCATGTGTACACTTATGCGTCCCATGAGCATGATTATAAACACAACGAGGTGTAAAGTTGGATGTGTTTGGTGTGTTGACGTCAACCTCCCCGACTCCCTTAACCTCACTTAGCCACTCAGCAACTGACTTTAAAGCTTAGAAATCCTGCAGTGTGGTATTTACTGACTTATTTTATGTTATGCTGACGTCACACTGTTGGGAATATGATCAGGACCACTAACCAGGACTTCAGTCATATCCTTGTTCAGTTGCAGGAAATTGGAAGTCCTTAAAGGCAGCAAAGCAGCATTGCAGACAACCCAGATTGTTGCAATTTGTAAAGCTCAACCTTTCAAGTGTAAACTGGAAGTAACTCTCACTCAGAGGCAAACAGACAACAGTAGCCTGAAACATTTAGTAACTTTTAGCATACAGTAAGTAGCTGATGCATAAATACATAACTCCTGTTTAATAGCAGTTTAATGATACAAATCCTGATACCTCTATTAACCCCCAGTTCTTTTGTTGGAAGCCCAAGGATAAACCAGAGAACTCTTCAGTTCACAGATATAGCATTTAATCAGGTCACAGGTAAAGTATGACAGCGCTGGGCTCGGAATGGCAGAGCTCCCGCAGGATCTCAGTCAGAGCGAGCCCCGTTTCCTGGTGCTGGTCACTTATCTTCTTGGGCTGGGACTGCCCCGTACAGAGGTTGAACTTTCACTGAAAACTAATATCATATTATATTCTTTAACAAAAAGAAAACACGTCAGACGGACAGGAACTTTGATATGAAAAATGTTGTAGGACTTGAAGTTTGTGCTCCGTGAAATATTGGGCCATGTGGTGACCAGATGGTATTTATTCAACCCTGCAATTACAGATCTCACAAATACTTCATATCTTGGAAAGTTATACCTTATGAGGAGGTGGAGCTGATTATTGAGTGGCTCAATGTGGTTTGCGGCTTATGATCACCCATCCATCCATCGTCTACCACTTATCCTGTATTCAGGGTCACGGGGGGGCTGGAGCCAATCCCAGCTGTCACTGGGCGAAGGCAGGGTACACCCTGGACAGGTCGCCAGGGTGTACATGTCAGGGCTGACATGTAGAGACAAACCACCATTCACACTCACATTCACACCTACGGGCAATTTGGAGTGATCAATGAACCTATCCCCATCCTGCATGTCTTTGGACTGTGGGAGGAAGCCGGAGAACCCAGAGAGAACCCACGCTTACACAGGGAGAACTCCACAAACTCCACACAGAAGGAACCTGGGCCGACCCGGGAGTCGAACACGGGACCCTCTTGCTGTGAGGCGAGAGTGCTACCCGCTACACCAGTGTGCAGCCCGCTTATGATCACCATATACCTCAAATGCCTATTCACCGTTGCCAATTGTCACCATTTCATTGTGTGATACGTCCATTTTCTCACACATCGACTAAATCCTCTGGAGATGGGGCGCATAACAAGAGACATGTCGTGTACTTGTGTCTTTCAATTGAAACAAATGGAAGTCCAGAGCCACAGCTATGACCATACAAAACCACAATGGAAAATATCTTCATACCTAAACCACTTGCTGATCATGTTTACAAAGTCATGTTTGTGTTCTTGCAACTGTAACAGCATGTGTCATCTCAGGAATCCAGTTCATCAAATAGGAATGTTCAAAGAGAAATTATGGGAAAGCATCATAAACCACCAAACATAAGTGAGCGAGTTAACATAGAGACACATTTTGACTGAAGAAAAAAACTGATTGTCAATATTATACAACAGTCTCAAGTAGAAATGGGGATTGAGCCTTTGTGCGAGTTATGGCTTCCTTGCCCTCTCTCTTTTCACGACAGTCAGTTAATTAATCAGCATCATTCAGGCTATGTTGTCTGGAGGTTGGCAAGTATGCTTAACCATACGTATTGATCATTATCCACGGTCACTGACCTTTCACCTTTTACATGTTCCTGAACTTTTTAAACATAATTCCTGAGGCTGGAGGAGTGATGTTTCCACATTGTTGTATGTAATGTATTTCCCTCAAGTTGCTCCATTTGACAAATAAACACGAGCAGTATGAACAATGGTGGTTTGACAAAATCGTTCTGTGTCAGTAATGACGAAGATGAGCAGTGAATGCAGTTATCTTCCATCCTGGCATTTTAAGTGTCACTGTGTGAGACTTTGAGTGACTATAGGGGAGTGTTTTTCTTGTGTTTTTCTTGTGGGTTCCTTTGAGCCCAGAGGAATTACACTGTTTTGACAGAGTCAAGCAACAGAAGTACGCATGATCTATAAACCCAAATCATGATGGACTGAGATCCTTCTCTGAGTACTGAAATGTTTTACATTTTCACAAACAACAATTAATGAGACTTCTTCAAATATGTATGTTCTCATCTGGCTTTTGCTGTAAAAACGGACAATTAGATAAAGCCAGGTGTTCAGTTGATGGATAACAAATGTTGCTGTCAGAGGCCAGTCATAGGCCGGCGAAATGAAGGGTGGTGAATCTTGTTATTTCCAAGAGATGTCACTCTAAGGTTAAAGTGAATATACACCAAAAAGAAGAATGAACCTGGTAAGCCAAGTCCTCAGTACAAAACTACAGTCAGTGTTGCTATAGCAAGGCTGATTATTGCATCCACAACATTGGATATAACAATAACAGAACAGTTTAAACCTCCAGCGGTGGCGGCAGCGGTGGCGGCAGCGGTGGCAGCGGCGGCGGCCAAAAGTCCAAACCTGAGGATTACTATCAGCTAATAAAGCACCAAAAACAGCTCCACATGAAAGATGTGGTGTTACTGACTTATGCCCCATCCATATTCCCTGCGTGAGCAGCATTTGGCGGCTACATTGTTGAACTGCTGCATCTCTGTCTACATAGAGCAGTACTGCTGCTGCTGCCAGCTTTCCATCATCAAAGTTTGCCTTTCATAATGTCCAGAGTGTTTCATTTAATCTACAATAACTGCTTAAATGATCACGGCTGCATATGATTATCTACTCTTATTATATTACTATGGGATGCATCCTACTAACTTCCAACTCTGCTAACAATTTGCGATGACTTGCAACATTTCAAATATAATATAACATAATATAACAATAACATTAATGTTTTAAAGTTATATTTTTGGCCTTTAATTGCGGGAGGACAGCGTGAGAGTGAAAGGGATGAGAGAGAGGTACGACACGCTTTAAAAGAGGGCTGCAGGGCGGATTCAAACCCGGGACCGCAGCACACTTATCACATTCAATTAATCAATCAGATCTAGTAGTGCTGTTATCATGAGGCAGTCACATTATGCGACTATTGACTTATGCATTCACACAGTCGGCAAGTTTTTGCCGACTGTGAGAGAACCTCCTTCTGTTTACGAGGACTCAGATCTCAGTCAGATACATCGCAGAGAATTTCAGTTCAGAAGGTAGAACATGACTTCACCTGCCAGGTCCAGGCCAGAGAGGCACGTGGTGTGGAGGGCAGGTCTTCCAGCTGCTTCGAGCATATGAATGATTGTGTGTCATTTTAGCAGCAGCACACGAATATAAGGGAAATACTGGCCATTCTTTGGATCATATACTGAAATGTTTCTGATGTTGCTTACAGGTGAAGGTAGGTCTGGTTTTCTCTGATTCTCGACGAAAGTGGGCAATCACCGTGAAGCACATTTTCCGATACGGGGTTGGTCCGTCATAATTCAGTCGGCGCCTGTTTGCACCATTTTCAACTAGCGGTGTAATAGATGATGGTAAACTCTGATATCTGGCAGTATTAATAGATGTTGTTTAGGACTTTGAGAGCTCTTGAGATGTGGTCTTAATCCAGATATGAGAGCATCATAACAATTATTTAGAGCCAGGCTTGTGTGAGCTGATGAAAAACAGCTCTTTATGTGATTTTATGCAGTAATGGGAGGTTTGATATGGGCCTATAATTCTGCATGCTGATGCATAATCAGTGCTGTTTTCAGTGTTTTTGGGGAAGACTATTTCCAGGAGATCTGACGCCATGAAATCAAAAGCATTCCAAAGAAATCTTGTGGGAAGAACATCAAGGCGGCAAGAGGAAGAACTTAAACGTTGCACGTTCTCCTCTAGGGTATTATGGCTGATGGGATCCAATTGTGTCATGCAGATAGAATTGTTTTTTAGAGGAAGTTGACATGGGCCATTGTCTGATACAGAGATACTGACAGCTTGTCTGATTTTTTATTTTTTTTTAATGTTGTCTCTAAAGAAGGAGGCGTGTTGTTGCACGATATGTTTGAGAGAAAAGTTCAAGGTCACTGTGACCTCACGTCACGTTCTCTTGAATGTCACAGCAGCGCCTGTGGCACATTTCTTCGAATTTCTGATTAGATTTTCTTGGTAAAAGATCACTTTATCTCAAGAATTAAAATGCTAATTATGACTATTTTACACAAATGTCTAAGCGTAGACCACAGTTCCCACATTCCAGCATGAACATTGTTTAAACTCACTGCATATTCTAAAAGCATGTACAGCACATACGCTTTCATGTACATACTTTCACTATCTTGTCCCCCCCCCTCCCCCGCCTCCATGTATTTGTGAATTTACAGTATACGTTACATATTACGTTGTGGTTTCTTTGTTTCCTTCTTTTGACAAATGTACTTATTGTAAGTCGCTTTGGACAAAAGCGTCTGCTAAATGACCTAAATGTAAATGTATTTGTGAATTTACAGTATGTTTATGCACTTGTTGGTTGCTATGTCTGTATCTCGTCTCCCTCATCGTCAATCAAATTAAAATTAAGATTTTAACTGTGCTAACTAACTGACATGTTTATAAGTTGGAACATTTGAGGCATTGGCTCACCAACAAAGCAGATCAAAGTCCTTAGTCATCTCACTCCAATGAATCCCAGCTTTTGTCTTTTACACAAAACACAGAACCAATTGGGACAACACATAGTTTCTGCTTCTTCTAATACTTAAAAAAGGTGTCGCGTTACCAATTAATAAAACAATCAGATTGTAGAACCAGATGGTCACCTTGTTATTATTAGTGGAATTATCGGGAATGCTTATATGAAAACGCTCACACCATCTTCTGAATGGTTATCACAGTCGGAGGAGAATTCAATACAATACATATCAGCCCAAACCTCGACTGATCAAACACTGGGAATAATTGCAGAGCTGTACATTCGCAGGGCTGAAAGAGGACTGAAGTTCTTGCCAATACTACCCCACACTTTATTGTTACTATTGTTTTTACTCTCACAGCTGCATCCCTGAACATGCACATTAAAATTGTTTCCACCTGTAGAAATAAACTGAAAGCACTTCGCAAAATTTAGAGTTATTTACTAATTTAAATGGTGTAAATGCCACGGAATGATTTATGGATGTTGGCAAATCTTTCAAAAACCATTTGTTTTGTTACAAATAACATAATTCAGTTTGCAACCACTGTGTGTTAAGTAAGTAAAGACCGTTATGCTTGCATAGCTTGAGCTACCAAACAAGAATTAGCCTTTCCACACTTCAGAAACCTAAAGCAGTAGTTTATTCATCAGGTTATTTTCTCGTCAAAAAGGCTTATATCATTACAATAGAGCCAGTTCAAATATAGCATTCTTGCTGTTACGAGGACACACCAGTGTCTTCTGTGTTCCCGCTCCGTCTTCTCTGTGGTCTGTCACTCCCTCTCCCATGGAACTAACAGTGGATGTTGCCTAGCTGTCACTCCAACTCCAAGACTGGCCAATAGAGACGTGTCTTACTCTTTCTCTGCAGGTCCCGCCCACGAGATGTAGTTCAAATGCAAGTTTGCTCTCAAACCTATTTTGGTTGATTAAAGACACAAAAGTAACAACAACATAGTCATTACCAGAATTCTGGAAGCGATTAACCTTAATTTGAAACAGCCCACATTTTGTTATTAACAAGGGCATCTTCTGATTTACCACCTCATTAAACATTTTCCTACGAGGGTTATGGTCTCAATCGCTCGTTTCAAGTCTTCTTTATTACAACTTTTTTTTTTTATTAGTGTACTATTTAGAGTTCATGCCCACGTGCTAATATGATACTTGCTGCTAGACAGAGGAAAAGAGAGCTCACCGCTCTGTTTGGGACTAAGGGCCCTAGTTTCGTAGACCAGGCGCAGTCAGCTTTCAGCGCACCTGCGCCGCGCCGACGGGGTGTCCGCCTGGACTTTGCAAGTTTCGTGCACCGCGCAGGCTCGCGCAGGCACACCTCCCGTCTCGCCCACCGGCGCAAGTGGGAAAGAGGGAGGAGAAGAAGGCGTGAGTGGGAGACGAGGAGGAGACGAGGCGTGGACTGGGATTAATACAGCCGATTCAGATCTTCACCAATCAAATGAGCTCCTCTCCTCTCCTTTAATGCGTTAGGGGAGGTTCAGTGTAAGATCCGTCACTTGACAACCCGATAACAGAAGCAGCGCCCGCCGCTCCCACCACGCTCATCACGCGCTGTGTGCGCGTATCATAATAATAACAATGCCCATATTATAAAAAACAGGAGAGAGAGAGGGAGATGTTTTGGTCCGAGAGGCTGAGTTTCCGTTACGCGTGCCATCCGCCTTTGATCTGACGTCAGATGTGACGGGACAATCTAGATATAAATTCACGTGTTGATTCAATGAGTTGCATTAAATAGTGTTTGTTGTGATTATTTATTGCATGTAAATGTGCCTGGAACTGTGGAAACCTGCCTGTGAGGTCTCGGTGACGTGTGCGCACTGCGCGCCGGTCCGCCAAACTTCCGATCCGCCAGCTGTGATTTGCATTGAATCAATGGACTTTATTTACGCCTTGCGCCTTGCGCCGAAAGTAGACCAGGTTGGAGCTGGCGAGCTTTCAGCGCAGTCTCGGCGAGGCTTTTTGCCACGCCTCCCCCTGCTGCGCCGCCACACCCATCTTGGCGCAGGCGATCTACCAAACTGCCAAACTGACGGTGCGCAAGGCTGCGCGGGTCGAAACTTGCACTGCGCCGGCTGCGCCACCCTGCGCCGCCCTGCGCTGGTCTACGAAACTAGGGCCCTAAGTCTCTATTCCAGGAAGAATCCCACTTGCTGTGCCACAATGGTGAGATATATGCCTGATCAGAAGTGTTTTCCACCTCCAATGAAGAGCAATGAACAGTTGCTGCTGTAAACCTTGTCTCGTGTAGAGAGAGGCTGTGATGGGGTTTTGTGTCAGTTAGTAGAATGTTTTTGAATATGAGCAGAAAACTTGCTGAAACACATTTGAGCTATTAAAGTCCATGACTCTATAAATGAATTAAAGTGCCTTTCGTTGTTCATTAACATAAATCAGAGGGGTTACATCCCCAAACAAAAGGTGCGGGAGAGGACAGAAGAGCAAGTCATGCCTACATGTTAGCAGGGTATCAGACATCACTCTCACCAGCAACGTTTTCCAGCCTATGGCCCCAAGGCGTTCCCAGGCCAGAGGACATAATAGTCCCTGTAGCTTTTTCTTGATCTAACCCAGGGGATCTTACCATTGGACATGCCCAGAAAACCTCTAAAGGGAGACCCCAAAGGGGCATCCTGATCAGATGCCCAAACCACCTTTATTGGTTTTCGATGAGAGGGATCACCTACTCTAATCTGAGCTCCCTGTGGATGTCCAAGATCCTCGGCTGATCTCTAAGGCTGAGCCCAGCCACCCTGCAGAGGAAGCTCATCACCGTCACCATCCAAAGCTCATGCCCATAGGTGACGATCTCAACGTGGATTAACTGCTGAATCGAGAGCTTTGCCTTCGGGCTCAGCTCCTTCTTCACCAACCTACCATTCGGGACAAGGCCTGCATCACTGCTGATGCCTCATTGAACTGACATCAATCTCCCGTTGCATTTTATCCTCCAGCATGAATCCCCTTGCTTAGGGCAGTGACTTACTCCTCACCCAGATGGTGCAATCCAGCAGATCCCCCCTTCATTTGTGTCCCCTCCCATGTTGACATGAAACCTTTGCCCTCACAGCAATAGCATCAAAACCCATGCAAGATTTTGTCTCAAATTTGAATATTTTTACATTTAAACTCACAGTTTATATAATGCTGGCATACTCTCATCCCTATGGGTCAATGTCCACTGAAGCATTTTTAAAAACCGCTATGTTAAAAAAACAGAAGTATGAGTAGAAGGATGCTGTGCACCTTCTGATTCATCAATTACTCCCAGGCAGTCGGAGAAGTTCAGAGCCTATGAAGTCTCCTGTGATCCTCTTCCAGTGGTGTTCTTCAGGGAAAGGCATGTGCTCCTGGACCATGACAGACCACATTACCTCACACATCCTTAACTGTTCTTGCAACTGCAATAACGTGCCCTGTAGCTAAAAGCTGTTGATCTGAATGAATCTCCTGCTGACAGATACCTGAAATAAACAGAAACATTTGCAGTGGGTAAATTAAGTTATAAATTGAATAATATAGCTGATTATTCTATATTTAATGATATTAAATTCACTAAGTGCCGCATAGGCTACCTTGGACAAATGGAGAGACATTCCTCCGAGCTGATGGCCTCCTGATAATTGGTCTCTTGAAATGGAGGGGCCGACTTTCCGTAGCACTGTGTCCTGCTCTCAGGAAAATACTCCTTGATTCGGCCTCCATCCAACTTCCGCTCTTGAGCTAAGCAGTGGTACCAGCCGTTTCTTTGCACTTTAAATCTCATGAACTCCAGCGAGTCTGTCCTCTCTCCCTACGTGTGTCAGCTCTATCTTCATCCAGAGCAAGTACTCTACCCTGGGCCTGGCAATCATTTTTACTTTCTGCAGATATTCCGTATCATAGCAACCCCAGCATCTCAGCTGAAAGAACGCTGCGCCTCCAAAGTGCTTTATATCTCTTCCAGGTGCGTGTTTTCAGATGAGCGCCTGGTGTTTTCAGCTGAGAAAAACTGGTTTTGGTGGACTGGACACAGAGATGGACAGAGTACTCGACCCCAGTACTTGAGTAAGAGTATAAATACTACTGGTCAAAATTTACTCCGTTACAAGTAAAAGTAGCTCAGTCGACATGGTACTCGAGTAAGAGTAAAAAAGTACTTGCTTTTAAAGGTACTTAAGTATCCAAAAGTACATGCTTTTAAATTTACTTTAAGTAAAAGTAAGAGTAAATTTCAAATAAAATTAATGGTTCTAGGCTTAACATAGTTAATAAATATTTGTGTAAAAAAGGCTTTGGGGGTTCATGTCTTCCTGCACCACCAGTAAATACCAACCACTGCTATGCGCTATACAGTCACACAAGATAAGTAAAATATAATACAATACATATACCTTTAACTAGTATGACTAGATTAACATAATGTATCTTACGGTGTAATATTGCTGCATCACAAACGCATTTCTTCTGACTTCTGCTATGAGCCTGCCTGTTAATCAGGCATGCAAGGATGTTGTACGACAAAGTATACATGCAGTTTATTCAGCCCAAAAGCAGCATTCCCCCAGGATTATACCAGAACAGCATTTCTCAATAATATGGCAAATGGATTAACTAAAGCAAAGCAAGGGGGTCGACAAAAGTTTGGTGAGTGTTAATAACAAATAACGTTACGTTATGAGAGCGTTTCATTTGACCATCGTTTCAAACCACAACACACACACACACACACACACACACACACACACACACACACACACACACACACACACACACACACACACACAGCGCCACTTCCTACAAAAAGTATTTTTTGTGATCAACACACACTCACATTCTCACAACATGATGACATTGACAAATAGAAAAAAAACATGGTGAAAGTCTGGTTAACTTAAGTCAACGTGTTTCTTTAAGTTGGACGTGGAGTTGTTGAAAGCAGAGATGTAGTTTTCCTTCGGCAAACACAATACACATTTGAAAATATATGACTGTTTGTCTGTGTCCATGTTTTTTACTCTGTAAAACTCAAACATGGAGTCCAGATAAGGCCAAGGATTTTCTGAAAGTTCCTCCGGATCATTATCACACTCAGTCTGAGACTCTGAGCCATTGTCGCGGTTTTGTGTTGACAAACACAAACACAGTCAAGAGCGTGGCTACTTTGGCGGTATCCTTATGGGGAGGGATTACGTATTTCCGCTTTTACGTAGATCCCAGTGGAGAGCCTGCACTGTGATAGGGTTCCTTCTTTGACAAACACAGCTTGTGTCCAATAGTATTTAAAAAAAAAAAAGAGCAGACCTGAAAGTAACGAGTACTTTTCAGCCTTTCTAGAAATTAACTTGAGTAAAAGTAAAAGTATTTGTCATGGAAATGTATTCAAGTAAGAGTAATAAGTACCAAAGAAATCTAATACTCAAGTAAAGTACAAATCCTCTGGATATGTACTTAAGTACAGTACTTAAGTAAATTTACTCCATTACTGTCCACCACTTACTGGACACGACCCCTTACTGGGAAACTTGAATAGAGTGGAGCCATCGTTGATGTCAGTAGAAACACCTGTGCTTTTCCTACTATGATGTGGCAACATCTCACAAAAGAGGCACAGAATCTGTTATTTTTGTTTTGAATAGTACTCATATACTTTATTATACTATAATATAAGTCACATTTAAGAATTGTTATCTTATAGTGGGAAAAAAAACATCTGGATCACGTTTGGCTTGACAGTCCAGCAAGGTGGTATTTTTCAGTTTCTGCTGAAAGCTGTGATCCATCAAAAGTAATTGAAGTGTGCACATAAAAGTAAAAATCGTGCTGTTTTTGATTCTTTATGTTGCAGCACTCCATGGTACCGCCATAAAATATTATTTGAAACCCTTTGACTAAAGAAACATTCATTCCCATAAAGTAAACACATTTTTCTATGATAATTATTTCCACTTTTAGACCATGACTTGCGATGTACACACGCTTTTCAAGCACTTACTTTGTCTTGTCAAACATAGGTTCAATTGACACCATTTATGAGATCTAGATCAGATCCAGGTGTTCTGGTCCCATGGCCCCTGTATACACAAGAAGAAGGTGCTGGCACAGCTAAATGGAACAAAGCCATCATTGTTATCGCTGGTTAAAATGACTGAGAAATGGTTAATACTCAGTGTGAAAATGATTTTTTTTGCTTTTATCACGCAACAAGGCAGTCTTTCAGACACCCAGAAGGCAAATATGTTGAGATACATTGAATTAACAATTCAAAGATTTTGGTGTGGTTGAAAGAAACATATGGAAACCAGATGCAACTCTGGTATCTCTTATGTCGTCCCAAATCAAACATGAGAGTGAGGTTGTACTTCTTAACAATGTACTTTTAGAAAATGTATCCACACCATCTGCCTGTACTTTCCTTGGAGATGGGCAAATATAAATGTTGATACAAGATTCCAAATAAACAAACAGTAAATTAGTATATCAAATGAAGCTACCAAATGGAGCAATTACGCAACGTATCAAAATAAACAACAGTGTTTTTGTTTTTTAAAAATAAACTAACAAAGGAGCATGAAATCTTTTTTTCACTGCTTGACAAGACTAATTCCAAATTTGACATTTACTTGAAATCAAAGATGCCACTGTGATCGTCCAGATAAAGTAAGTTAGTAAGTTTTATAAATCAAAAAAAGAAATTCTAATAAAACAATCATAATGCAAGACATCACCCCACAGTGGATACATTCTTATATGTACATGATGCAAGACAGCGTCGTGGATTGCAGCCTCAGCGTTGCGTTCTCAAGTGCTCTGATTTTATTTGTTTATTCAGTTTTCTGCTCTCCTCTGGTTCCATTCGCAACGGAGGAACTTTTAAGCTCCTGACAAGTAACTCGTCACATATTTTCACTGCATTTCATCCAACCGAAGACTTTAACTGAACGTTCAGATGGAGGAGCAGCATCTCTCAGTGGGATGAGCAGGAGAAACAGACGAGGGAAACATGTCAGAGCTCTTTAACTGGGATAGCCTAAATTTCGAACTGCGCTCCCGTCAGTACATTTGGTGAACGTTCGTTCTCATGCTAACAACATGGATGAGCTTCTCCAGAGAGCAAACAGACTTCGCTGAAAGATGGCTTGATCAGCACAACACGGACACTTCCTTCCACTTGTCAGGCACAATAAGACTAACTCTAATCTAAACTAATATTTGGGAAAACAAGAGGGGAGTGGAATCTTCTAGTCTTGAATTAAACATGAAGCACTAATAAACACTAATAAATGAATTGCAAATCTTTTAAAGCTGGTCGGGGTTTACATCTGACCTCGGGCATGTTTGTCATGTAAACACCTGGCTGACCAGATTGCTGATGTGGAGTACAAATATCATCACTCCTTGTGAGCAAGTAGTAGAAATGAGTGTGGACTCAGACCTGGTGAGATGGATCACCGACAACCTCACAGACCGACTGCAGTATGTCAGACTGAAGAACGGCACATCTGACACTGTGCTCACCCCTCTTTTGTTCACCCACATGCAGAAGTACTCGGACGACACTGTGATTGTTGGTTGTGTCATGAATGGACAGGAGGGGGAGTACAGGAGCCTGGTGGAGGACTTTGTGATGTGATGCCTAATGTCTAATCATCTGCAGCTGAACACCTCAAAGACCAAGCAGATGGTGGTGGACTTCCAGAGGAACAAGCCACAACTAAAACCGATCTCCCTCAACGGGGTCCATGTGGAGGTGGTCAGGATATATACCTACCTGGGGCTGGACTGGACAGCAAACATCAATGCTCTCCACAAGAAAGGGCAGAGCCAGCTGTACTTACTGAGGAGGTTAGGGTTCTTCAACATCTGTAGAAAGTTACTACAGATGTTCTACCAGTCTGTAGTGGCCTTTTCTACACTGTGGTGTGCTGGGGAGGAAGCTCAATGAAGAGGGATGCAGCACGGCTGGACAGTCTTAGTGTCTTAGTCAAAGACTTTTGTCCCCCTGTCCCCCCCCCCCACACACACACACACACACACTACGCTGCTGGACTTTTTTACAAATTGAAAACACACTCCTATTGCACACAGCTGCATGTCTGTCTGTCTTCTAAATCCTGACCTTTCATGGCTTCCTCGATGCAAAGTCATCATACGAAATCACAGAACTACCACTAAGACGTTCCTTAAGGCTAAACCAATTCACCTTGGAGGTGTGCCGCCTGATTTTACATTATTCTGAAGTATTTCATACAACAATATGTCTGTGAAATTTTAAATTGACAGTATTATGATCAAATTGTGGTTTAGTGTGACATATTTTACTAACTGCATTAGTTCTGTACAAAGGCAGAGGTGCGCTGTTTGATTCCCAAAACTCGCCCTTCTTGGGGCTTCCAGTGTGGAGGCTTATGGTCAACCTCACCCTGCCCCCTTCTCCATCTCTTACTTCTGTCTTAGCAGGCTTACCTGGTGTGCAAATAACCAATCCGTCCATGCCTGAATCCACCACTGCAGGCAGGTAACATCACTACAGATCCCTCCCATCTTGGACACAACCTGTTTCAATTTCTCCCCTCTGGGAGGCGCTACAGTGAATTGTAGGCCAAACACTTAATATCAGTCAGACATTTTTATTTTGAAACATGTGGTTGCACAACAAAAAGTCTATTTGCAAGACAAGAAAAACATGACCAAATCACAATGAGTAGTGCATTCCTGGTCTGTGTTTACATCCGACCTCAGGCATGTTTGTCATGTCAGCACCTGCTGATCACATTACTAATGCGGAGCACAAACAACCTGCTCATTCTTGGGGACTTTTCAGAGCAAACATCAGCAAAGAACTTCCAAAATAAAGAGAGCACATTTAGTGTTGCACCAGGAATAATACAAATCTTGACCACTAGTATACAGCATTAAAGGATGCCTGTCTCCTTCCCTGTGCAGCTTTGGGACCCGTCTAGTCTTCCAGTTTATCTGCTCCCGGCTTACAGGCAGAAACTTGTGGTCAATACTTAACTACATAACTGAGGAGATGAATCAACAAGGCAAAGCTGGAGTCACAAGCCTGCTTTGACTACACTTATTGGATTGGATGTTTTTGAGACGACAGCTACACACCTGGACTAACTTTGAGACATCTCACTTCTTTGTGAGGGCATTTGTGTGCTGACTAAAACCTTCTGCACATATGACAACAATAAACCCTCGTTTAGAGGTAGACATCTTCTTCAGGCCAGTGAGGAGGCCCACAGTAGTGGGGACAGACTCGCAGATAAGCAAAAAAGCAGCTATTCCAAAAAGCTGATCGACAGGTTCTCAGTGAATGACCTTCCATCAGTGCTGAAGAGCCTGCAGAACATCAATAATTACAACCCCCTCACAATGTAGACCCTGGAAGGGACACTTTGGATACACTGAAATCCAAGAATAATTAATTGTCATTTTTGCAACATGCTCTAGTCTATTTGCAACACAAGACAAACATGACCAAAACAAAAAGAGTAGTGCATTCCTTCCTCAATACCCCTCTAACACTAAAATATCTACCACGGCCATTATAGGTTATAATGTTACATTGTTTTATGCACAACTTGTTCTTATTATATGTGTCACTGTATCCTAAATTATAGTGACAAGTTTACTACAGCTGATTCTGCTATGTTCAGGCCACAGGCTACTTTTTTTCGTATCCTAAACTATTTGTAAATTGTGTTGAATTACACGAACAGTATATGTTGACATTTCACAGAAGTTCTCCTCTCTGAGTCAAACATGCACACACTACAGGATTTGAAAATAATAGGGCATCACATGCTATAGGACATTATTAAGATTGTCACGCCAGAGGGAGCAACATGATACCTCACATGACCTTGTTGGCAAGCAGATGTAAACAGAATTGAGACTGATGTGGTGAGGCGATTTACAGTTGTAATGCTTTGCAGTGAGAATGAAACAAAAGCAACAGGCTAAAACATTCTGGAAGAGAAAATGTGTTAACAGTTTTGCACTATAATGCTAGCTGATAATGTTTGCCGTTGCTTGCTCCGGCTTGTCCCTTTCCTTGGCCTTTCAGGTCTTGCTTGGAAAGTAGGCTACTGAGGTAATCATCCAGATTTGAACTCTTATCTATGCCAGACTATCACAGGGCTGATTTAAAGAGTAATTTAAGGAGGTTTAAAACTGGATCTGTAAACCCCTCGCATTACCAGATAATCGGGGCCAAACATTAGCCATGAGTAAGGTCCCATGCTAGATTTTGCCTCCGATTGCTGGAGGGGAGCTACATCGGCCAAAAAACTGTAATGCAGTATCTGCCTCACATGTTTTTCACATTCAGAACATGCTTCCACCAGCTTCTTTCCATTTGAGTTCATGTTTGGCAAAAAAACAGAGCAACACGTTTGTGTAGCTGAGCATCAGAAAAGGCTGCGATGCATACTACCATACTACAGGTCAACTAAGCTTGAGTGTGGAATCATTTCTCTCTTCTACCGCTACTGTTGAGACTCCTGACTCCCCTCCACCTGAACTGTGCAGTTTGCCCCAAAGAAAGGACGATGACCTTGATAGGCCTGAAGGTGAAAGTGAAATGGAGAGTGTAATAGTGGTTAAAATGCAGCCTGCCTAGACGTGGCCAGCAGGCTCCATAGCGCCCCCAACACACGCTGGGGTTTGGATAAAGTTCCTGTGATCTTCACCTAATTTTGTGGGATCATTGCTCAGTCATCCATGTTGGATTTTGTGTGTTTTTTACATTTTTATGAACAGAGGTGTGAGGACTTTAGGCTGCACAAAAACTCAAGAAACTTGAGTTTGACTTGAAACTCAAGAAACTTGAGTTTTTGCGACTCAATGTCATGTCGTATTTGGTTTTCAGCATGGCATGGCAGCTTTTTATTCATTTTGACACCCTTGGTATACTCAAAAAAGTTTGAAACTTGGTGCATTCATCAAAACTTGTGAGCATTGCGAGAATATACAGTGATTGGGTTCATGCGTGCTTTGCAGGTTCCAAAGCACCCCCTAATGTGTGGAACCCATTAGTTGCTCTCATAATTTCATTAATCCATTTTTTAAAAAGTTTTTTAAACTCTATGTATCAGAGTCATTTCAGATGTGGCTAATGTGACACTAAATTTCAAGCGAGTAGATGAGACCTCCGACGATAACCTTCAGTTTATTTTGGGGCTTGTGCATTAAGTATCACCTGGTTCCAATATCAAATTATTAAGGCTTGTTGAAAACGTGACATCACAAACGAAGTCCCGATATAATAATAATTAAAAAAAGCTGAGGAGCACAGTGTATTTCCATGACCATATATAATAGTATACGGTCATGGGAAAGGCGCGTCAAAAAAAAAAAGTAAATTCACTCATATTGCCGAAAGGGATTTTTGGCCACATGAAAAGAAACCACATGAGACCCCACCAGGCCACGCCCACCCTGCACAATTGTTGAAACTACACCTCCCAAACCAAGTTGAACCATTCTGCACTTTTAATAACCTTTGCAGGCTTGCAACTCCATTGTAGTCCAGTACTGTATGATATTTACTGACAGAGATAATTAAGGACTTGAGACGAGAGTCAACAAGGGAGAGAGTGTCCAGTGGAATGATGAGAGCGTTAGGGAAAACCAAGCAGTGAATCTGAAGAATGAAAAGTTATTCTCTCATTGCCTCACAGCAGTCACATACTAATGCACACACTTCCACACCTCCTCACAAGCCTGCAAGACGGTCCCAGACTTTAAATTAATGCAGCCATATGCATGCTATATCCTGCTGTGGTCTGTGTGAGTGAGCCTCGGTTTGCCAAGGGGCACGACAGAGCAGCTGTGTTTGACCTGAGAATGAGAACTGGCTGCACACCCTCCTTATTGGCTGGGTGTTACACCCCCATGTGGGTCCCAAATGCTCTTTGCTCCCAATACTGCAAAATGAGAAGAAAAGAGAAAATGCAGCCAGATGGCACGGCCACTGCAGGTACCTTTTTGTCTTAGTTTGTTTTTTCGTGTTTATTATTGGAACACTGATGCATATAACAAAATACACTCATCAACATCGTAAGAGTGAGGATTAGATTTAATGGAGGGGACCTTGAGAAGATCACACCATGGCCGACTACCCAGAAACGCCATGGAAAGTGAGTCAACTGCCCCAGGAAGAGAGAGAGAGAGGAAAAGTGTGATGGAAGCTAAGCTAATCCAGGACCCAAGGCCACTCCACTATGCAGTCCTGTCTGTCTGAAGTCTGGTCTCCAAAAGATGGATGGTGACTGCCCACATCTTAACAGAGACCAATGATTTTTAATTTTACATGTCTGTTATACTCTGTTGATGCATTTTTCACCCTCTGGACACCTTCATGTATACAAATGTACACACACTACAAACTGCTGTTAAATCATCATACCATCTATATTTTTTAGAATGTTTTTGCCTAAATCTCATAAACAACTTCCAACTTGCTCAAAACTACCAAACATACATCATTTTCAGGATTTCAACCCTTTAAATACCAGTTTAATTTTCAGATTTTTTTATTTTTTTTTTAATTGCAAAAAATCACAACAAAAAAAGTAATATTTTCCATATAATAAATAGAAGGTGGATTTGGCTTTGGTGGGGATTAGAGTCTTGAATATGTCAAAGATTAGCAACAAAACTGATTCGATTGCATTAGTATTTTTTATGTAGAGCCATTCAAACCACATATTTTATCTCACTGCCATAACATGCATTCAGGTATTTTTACTGCATGTGTGCGTGTGTGTGTGTGTGTGTGTGTGAGAGAGAGAGAGAGAGAGAGAGAGAGAGAGAGAGAGAGAGAGAGAGAGAGAGAGAACATGTCCTGCCTTTGCTGTACTCAAAAACAACTGTTAGGGTGTTTATGCACCTGGCTGCTTTCCCAGCCAAAGCTGAACATGCAACTTGGCTGAGGGGTCATTTCATTAGTGAGCAGAGAAGGAGAAAGACTTGGAGAAAAAATGAGGAGGTATTTCAATGCAGAAGAGGCTTTAGAAATGGTCATGCAACATCTATCTGCCAGTGAGCTGCAGGACTCTTGGAGGGGGAGTCTGACACACAATGCTGACTGTAGTCCTCCACTTCTGTGAGGGCCTCTGACCCGTCTACGTAGTCTCCATAATAACTGGCAAAAATACAAGCATTTCATGCATTTGGCCTAGAATGGGAAAATAGTTGATTCTGGTGGAATACAGTAAAAAATGTCAAATATCACTACTTTTGTTCAAAATGAAATGCTGACATACCAGAATGCATGGTTTTATACTGTAATGGCAGTGAGATTAAAATATGTGGTTTGAATGGAAGTCAATGAGGCATTTCCTCCCACAGTCCAAAGACATGCAGGATGGGGATAGGTTCATTGGTGACCCGTAGGTGTGAATGTGAGTGTGAATGGTTGTCTGTCTCTACATGTCGGCCCTGTGATGGACTGGCATCCTGTCCAGGGTGTACCCTGCCTTCACCCAATGACGCCCCCCCCCCCCCCCCCCCCGCGACCCTGAATACAGGATAAGTGGTAGACGATGGATGGATGGAAATAATTAAACTGGCATTTAAAGGGTTAACATCCTGAAAATGATTGAATGTTCGGTAGTTTTGAACAAGTTGGAAGATTTATGAAAAAAAGTAGCAAAAAAATATTGATGTATGGTGATTTTACGGTAGTTTGTGCGTGTTCATTTTTGCCACAAAGGTGTCCAGAGGGTAGTAAATTTCAGGAGAGCATAAGGGTTATGGACCTAGCGTTAGGGTGAAACATGCCTCTTTCAATCGCATAGAGAACAAGCTTTTCCCTTCTGTGGCTGACTCCAAGTACCTGTCTATCTGTTGCAGGAAAGTGACCTCAAAGGTAGAATCCCTTGTTACACAGAGCTGAGGGAACATTTTGAGGGAATTCAGCTGAATTCATACTTGCTGGCCTATAGATTCAAACGAATAGGACATCAGACTTGTGCTTTCCACAAGAGGAAGATGACATAATCAATGATGACATAAACCTGGATGATGCAGACTTGTGGGAACCTATAATGGGGAGAACGGGGAGCTGTGGACCAGGTGCTCACCAGACGAAGCCCTACAGGTCAACAATGCACTGTTGTTGGCAGTCTAAAGGATGCAGGAACAATGCCTGGGCAAAACGCCCCAAATTCAGGAGCACTCTGCTGCATACATACAACCTTTAAAAGATGCTTTGCAGACAGGTTTGAACACCCAGGGATCCTTTCTGCTGTGAAAATGCAGTGGAATTCCCTGCTAAATCAAAGCAGTTCTCTTGTACAGCCGTCAGGAGCTGGTCTTCTCAGTTTAGAGAGAGGGATCTTTGATATATCATGGATATACTGTATGATGTCCCACAGCCATACTCTCATCCACGCACTCATCACCTCCCGTCCTGGCTATTGTAACTCACTCTTCTCAGGTCCATCCATAAATTCCAATTGGCAGAGAATTCAGTTGTCCGTATTATCGCATCACATCACTCCTATCCTCAAACAACTTCACTGGCTCCCTGTCCAATTTCACATTCATTTTAAGATTCTCCTCCTCACTTTCCAAGCCCTCCATAATCTCGCTCCTCCATTCCTCTCTGATCTCCTCCAGCCTTACACTCCATCCCGAAATCTGGAACCCTCTCACACTATTCTTCCACACCAGTCCCTCCCCCACCTTTAAAACCTCCCTCAAAACACACCTGTTCAGACTGGCCTATCACCACTTAACTCCACTTTCTTTCCCTCACAGATGTTTTTGTTTCATTTCATTTTATCTATGAATTGTACTTTTTTTAACTGTATTTGCTTGTATTGATTGTAAAGTGTCCTTGAGTGTTTAGGAAGGCACCATTTACTAAATATTATTATTTACTTTTATTGCCCGAAGCCACTGATCTCACGCAGGGTGAAAACATTGTGACTGTCAGCGCTGATCTCATGTGTTGCTTTCCCTGAAACTGCAATTTGGAGAAACTAAAACAGAAGGTTCGCCTACTGGAAAGCATGTTAAAAAGCCTGGAGGCCAGCTCAAGTAGAGATTCCAGGCACCGTTGTTGTTGAAGAATGTCAGGGGAGGAATTGCTGCCCCTCACAGTCCCACTCCACATGAGAGCAGCTTTCCTGGACCCAACATTCCCATTAATGTGGCTCCACCATGAAGTCCTTGACAATGCCCTGAACAATAAAGCAGTGGATCCGTGAAAGGTCAGTGATTTTATGTATTTACAATCATCCTTAGTCTTAGTGTATTACATGCTGTTACATAATGTATTGGTAATTTCATTGACTCATTATAATAATTTGGCCTTTGTAGTGCCAGGGAGCAGTTTTGCCTCTTTTTTTGGGGGGGGGGGGGGGGGGGGGGGACCTCCCTTAACTTTTGTCTAGTTGCAATAACAGCACTTGAAGTGCCAGCATCAAGTACCTAAGTCGAGAGGGTCTTAGGTACTTGATCGAGAGGGTCTTTAGCCATGGCGGTGTCATTATGAGAACACATTGTGCTCGGCTTGGACACAAGACCCTTTCAGTCGAAACGTCATGTTAATGGTAGTCTCTCTTTGCCAGCCCCTTCTCCACAGTAGAAGGGTCTGGCTACAGTATATCGCATCTCCGGGATCGGAGGAAAAATGCTCTTGCTCGTTTGTATTTCTTTCAACCAATCACAATGGTCTTGGACGGTGCTAAGCTTCGGAAGGCGCTGGGGTGCAGCAGTAAAGTAGTGTCGGGTGGAAACTTGTTTCGATGGAACGTCGGACCCTGTCATTAACATGGCTGATTCCCTGCAAAAGGAAACTGTGTGACGAGAACAAAAAACATAATGGTCGCTGACCCAGCGGTGAAGAATGTCCATACTTTAGCTCTGGAGGAGCTCACTGGACTAATTAAATACACTGACTATTTGCTAGCTTTTTGTAGCCCTTCCAAAAAAATACTAAACCAATATTAGTGAAGAGTGAAGAGTGAAGTGGAACGGATCGGTATGTTGCTCAAGTCAATGTCACTGGCACATGCAGTTGCTAGAGTTAAGAGATGTACTAAAACAACTCCGACTGATGACGGCAGTGCAAGAATTAACATCAGGCATGAGTATAAGTTGCTAGCTCTGAGGTTGCTGCTGTTGTTTTTTCCGATTTGAAGGGAGTTTGAGAACGGAGACAAAGAAAGCGGAAGGGGAGGAGTAAAGTCTGACACTCTTCCTCCGGGTGTTGATCCCGAGCCTTCACTTCCTGTTATCAAGACTATGTGTTACTGACTGGAAAATTCTCTTACTGTAATGAAAAACGAAATAACTGTAGCTTAAATTGACAAACACCTTCAATTGTGCAACATTGTCACAGAACTTTGTGAAAGAGATGTGGGATGAAAAGAATGACAGCCTGCAGCAAACCTGAGTCCGGATTGTTTGGCGAGTGCTCCGTTTCATACTTTTTGCTCACCCTCACCTCCGCTCACATGCTCTGATGCAGAGGTCGAGTGTTTACTAGAAATGTGTGCAGGTGCGACTTGTCAGTCAAGTTGCAGTCATGTTCTCTATGTTGTTGACTTTGAGACTGCTCCTATTAGTAAAGCCATGCGTGTGTCGTATTACAACATGATGAGTGAGTTCAAACCGGCGGGGGCCGAGGCACACATCAAATGGCCCTAGTGTGAATGTGCCATTAAAGTGCAGGGGGCCCAGAATTTATTATGACTCTACCTCCCACTCCTGTTTGCTCAGACGGCGTGTCTGGGTCAAGACCAACTCTACAACTATCCACACCTCCTCTGGAGACTGGGAAAGCTCACTAACATGACCACCTTACTTTCTCTCAGTAAACCCGCAATAATCTTCAAACGTTACTGTGGGAGTTATGATGTTTACCTTATTTAGTGCTTTCAACACCACCCAGCCCTGTGTTCTCAGTGAAAAGCTCTGAAACCACTCATTTAACTTTCTATTAATCACACCACTGTCACTTTACCTTGTAATTTGGTCTAATACTTCAAAAACAACCATTTGTAAATCAATACATTGAATTCTTGAAAGAAACATGCCTCCATGGCAAACGAAGAGTCAAGGAATGGAGAAAAGTCCTGGGGCCCGTTTCACAAAGCAGGTTCAACAAACTCTGAACCTAACCCTGAACTCTGAGTTGACCAACTCTGAGATTGACAACTCTGAGTTTTCGGTTTCAGAACAGCGGTTTTTAATTAGTTCAGTCAACTCTGAGTATGTAAACTCTGAGTTGCGCGCGTGCCTGCCGACTCTGTAAAGCCATCATCAATGGAGCTCCGATACTACGATTCACCATGGCAACCGGGAGAGCGTTATTAGATATTACCGAGTGTTTATGTAGAAAATGAGCATATCCTGAGAAAGCGGAGCAACGTAACTGCTGCAAAGTAGCGATAGTTGGCGTAACAGACATTTACTGCCCGATCTAATGTGTATAACTGAATGAAACAGTCTATTGATCTAAAGGTAATAAGTGTCCATTTTCAGCTTTGCAGAGCGACACTGTGGGGTAACGGTTAGCAACGCTGCCTATGGTGCAGGCGACAGCGGTTCAATTCCTGTAGTTCACAAATTAGCGCAATGTATAAGTTATCATTTTCATTGGGTGTAATCCCCCCAGTCAAAGAAAGAAAGTGGCTTCAGTTGAAAATTAAGCATAAGAATATTGCGCAAATACGTTGACTAAGGCATATGATTTTAATCATATTTCACATATTAAACAGTAAATATAAGCAGGTATTTCAACACAGAAATGTACTTAAACATTTCATAAATCTCCCGTTCGCAAAAACGCTAGCTCCGCAAAGAATCTGGTTGCGGATTATGTCCGCGATATGAAATGTTGAAAATGTCGTAGAATATTGTTTAGATAATATCTAATGTGATTGAAAGGAAAGGTAATCAAAATCCTCTCCTGACGCAAAGCTGCTAGAATCACTTTTATTTCCAATTTTTCAGAGTTGGTTCAGATTCCGGAAAAAGGCGGAGACATGTAGGGAGAAACTCAGGGTTTGTTGAAGCAAACCTGCTAGCGAGCAGGTTAGGTTCATGGAGTATGTTACCCGGGTAACTGACTCAGATTTATGCTGAACTGGCTTTGTGAAACCGAAAAACCAGATTTTCCCTCATCTCAGGGTTAACTAACTCAAGGTTTTTTACTAAACCTGCTTTGTTAAACGGACCCCTGATGAATAAATGTTTTAACAACAGCAAAACAATGTGAAAACATCTGCATACAAACTCTCACTAGCTCATGCAGTATAATCCAAGTCCTATTTGTGCAGTCGTATGCTAGGTACTTCCCCAACCTCACTGCTTAAAGCTATGGTCTACGATTTGAAAGGTTTGAAAAAAGCCCGTACGTCCCCGATCCCAAACTGCTCGGCGATCGCTCACCACAATCACACAGCCCAACTTACTTGTGAGTTTTCTATCACCATGCAATAAAAACAAAGCAGCTGCCATACCTCGGAATGAATTTGTTATTTTCAGTTACATTTTGTCTTTAATATTGATCATTTGTGCTCAGTTACCCTTTCATTGGTACATTAAAAAAATAAAATGTTATATTTTTTTCTTAAAATATTTGGACTTTATTCTCATTTAATTACAACCTTGTTCTTGAAATATTACATTTTCCTAAAAAAATATTATGACTTGTAAGAGAACACAGATATGTGGGATATGATTTGAATGTGCAGAAGGTTTTAATAATGAGATGAAATCTTTCTGAAACACATATTAGATATATCCAGGAGTTTATGAATGAATTAAAATGAATTATTGTATCATTGAGGTGAATAGGTGCCAGATGCACATTTGAAGACATTACTTCCCCAAACAAAAGACACAAAGTATTCAATCAAAACTATGAATCAATTTATTAATCAAACCAATTTGTTATTTCTTGGAGTGAGAAAATCCTGAGGTAGAGCAGTATGTTCTGATATTTTTAGCCAAGAATCCTTCCCACCATCAATTCCAGTTACATAACAATGTAAAGCTAAAGTTTAAGCCAAGTCGCATCCCTTGAAATTGGATTTGTTACATCAGCATGGAAAGTGGATATAATTGCACGTCCAGAACGTGTTCCGGAGAGAGTCCAGAACTTCATCAACTTCACCATGTTATATTAATATCACTTGGGATGTGTGAGACATTATCCAAAGTGGGTTAGACTGGGGGGTGGGAATTCCCTACTCAATCAAAGCAGTGCTCTCATACAGCCGTCAGGAGCTGGTCTTCTCAGTTAGAGAGTGGGATCTATGATATATCATGGATATACTGTATGATGTCCCACAGCCATAATCTCATCCACGACAAACCTGACCTGAGTCTTACTCTTTTTGCTCACCCTCACCTTCGCTCACATGCTCTGATGCAGAGGTCGAGTGTTTACTAGAAATGTGTGCAGGTGCGACTTGTCAGTCAAGTTGCAGTCATGTTCTCTATGTTGTTGACTTTGAGACTGCTCCTATTAGTAAAGCCATGCGTGTGTCGTATTACAACATGATGAGTGAGTTCAAACCGGCGGGGGCCGAGGCACACATCAAATGGCCCTAGTGTGAATGTGCCATTAAAGTGCAGGGGGCCCAGAATTTATTATGACTCTACCTCCCACTCCTGTTTGCTCAGACGGCGTATCTGGGTCAAGACCAACTCTACAACTATCCACACAGACTGGGAAAGCTCACTAACATGACCACCTTACTTTCTCTCAGTAAACCCGCAATAATCTTCAAACGTCACTGTGGGAGTTATGATGTTTACCTTATTTAGTGTTTTCAACACCACCCAGCCCTGTGTTCTCAGTGAAAAGCTCTGAAACCACTCATTTAACTTTCTATTAATCACACCACTGTCACTTTACCTTGTAATTTGGTCTAATACCTCAAAAACAACCATTTGTAAATGCATCCATGCATCCATCGTCAACCGCTTATCGTGTATTCAGGGTCGCGGGGTAGCGAAGGCAGGGTACGCCGTGGACAGGTCGCCAGTCTATCACAGGGCTGACATGTAGAGACAAACAACCATTCACACTCACATCCACACCAATTTAGAGTCACCAATTAACCTATCCCCATCCTGCATGTCTTTGGACTGTGGGAGGAAGCCGGAGAACCCGGAGAGAACCCACGCTTACACGGGGAGAACATGCAAACTCCACACAGAAGGAACCCAGGAACCCGGGACCCGGGACCTTCTTGCTGTGAGGCGACAGTGCTACCCACAACCGTGCAGCCTCATTTGTAAATCAATACATTGAATTCATGAAAGAAACCTGTGTATCCCACATGCCTCCATGGCAAACGAAGAATCAAGGAATGGAGAAAAGTCCAGATGAATAAATGGGGGACTGTTTTAACAACAGCAAAAAAATGTGCATACATCTCTCACTAGCTCATGCAGTATAATCCAAGTCCTATTTATGTCGTATGCTAGGTACTTCCCCAACCTCACTGCTTAAAACACTTACACAACACAACTTTAACAGTCTCACACTTGCCTGCCTGTTTCAGCACAAATGCATGTATTTGTGAAGTATGAGCATACAGCTGGATGGTTGAGGATTATACTGCACTAGTCGTGAAGGTTTGGAAACAGATGTGTTGGGATGGTTTTAAAGTTGTTAAACACAACCCAACTTACGTGTCAGTTTTCTATCACCATGCGATAAATATAAGCAGGTATTTCAACACAGAAATGTACTTAAACATTTCATAAATCTCCCGTTCGCAAAAACGCTAGCTCCGCAAAGAATCTGGTTGCGGATTATGTCCGCGATATGAAATGTTGAAAATGTCGTAGAATATTGTTTAGATAATATCTAATGTGATTGAAAGGAAAGGTAATCAAAATCCTCTCCTGACGCAAAGCTGCTAGAATCACTTTTATTTCCAATTTTTCAGAGTTGGTTCAGATTCCAGAAAAAGGCGGAGACATGTAGGGAGAAACTCAGGGTTTGTTGAAGCAAACCTGCTAGCGAGCAGGTTAGGTTCACGGAGTATGTTACCCGGGTAACTGACTCAGATTTATGCTGAACTGGCTTTGTGAAACCGAAAAACCAGAGTTTCCCTCATCTCAGGGTTAACTAACTCAAGGTTTTTTACTAAACCTGCTTTGTTAAACGGACCCCTGATGAATAAATGTTTTAACAACAGCAAAACAATGTGAAAACATCTGCATACAAACTCTCACTAGCTCATGCAGTATAATCCAAGTCCTATTTGTGCAGTCGTATGCTAGGTACTTCCCCAACCTCACTGCTTAAAGCTATGGTCTACGATTTGAAAGGTTTGAAAAAAGCCCGTACGTCCCCGATCCCAAACTGCTCGGCGATCGCTCACCACAATCACACAGCCCAACTTACTTGTGAGTTTTCTATCACCATGCAATAAAAACAAAGCAGCTGCCATACCTCGGAATGAATTTGTTATTTTCAGTTACATTTTGTCTTTAATATTGATCATTTGTGCTCAGTTACCCTTTCATTGGTACATTAAAAAAATAAAATGTTATATTTTTTTCTTAAAATATTTGGACTTTATTCTCATTTAATTACAACCTTGTTCTTGAAATATTAAATTTTCATAAAAAAATATTATGACTTGTAAGAGAACACAGATATGTGAGATATGATTTGAATGTGCAGAAGGTTTTAATAATGAGATGAAATCTTTCTGAAACACATATTAGATATATCCAGGAGTTTATGAATGAATTAAAATGAATTATTGTATCATTGAGGTGAATAGGTGCCAGATGCACATTTGAAGACATTACTTCCCCAAACAAAAGACACAAGCGAAGGGGGATGAGTAAATCATGCTTGCATGTGTTGTTAATTGAGAAAAGTTGTGCTACAGAAGAATATATATTTAAGAACATTTCTGCATTATATCCCATTCAAGCACAAATAGATGCATAAATTAAATTATTAGGAAATTAAGAGATTAGTTCTCAAAATTCAGGGGGGATGTATTCCTTTAAGTGGTTTGCTTCTGTTTGCTTCTAAATTTATACAACTCTCATCAATATTTCATATATCATATATATCTGAACTAATGGTGTCCTAAATATTTATATTATCTTCAAAGTAAACATACTTATTGGTGGTTTAATTCAGTTGCAACTACAATTATTACCCCTCCTTTTAATTAAGTTTTTTTTTTGTCTAATTCACAAAAACATTTCAAATGGCTTATTTAATGAACAGATCAAATAAACATGTTATAATATGTGAAATAAATAGCCTACTGTTTGTTGAAATGGTACCACAATGGGACCACTGATCATGAACTTAAGGCATTAGTTAAACTGAACTTTTTTACTGTATTCGATAGAAGCTTTGAATAAGTCACTCGTCACTTCATATTCCAAAGTATTCAATCAAAACTATGAATCAGTTTATTAATCTAACAAATCTGTCATTTCTTGGAACAATGCAGAGCAGCAGGGAGTCCTGAATACAAGAATAATTTGACAGATCAATGTTATATTAATATCACATGGGATGTTTGAGACATTATCCAAAGTGGGTTAGACTCTTAAGAAAGGCCGGAGAAAAAACACAGAAATTATACTATGTTCTCATAATATTCAGCTGTTGCTCAAAGATTAGACATTAAAGTTCATAAACCACGACCGAACGTGTATTTTAGTGCAAATATTAATCTTCAGAAATGTGTACGTGAACTTTTTGGGCCTCAGTAAATGCTTGGGACAAGAAGAACTAAATGATTTATATCATCTTAAATCCATCCGCAGTGCAGCCGTGTTTGTAGTCAAATGAAAGGGGAGAAGCTACTCTGTCGAATGACACCAAACATCCTTTGAAACACAATATCCAGCCGACTTAAAATCCATGCGTACCGACGGCAACGTCATCGTGTTGCAGGAAGCTTTTACGCAGAGCGCAAGGGGAGCCGGACGCGCAGCGCCTTATTGGACGACACAGGAGTTTTATGAAGTTTTATTTGACAGCGTGTGCTTTTCCACCATGGCGAATCACTTTTATAACACCGAGAAGGACATGGCGGAGATACAGAGGCGGTCAGACGTCGCTTTTACAGTTTTATTTCTCCGTACTCCGCACTCAGGACCGCAGGACGCGTTTGGTCTGCGCGGAGAAGGAGAAGGAGAAGGAGACGGAAAAGGAGAAGCAGATGCCGGCTATAAAGTCAAGGAAATGGACACATTTACTGCTCCCAGTACTTCTTCCTGGATTATCATGGGATGGGACTTCAGAGTGAGTAATGGCGCCAGTAATGCCCCCCCCCCCCCCCCCCCCCCCAAAACCCCATTGAAATTGGAAATAGTTGTATAGTTGCAACTTTACTTTTTTGCTTTTGTTTATTCCGTTAATGTTTACATTATTTAAATGTGCAATAGTTGTTTTCAATAGTACATTGTTGGAATTATTGGAACTAATTGCGATTATTTTGTTTTCTTGATGCACATTGACACTGATCATGTACATGTATACTGCACATTAGCAAGTTTTACTTTATATTTGGTTGGATATTTTTTATTTTTTATTTTTGTATTGCACATTGGCATTTGTTTAATACTTATTTGTTGGTGTAATACAACTAGTACTGCATTTGGAGAAAAAAACTCGAAATGTTGTGTTTTATTGTTTTATGGTTTTATACAATAGTAGAAGTTAATGAAGCAAGGCATATTTCATATCCAAAAGCTCCAGTAGATGACAACAGACTCTTGTAGTTGACATTAGATGTGTTTTCCATTTGGAAGTGGAAAGTAACCCATGTGGCTCAAGTTGGTGCCAAAGTGTGCCAAATTGAGTTTCCGCCTGTGGTATCCTTACTAAACATTTGTGGAGGCTTTCTCCTTTGCTCAAATTTGATCAAATTTGGTACATTTGTAGTCAAGGAGTTGCTGAAGGCGATGGTCAACAATCTTTGTGCCTGAAATCATTGTATAGTGTTATCCTCTGTCAAATAGGAGAAAACAATAGGCGAGGATAGAAAGTTCACATTCGTCTTTGATTTATTCCAGTTTACTCTGGCATTGTAACAGGCAGGGTAAATTCTTCTTGTTTTATATATATATATATATATATATATATATATATACACACACACACCCACACACACACAAACGGGGGGGGGGGGGGGGGGGGGGGGGCGTGTACTGTGAAAACCTGCCTCTCTAATAAGTGTAAGTACGAGAGGAGTGAGGAGCAGAGAACTGCAGGCTGCAGCTGGCAACGCAACACGCGCTTTCCCCGCTATGGGCTCCATCGTGGCATCGGAGGGGAGGCAGCTGCTCACCGTCGGGATGAAGCTGGCGGTCGTGTGGTTGTGTATTCTGCATTTGGCCTTTGCCAGTGCTTTTCTCAACAGCAGCACCGATCTTTCACTGGCTCACAGCAACGTGCCAGTCCACCGGGTCCAAGCCCCCAAGACGCTCCGGCCCCTCAGCACAGGTGAGCGCTCGGGACTGCCAGGCCGACTTTACCGCTGATGTGGTTCACTGGTCACTGCTACCGCTGTTTTTAACAACAGAGATTCATACAATACTTTAAAAAAAAGCCTCCATTTTTAATAAAACATTATAAAAATCAGACACATTCTTAAAGAAAAAACAAACGAATATAGGCCTACAATATTTGATGTGGAAAATCGCATAGGCCTAGGATACGTTATTTTGAAAGTGACCATCGCTGTTTGGCATGATTAATAGGCCTACAACTAAAATTACCTTTTTAAGTCGATTTTTTGAAGGGAAACGATCTGTCAACACACGACCAAACGAATTTAAACGGATGGAGTTCAGTCCGAATAGGAAATTGCTACCAAATGAATCTCGTCGTCAGAACTGATGTTGACTTGATGTTGCTTTCTTGTTGACAAAATGTGTAATCTGAATATAAATCTCTGTATGATGGGGTCGAGATGGCGCTGCAAACAGCAAATAAAGGGGTTAGTAATAATCCGTGTATAGATTAGGCCAAAGCATCGGATCTGAGGTGTAATTATTGGAGGAGTAACTGAACATGGTTGATCCAGAAAAACATCTAATTGCATATTATGTCCCATGTTGCGTGAGTCAGTTGTTATAAACTGTTCTTAGCTGTGTATATTTCTGTGTTGAGTAGTCACACGTAGAGTCAAGGGGGGTGTTTGTGTTGGCTACACACATTTCACAAATAAAGACAATTAAAATTAAATATAATTATTTAATTTAATTTAATTTAATTTAATTTAAATAGAAGAACAATAAAAACAAGTTGTAAATGGATACGTACCTATAACAAAGTTTATGGAGTATGTTTACAATTATCCAAATGAGGCAGTTGTCCTCCCTTCCAGATTTATAATGGAGTGATTTTAAGCTACTTTGACTGATGTCTGCAGGATTTATAGGCTTACAATAACACTCTCTATTTAAGGGGGTTCAAATAATCTCAGGCCTCTCCCAAGTTTGACTGACACTGATTTGGAGGCGGGGGGCCTCGGCTCCTTGTAGCGCGCTGACAACAGCTTATTATTATAAGCGACTAAAAAGATGTTTGAACAGTAAAATGTAGGCATGCTATTAGAAACACATGTGTGAATAACCTAAGGTTAGGGAGTGTTCTCTCGTGGCAGTTATATGAGAAAGCCCAAGACGAGCTGAGGGGAGATGAAGGAGTCTGATGACCCTGAACGCAGCATGGGATGGGATTTATGATCATAAGTGGTGGTTTATTAATTTGTTTATTTTTTTAAAAGCAGAAAGCCTGCAGATGTGCGTTTTGAGTTGACCCGGTCACACGAGTCACTGTCGGCAGTGTAGTTCTTCCACTTCACTGATCAACCAGAGGAACAACACATTTCACTTCTCCAGGTCTAAAACATTGTTTGTGCTGAGATAGACTCTGCATCACAAGGAAACATGTGATATACAGCAAAACAAATCCCACCACAAAAAGTCATTTAATAAAGCCTATCATATACGGTTAATATACAATATCATTTAAAGCATTAATACTGGGTTTGTGGATTTTCCCTGATGTTGAATTATTAATCATATGACCAGAAAACTGACCAGTTTTGTTGTTGCTACTGTTTACATCCCTCCTGGTGCACGTTCTTTTTCTTCTTGGGGAAAAGGTTTGTGTTAGGACTTGGTTATTCTTCTTTTTTTATCTTTCATAGGCGGCGCTAGAGCAGCAGGTACTGTAACAGTGTTTCCCATGGGGGTTTGTGAGACGGTGGTAGGTGGACCTCAGACCCTCTAGGGCGGTCCGGAAGTAGGCTATTTCCTATGCCGGAAGTCTTTAATTTGAATGTTAAATGCATCAAGTGTATTCATCTGTGGAGAACTTTGATCTCTTGTATAAACTGTGCTGGTAATACAGATAATATCATCATAAACACATTGGTTTTATGTGTATTCGGTTCATTATGCTCATATAATTCATTCAAGCTTATTTTTTCACTTGAGTTTTTCAACTTCTTGTTTTAAATGAGATTTTATTGTCTAAATGTGTTGGTTGATTTTTTGTAATTAATTCATCAACATGTGACTATACTGTAAATTAGGTCACCATCTCACATAGGAGGCACACAGCATGCTTGAGATCTTTTATTGTTCGGGTTAACCTCTTAAAAAGTAGTCCCAGGTGTGTCTCAGCAGCTAGTCATTTATTCAGCGGAAAAATATATACTGTGAGTACAAATTACATTTTACTCTGTATTTTAAATCCAGTGCATTCATGCAACTTGAATAATTGTGTGTAATTTATTAAATTGCCGTTGCATTGTTTTGAATAAAAACTCAAATACGTGACATTTGGGAAAGAGCACTGCATGCCAAGACTTCTTCACCATTACAGCACAGCAGTCTACAGCCTGTATTTAGGCAGACTGCTAAAATATGACATTGTAGCTTAGTTTAGGAGAATTTCACCGAGGACCTCCAGTGGACAGAGAAGGAAGTGACAGCTGGACAGGCCGACAATGAAATACAATGATCTTGACACATTGTTGTTTTCTAGTGATTAGAAGATATGTACACTTTATATAAATAGTGTAACACTGACAGGGTAAATTCTGTATACTTTGGATATTTTAAGTATTATGCTGATGATACATGATAAATAACTATCTGGATTTTAAAATGTTTTCACAATTATTTATTGTAAACCTTGACGCTTAGCTCTGTGATTTGAATGTACAGTGTCGGTAATATTTAAGAGGCACAAACTGGGACTAACCTTGGAATAACACAAAGTAATGGCTGAGATGTGCTGCAGCATCGTTTCCTGAACACAGTCATGTCGTTGTTTCAATAGGGTCTTTAAACCAAGGCAGAAAGAGACCACTGTTTGCGAGGAGGGTACAGTACGGGCGACAAAGGATTAATGCAAAGGTAAGATTTGTGTGTATTTCATAGAGTTTTCAGCTTTCAATTAACAAAACTGACACTTTTTAGACAGGAGACGGTGATGTATAACATTGCAGGATCACTTGATTGTGATGCTCCCATGTTCACATGCTGCACCTCCCTCATTCTGCTCTCTCCACCTTCCAGAAGCCCAAAGTGGTTCCTCCCAAGGGCATTGCAACTTCTGCTAAAGCGGCACCCAAACCTCAGAAGCCAAAGTGCTCTCAGCTCACGCAGAGCTGTTTACCCCAGTCGGGCTGCTGTGCCCGAAACACCACATGCCACTGCCGCTTCTTCAATGCAATCTGCTTCTGCCGGAGGATAAACTCGTAGTACCAGGGGAGGACGTAAAGAACACACATGCAACAAAACTGAGACGCAAAAACAAACTCAAACACACACTACAGGCCCACGAACAGACAACACCCACGCTGCCATAATCGTGTTGTAGCAATTTAGTCAACCACCTGAACACAGAGACTGATGCATCATGGGTGGACACTAAGCATCGTCTCACAAAGTCAGCCTTTTCGAGTCAGTTAGTGCACATTTTAATGAGTTTTAAAAACTTCTATACCTCTTGTGAAAGAAAGGCAGCTGCTTGGAAAAGAAATTCCACCATATATTAACATGCGCTTATATGCAGTTCATTTATTGTCATGTCAATTCCTGTGAACAATATCTGATGTATATTATCATCTTGATTATTGTTCTCATAAATATGTTGTTCTATTAACCTTATTATGTCCGTAATTGTGTGAATTGCCTGAGAGAGCTTTACTGATGAAAGACATATGAACCCAAAGTCATAGAAGTTTGACACCCATCAGATATTGAATCAATTAATTAGGTTTTCTTATCTTTGGGTATATTCACTGCAGCCTTAGCAGGTGCTACATTATCAGCACAGGTAAAACAAAACAAAGTAAGGTTAAAAAAAGGGCAAATTTCTGTTTAATAAACTATTTTTTTAATACCTCAAAGGAAATGTTAGCAGTAGTTACATATTATATATCCGCATGAAGCGGATTTTTAAATTATTTTTTTACTGCTGCTCCCCAGACAGCTCATTACTGTGATCAAGCCTCAACATTTTGGGGAATATTTGCCCACTGAGATAAGAAGCTCGACTCTAGTTTCTGTACAGTAAATATGAAACTAAGGTCAGCAGCCAAGCCTGATATAGCCTGTATCCGAAGGTAATACAACTTTCATTCCAGCACCAATGAAGCTAACCAATTAACAGGATGTGATGTAACTTGTTTCTATAATCCACTCAAAAAACTAAATAAAAATAACACATGCATCTTTCATACTGTCTATCTGATCATAGATCTTGGGAAAGTTAACAAGTAACTAGAACTCATCTTTTCTCATTAAAAAAATGATCATAGTTCAACTGACTTAATCTTAACACTCAGATTCGTTACAATTTTAAATGATTTCTCCTGATTCTCGCATTGTCTTGTGCTTGGGCATGTATGTTTTGATACATTAAACATCACTGTTCTTGTAATTAAAAGCCACAACCAATATGTTTACTTGTTTTTTTTGTCTGGATTCTTTTACGCGATAGCCTGGTGTCAACACATAATAACTCATTTTTGTAAATTCCCCATTAGACGTCTGTGGTAATAACGTACGTCAGAAGTCACACGCACCTTTTACCCCTAAATCAATTGTTTCCTTGTAACTGCCAAAACAATAAATCTCTGTTATCCACATCAAACCACCTTGTTGTTTCTTAGGGAGCAAACATCTTTGTTGTCATGGTGATGGCCAGTCTGTCGGCCCTCTGTGTGTGTTGTAATCCCAGTTTCTCCTTGCTTTGTTGACATAGACAACTTAATGCATGTACTGCTCAAGGTGTCTGATATGGAAATTTTGTACTTCTTGATGAGAGATACTGAACTGAAGACTTACACATGAGAAGGTTTGGTGAATGTAAATGTGTCCTGTGGCCTGTGGCCATTTGTGTGTGTTTTGCAACCCATGGGTGTTTTGCGACATGGGTGTTTTGCGACATGGGTGTGGTTTATGACCCAGGTGGGGTTTGCGACCCATGCAAGGTTTAGATAAACATCGGAGTTTATGACTTCCATCCCTATGAACTGAGTGAAAACACACCCACAAGAAGATGGATAAATACCATGTTTGACTCACAGCACGTTGAGTCTACACTTTGCAACAGACCAGCATGTTGTTCTGTGAATTCTCCTCTTGATCAAGATTAAATCCCTGTTTGGACCTTGAGCTGACTCCGATCTCCTTCCTCCAGTTCTATACCAACGGGTAATTATTTTAACACTTTGGCGCCCAACGTGGGGCCCCAATATCTTTCCCTCTCTTCGTACCAGAGGACCTGAAGACCTTAAGGCAGAGGAAATAGAAACCCTCTGAAAAGACCTCCACCGCGGGGCTCATATAGCCTCGTTTTGGACAGGAGGCCAGGTCCTCTGAAGAGGGGGCGGTGACGGGGCCAACCACAGAGGGGAGACGGACCAGCCAGGCAAACAGAGTCAGGGACTCATCGAAAGGGTAAGAAATTTCTAATAAGTAAAGCAAGTCGGGAACTTGGGGGATCGATCTCTTAGAATAGGTCAAAGGACCTAATAGGAAAAAGGAAATAAATAGAATCAAGCCCAGGCTTGGGGGAGCAGGACTCTCTTAGATTTAGGGCAGGACCCTAAATCCAGGTAAACTGTCTTTGGAAGGACAAGGATTAAACTAATCCCGAAGGCCTGCGAAAACAAAAAGACGTCAGGAAGGGTTAGAGACCCATAGGTAAGAGTACTCAAAAGGAAAAGAAATGAAAAGACCGGTAAAATAGAAAAAACGTTTAAATAAAAATACGTATTGAAAATAATTAAATAGATAAATAAATAAATAAACAAATAACTAACAAATTCAAGCTGGGAAATTGTAATAGTTGTTTTAAATTGTTGTTGTTTTTTTTTTAAATATTGTTGTGAACCTGACGAGGTTCAATATAAAGGAGATGCAAAATGAATGAGCCAGAAAGCTCTAGATAATGTAAAATATATAAAGAAGTGGGAAAAAGGTTTAAAGGAAAGTTGCAGGTGGAAGAATGCAGAGAATTGGTAGAAAAAAAAAATAGAGGAAAGGTCAAAGGGAAGTGAGAAAAGGCAGAACAAAGAGGGATACACACAGGCGAAAGCATGGTTAGAAGAGGCAGAAGCAAGGAAGAGAGGAATGTAGAAGCAGAAAGTAAAAGTAAGTGAGACAATGTAAAGAAGAAACTGAGAAAAGAGAGGTTGAAGAAAGGAAAAGATAGGAAGAAAAGGAGAAAAAGGAAAAGAAAAAGATTCAGTATGTAATAAACTTTATCCTGTTTTGTACTCCAACCGAGATAAACAGGATGACAAGTATGTGCCTCTGGGTCTCCACCCTCCCCCGTACAACATCCCTCAGCCACCACCGCCTCTTGTCCAGGCCTCAGCTCCACTCCTTCGCCCTCCCTCTCTCTTCGCATCTACTCTCTCCACTCCTGCACCGATAGCAACAGCCGTAGGAAGCACCTAATTGGTGTTGGAACTGCTGGGATACAAGCTACGACTGACCATGAAAAGCCAAGAAAGGCGGAACAAAAAAGGCAAGTGAAATATTTGTCATGGAAGATGATGATGATGATGATAATGACGAAAATTATGCTAATTCATTCACTGATGTGTATTTCCGAGGCAATGTCAATCGTGGAGGCTGGAGAGGGAGAGGAAGAGGAGAAGGACGGGGAGGACGGAGATTTGGAGATGAGAGCTGCTACAGTTGTGGTAAATTTGGACATTGGGCTCAAGAACGCAGAGCTCCAAAGGGCAGAGGTCAAGGAGGCTGGCGGGGGAGAGGAGGAGCAGGGAGACCCAGACGAGTTGATGATTCATCGGCGTGACTTCAATAAATCAGGTCATGCACAGTCACACACACACACACACACACACACACACACACACACACACCAAGACACAGATGAGGAGGAAGAAGAGGTATGTTCACTAGAAAGTTCTGAAATATTTTTAAGCATGAATCAAAAACCGATTACCGATCACCAGATTATTGGTTAACAATTATAAAACTTTAAAATGTTTTCTACGCGATACGGGAGCATGCAGAACAATTAGAATAATCAGAAAAGATGAAGGCGGTGGTAGACTGCCTACAGACAACTATTCTTTTCTATGGCCATGTCTGCAAACTTAGCAAAATTTGTAATAAATTTGTAATTTGTAAAATTTGTGTAAAAGCCAGATACTATTATATGTGGATGACATCTTAATAGCGTCTAAAACTGAAATAGATTGCAAAACAGATACCTTAGCTCTATTAAAATTCTTAGTTGAATAAGAATTTAAGGTCAACAAAAATAAATTACAATTGTGGCAAACGGTTGTAAAATATTTAGGTTTTAAGATTTCACAGTCAGGTAAACATCTAGACGAAAAAAGGAAAACAGCTATTTTACAAGCACCAAAACCTACAACCAAAAAACAAATGATGTCTTTCTTAGGTATGACTAATTTTTGCAGACAATGGATTGCTAATTATGCTGAAATAGCACAACCGCTCCAAAATACTATATATGACCAACCTATGGCAACTCAAGACAAAATAACATGGACTCAAGAAACGAATGATGCTTTTGTTAGACTCAAACAAGTTCTAGTGAGCTCTGCAGTATTAGCTTTCCCTGATTACTCAAAGCTGTTTGTTTAGACTTGCGATGCAAGATCTGGTTTTATGACTAGTGTTCTAACACAACCATTTGGAGGAAAACAGAGACCTATTGCATATTATTCATCAAAACTTGATAACATCACAAAGGCTATGCCACCTTGTTTGCAGGCAGTACAGGCAGCTGCACTCAGTGTGCAGAGTTCTGCTTCTATAGTGTTATTTCACCCACTGACACTTATGGTGTCACATGCGGTCTCAGCACTTCTAATGCAGAACAAAATAGCCTTTATGTCACCAGCGCGACATCTTAGTTGTATGACTATCCTACTGTCACAGCCACATCTCACTATAGAGAGATGCACTACATTAAACCCATCAACCCTGCTACCAAATGAAACAGATGGAATAGCACATGATTGTGTAGGAGAAACTAGTGCTAGAGTTTTACCAAGACCAGATCTCACCGATGTACCACTTGATGCTGCTGATATTGTGATATTTGTAGATGGCTCATGTAAAAAGAATCCTGACGGGACAAATGTAAGTGGATATGCTGTAGTAACATCTGACAAGGTTTTGAAGTCAGGCTCCTTACCGTCGCATTTCTCTGCGCAGGCAGCAGAACTTGTTGCACTTACAGAGGCATGCAAAATAGGGAGAAATAAAGATATAACTGTATATACAGATAGCCAGTATGCATTCTCGACACTTCACGTGTTTGCACAACAGTGGAAAAATAGAGGCATGGTAACATCTACAGGGAAACCTATTACACATAAAGATCTCATTTTGCAGCTACTGGATGCCGTTCAACTGCCAAGAAAAGTTGCAATATGCAAGTGTGCTGCACATACTACGGGTAAAGATTTTATTTCAATGGGGAATAAAAAAGCGGACGAGGAAGCAAAACGAGCGGCTGCTACTCAGAAAAATGTAGATGACATTTATACTACTGAGACTACGCTTACACATATAGATCATGACATTTTGAGAGACATGCAAAATAGTTCACCTGAGACTGAGAAAAACATGTGGCGAAATTAAGGAGCCACACAGACAGAAACGGGGATTTGGGAGAGCCTCGACGGAAAGCCTATACTACCAAAAAATGTATTTAGATTTGCTGCGATATTGAGTCATGGGATTACCCATGTCTCAACAGGAGGGATGGTATCCACAATAGAGAACATTTTTACTACATATGGATTTCACAATTACACAAAAAATTTTTGTGCCTCATGATTGATATGCTCTAAGCATAATGCTCAAGATAGACTACGTCCTAAACCAGGTAAATTCCCAGAAGCAACATACCCATTTCAATGTATCTGTATGGACTTTATTGAATTAAACAGAGCCGAAGGAAAGAAATATTGTTTAGTAATAGTGGATATGTTCTCCAAATGGGTAGAAATTACACCAACAGTGAACAATGATGCAATAACTGTGGCCAAAATTCTAGCTACAATAATAGCTCCAAGGTATGGTTTTCCAGAAATGATTTATTGTGATAACGGTCCTCATTTTAGGAATCAAGTAATACAAAAGCTATCGGAAATATTTTCAATCCAACTCAGGTTCCATTGTAGTTATCATCCACAGTCAGCAGGACTGGTGGAAAGAAACAATGGAACTATTAAAGCAAAACTGAGGAAGGCTATGGAAGAAACAGGGAAGAGTTGGGTAACATGTCTACCAGCTGTAGCATTAAGCTTACACATTCAACCTAACAGTACAGGATTATCACCATTTGAAATATTATATGGAAGGCCATTTAGGGTACCGCTAATAGATACAAAGGGAGATGATACAAGATTGACTGAAACAATCGTTGACTACGTGTCAAAAACAATGAAGAACAAGAGTGTTATGTCTACAGTATCTCCTCCTACAGATCCAGCACCAACAGGAGGGCCAATAAACCCAGGAGATTGGGTGTTTATCAAAGTCCTGAGGCGGGGGATTGGTCAGCTCCCCGCTGGGAAGGACTCTATCAAGTGTTACTGTCTACACCCACAGCAGTCCGCATAGCTGAAAGACAGACTTGGATCCATCTCACACACTGCAAAAGAGCACAAATACCACTGTCAGATAAGTAGAAACATTCACCATGCCGGATTTAAAGCTATGCTTGATAACTGTTTTATGTGTGACCACAATTGCATTCCTTATTTCAAATATAGTGACACATGGCCAGGTATACGATAAAATGAGGGAAAGAGCTATAGGAATACAATCCAGGTGGGACACTAGTAGAGGTGCAGTGATAATAAAATGTACTTAAGGGATGAATTGCATTGCTCAGATTGATGCATGTCAGGTTTTCCCCTGTTCAGGACAACACTTTCACTGGCCGGAGACAGAAAATTATATCTGTGTCACCACGGAGGTATGCAGCGCATATAGAAAAGCGTGGGGTAGAACTGTTCATATAGGTGGGTGTGCGTGCGAGAAGTGGAGTTGGGTAATTGCTAATACAGGACCACGGGATTGGGGATACAACCCAAATTCTAACTTGAAAAACCGACTGAAAATTATCAAGATATTTGCAAAACAAAATATTTGCAAAACAAACAATTGCATGCCTGTAATAATAACACTTAAGACTCCTAAACGCACTGATAACGGAACATATGTGTTGGGAGCATGGGGGAGTGGAATAAACAAGGTTGGGATATTCCATATAATAGTGTCCCCAAGCCCGAGAGATCAGACAACATCTGTAACAGCCACACCAACCAAACCGACTTCGATGAAAAATAATCCTGTAAAATATATAGACATAAGAAATATGAAGGAAACGTATGCCCTAGAAACAGGATTCACAGACTCAAATGTATGGCTACAATGGATCGTTCACACAGCCCGAAACAGCAAGTTATCCTCTTCCAGTTGTCTAGCATGTGCAGCAGCCAGGCCGGGGTTAGGCACAGTGCCTTTTCCCCTTAATCCAGATAATGATCCAAAAGGTTTTCGTTGCATGCTAGAATTATACAAATCAGAGAGTGATACAAACTGCACCACTTTGAAACTTCTGTTCCCCCCAGTGTCACCACAGATTAAACCACCTTGGTTTACGCCATACACCGGGAATTATACCTGCTTGACACGAAGCAGAGGTACTGTGTCAGTAGGAGTATTGACAACCTGTAAAACCATCATTGATGTAATTAAGGGCGAGAGCAATGTCACTGATGACATAGTGAATGATCAAACCATGGCCAGAGCTGATGTATGGTGGTTCTGTGGAGGTAAGATACTCAGAGCAAAATTACCAACTGATTGGAAGGGAACTTGTGCTATGGTACAATTATTAATGCCGACATATATTTTACCATATGACACAACATTAGAAAAAGTGACGATACATAATTTACGAACAAAGAGAAATGCACCAGCAGGATCTTTTGACAGCAGAGTTTATATAGATGCAATTGGTGTTCCTCGAGGTGTTCCTGATGAGTTTAAAGCCAGAAATCAGGTTGCTGCAGGATTTGAATCACTCCTGGCTTGGTGGGTAACCGTTAATAAAAATGTGGATTGGATAAATTACGTCTATTATAACCAACAAAGATTTTTAAATTACACTAAGGAAGCAATTGGGGGCATACATCAACAGTTAGATAAGACTAGTTTAATGGCATGGCAGAATAGGATGGCGTTAGATATGTTGTTGGCTGAAAAAAGGAGGAGTATGTAAAATGTTTGGAGATATGTGTTGTACGTTTATTCCTAACAATACAGCACCTGATGGCAGCATCACTAAGGCGTTGAATGGATTAACCTCCCTATCTGCAGAGTTAGCTGAAAACTCTGGTTTTGAAGATCCTCTGACAGGATGGCTCCAGGACATTTTTGGAAAATGGGCAGGTTCTATAAAAACTATGATGTTATCTGTAACCGTAATGATTACCATTCTAATCGTTTGTGGATGTTGTTGTATCCCCTGTTTGAGAGGACTGTTACAGAGACTCATTGACACCGCTGTGACTAAAACAACTATGCTGTACGAAAGGATCCCCACCACCGATGATCACCGAGGGGACTATGAGAATGCAGCACAAGAAAATGTTACTTCTGATCTGACAGATGATGATTTATATGGTAACCTCTTTGATGAGGATAAGGACACTACGGACTAAGAGCTGTTATATGTTTATTCTACTGATTATGATGAGACTACAGAAAATCTAACTGAAGTTGTAGTTTTCTGAATTGGCCGACTAGAGCCTCTTAGGAGAAAAATATTCACAGCATTTGTACATATTGAAGGTGACCCCATTTCTTTTGTTCTTTTTACGTGCAAGGGATAGTTTAACTAGGTAGGGATAGGTCCGTAGCCAAGCCCGATAGGTTGACTAGCTTGGCGAGGACATTTATGTTTTGTTTTTGGGGGCAACAATGTAATCAAAATGCTTTTGAATTTATGCTTATTTTTATATAATTTCTGTGCCTTGTTAAATGGAGTACCTGCGGGTGGTTGCCGGGGCAGCGGGACCGTGAGAGAGTTTCCCTTTCTAGAAGGATAATGGATAATAAGAATGTTTTGAACTGCCTGATAGGGTTTTTGCTCTCACACTTCACAAAATGTATGTTATGATTATGCTTAGAATCAGCATAAACAGGAGGGATATGATATGGAAATTTTGTACTTCTTGATGAGAGATACTGAACTGAAGACTTACACATGAGAAGGTTTGGTGAATGTAAATGTGTCCTGTGGCCTGTGGCCATTTGTGTGTGTTTTGCAACCCATGGGTGTTTTGCGACATGGGTGTTTTGCGACATGGGTGTGGTTTATGACCCAGGTGGGGTTTGCGACCCATGCAAGGTTTAGATAAACATCGGAGTTTATGACTTCCATCCCTATGAACTGAGTGAAAACACACCCACAAGAAGATGGATAAATACCATGTTTGACTCACAGCACGTTGAGTCTACACTTTGCAACAGACCAGCATGTTGTTCTGTGAATTCTCCTCTTGATCAAGATTAAATCCCTGTTTGGACCTTGAGCTGACTCCGATCTCCTTCCTCCAGTTCTATACCAACGGGTAATTATTTTAACAGTGTCAAATCGTCACGGTCATGGCAGTGCTCCTGTCGTTTCCTTGTGATTTCCATGTCCCTGGTTTATGTGTGTGTGTGTGTGTTGCCCTGCCATTAACCTGGACCCAGCCTATCAACACACTTGAATCAACTCATCTCTTCTCCCGCCTGTCAACGCCAGCTTTTCTTTCACTCATTGCCAGATCGTCAGCTGCAGGTTTGCTCAGGCCCAGTGGAGGAGTCTGAAGGGCATGGTTTAAAAAAATAAAGAGGGCACCAGCTGCATTTGGCTGGGCACCATTGAGCAGAAAGTTTGTAGGGCGGCCTGTAAGGCAGTACATGGCGGTTTGTACCCCGAAAGAGCACTAGAGGGCACTCCATCATGTTTTCTCCATTTCATCCCTTAAAATATTCCTTTTGGTCATTTTTTAGTAAAAGCTTGTTATTTTTATTCATAAATATGCTCAAAAAGTCATGGAAATAAAAAGTGTGTCTCGCCATTATTAGCTAGGTAACATTCTCTTGGAGGAAGTGACACAAAATCAATGTTTTTTTCAAAGGAAAATGTTATGTGGGAGACAACTCTGCTAGTAAAAGCTCCAAAGTGTGTGGTGAGGAAATATGACCCTGAATATAATTTGGATTCATATTGTCAGGCAGAGATGGGTGAAGCAATATATTTATTGTTATAACGCACAATGTCACCACACATATTTTAATACAAATTAAGTTTTTCATGTTTTTTCTCTAGTTTATTTAAGAAGGTTTTACTAGCTTGAGGAGCAACACCCAGAGGGTACATTATCATGTTTTATCTCCTATAATGGAATCCAAAAGGGTACTTTTTGCTGCGTTTCTTTTCTTTTTTATAAAATGTGGGGGCACCCAGGGGGGCAGTCAAAGGGATCCAAAGGACTTGAAGGAGCACAAATCTGTTCAGATCACACGGCTTCATTTGATTCCCTGTTACATGTGTGCTTCAGGATGTTGTCTCTCCTCAAATCAAAGGGGGGAAACTGAACTTTGGTTCCAATGTATGTAAGACAAAGTGAGTAGGATAATATCCTTCCTTAATGCCCCCGTTTCCCTCCCCTCCAGCAAAATGCTTATTTCCTGCATGAAATTCACCTCAGTGCCGTGGCAGGGATGAAGCCTACAAATACAGTATAAATTGCCCAGTGTTGCCCTTTCGCCCATGTCGTACACAGCTGGATATTGTCTGTCAGATGTTCTCACTTACTGAAAATAGATTTGGTTCAGGTGACGTGTGGTAGGTAGATTTGGTCCCTTGTGTACCTTAAATTCTTTTGACAATTTCCCCCTTTAGACACAAATTCACGAATCTCGTCGTCTCTCAGGTAGATATTCTTCACTGGCAAGGCGCCAGTGTTAAAGACCCTTCTTCGTAACCCTTAGATATCTGTTTTCTACCATTTTTCTGAAGCCACGTGATCGAAATGTCGTTCACTGTGAACTCTCCGGACAATGGCCAAGGACTTTCTCACATCCACAACCACAGTCACATGGTCACTTTTGACTCCAAAAAAACAAAGATGGCGATGGCCAAAAAGGCCCAACATGAGGCTTCAAAATAATGGCTGTATAAAGAGGACAGCATTGGTGCCCCATTCTTTTTTTTATGAAAGTTAACCTAACGACTTAAACAAGTGCTATGCATGTGTTCATACTGGGAAGTTGATTTGCCGAAAAAAAAAAATCTGCTTTAGTCTCTTTTCCCAATTTAAGTCTATGAGAAGTCTTTTCGGTCCAATGGCATCATGTGAAATTGCAACTCTAACATTTGGCCAACGTAAAATTTGCGCTCTTCCAACACTTGTTCGTGTTGTAACGAACAAGTAACAGTAAAATAAATGTCATCAGTTACACTTCATAAGAGACAAAATGTAAATAAACTGCAATTACTAAACAAAATGTTGTTGTTTTTGACAAAAATACAATTAAAAAAAAATGTAATAAAACTTTGGTAGTAATCAGAGTACTGGTGTGAGGTTTGCAGAAGTGTATAATTTTAGGACTTTTCAGATTTATTTGCCAGTTTGAAACAGGGTAACTAGTAATCTCGATGTCCCGGTGATGACGTCCACCTACACTATCCCTGATTCACACATGGGCTCAATCGGACATTACACAGATTTTGGACTCGGGAGCTGGCAGGTTAAAATCTTATTAATGTTCAGTCTGAATGATTCAGACATTTACGTTCTCACATCCAGCTCCTCTATAAGATGGGTTCTAGAGAAGTTCAGAGTTGCAGTGCATGTATAAAAAGGGCTTAAATCAGAGAAAAAAATGTAAATTTAAAGCTTGAGGATTTTCTGCTGCTACTGTGTCAGGGCTGCATTCATTTATAACCTCTAACTTGTTTACATGTTGTTGTAACATGTTTCATATTTTGTCACTCGGGCTTACTTGAGAGAAGACATCATGGGAAGGCTATTGTGGAACCAAATGCAGATGTTCTTATTATATCATACATTCACTGCAGGTAATTTCCGCTTTAGGTTCATGGTGTTTAAACATGCACCACACACAATGTGTGATTGTGTGGAGACAGATTTATGAGGATATTCAGGCATAACTGCCTGGAGAAACAATATAAGGTAAAATGTAAGGGTCTGTGTAGCTGACAAAGCACACAATTTCCTGAATTAATGAAATACCTCTAGAAACTTGTACATAATCCACCAGGATATAATTTGAAGTTCACACTGATGATGTTGTAAAAACAAGTGATGTCAATGCAGCAACAACATGGCCTCATGTGTGGTCTCATATAACTCCATGGAACACAGCCATTAAAAATGTTAGAGAAGAATGAGTCATTTGAGTGTATGAAAAAATAAATCTAATGCATGGATTGCACTTTTGTTCATTTTAGTTTTGCTAAAATGAGATCTTTACTGCTCTACTGCACAAAACAATAATACTGGGTAACAGATTTAATACCATTACTCATCTATATTATGGACTCAACAGTTATGGTTGAACAATTTCTGGCTTTTGAAACTCACTCTCCAGTCTGGACCGCCTGTACTAACCCTGCTTGTTCTGAAGTTCTGAGACACCACTGAATAATTCATTCCAAATGAACTTGACATCAGCAGTACAGTTGTAGATGTTACATGATAAGTGCTTTTCAGTTGTCACCTCTAGTAATGCACACTCATGTTGTTGATTCAATGAATCTATATTCCTTTATAAATGGTTGAAGAAATACCTGGATGCACTTACACTCACTGTAAGGAAAAGTCATAGGAGTCCTGTCCTGTAAGGATCCCTCTAATTTCTCTTAGTTCATTCTCTGGGCTCTCCAGTGAGTTTCCTCTCAAATCCAATCAAAAATATCAGTCAAAATGCAAAACAGATGGAGTGTCTATTAAGTAAAGACAAGCTTTAGACAGAAGAAGATGTCAGTGATTTTGGAATGAGAAGGCAACACTTAAGACTCACCAGATGATCCTTCAAACCTGATAAACCGTTTTGTATTGGGAATTACAGTTTACATATGCCAATTATTTTCTGGGTGTGTGATGTTGAAAGTCCCCAAAATGACTCCAGGTAATATCACTGATGATGCCTCGGGTGTAGGATCATGAACATGACATACAGCATGCCCAGCAGCCAAAGTCAGCCAAAAGGTGCAGCTAGTGCCTAATGAAAACAAAACAAAGTGCAAAAATGTCTATGTGTGATGTGTCCTTTTAATAAATGGTGTAAGAATAGCAAAAAGTAATTCTGGAATATTTACTAGAAAAACACATTTGAATATAAAACGTAGTTATTTCACAGCAAATGGGTATAAAAACAGAACTATAAACTTTCTTTTATCATCTTGTGACCCTCAGATTTTTATTGTGGTCCCTTTCTGTCTTAGACAGTAGCAGTGGGCAACTAACTAAAAACTAACAAAAAAATTACAATGTGTCCAATTTTAGAATTGAATAATAGGCTACAAATAAAGAAAAAAAAAATAGACACTCGAAATATTGATGCAGTAAAACAAAGTAATAATTCAGATAACAAAATATGAATGATGTGCTCCTTTTTTACTTTGATGAGTAGACTTAGACAAGAGAGTGTCTTGATGCGTGAACTGTATACAACTACGAGTATGAAATTAAATTAAATTTAAATTACACTTGTAGGTGATAAGCACATAAAAGTACTCACAGACTGGTCTAACCGTCCATATGATCGTTTGGGTGGCGAGGTTGTGCAATAACAACAGTATAGCCACGGTACTGACTCAGATCCCGTCCCGTGTTATTACACAGCAATATTTGGGGTGGCGCGCCTGTCGCCCGTGTGTTTTGCTGCTCGGGAGGCTTCTGCACAGAGATGGCAAGAGAACCGTAGCAGACTGGGGCCTATACGGTTGGGCATTTTACCGACAACCGTAACGTTAGAACCGCATAGACGCAGAGAGTAGGAAAGGAGCGGAACAACGGACAAGGTAAAACACAGCTGCGTGTGTAAGTTAAACCATCACGAAGGAGTATCTCGTCATGTCAAAAATTCTCTACAAGTCTGTCTTCCACACCCAAGCAAACTGTTTGGCCAGCGTTAGCTAGCAAAGCCGCTAAGTAACGTTATATTCGTGAGCAAACCGGCTAGCTAAGCTTGATAAAAGCTAAATTGGCTAAGTTTGTAACGTTAGCTTGCCGAACTAGCCATATCTGGTCAGCTGAAAGTTGTACAGCTAAAGATGAAACCAACACACTGGATATTTTAATAATTAGGATATCATATAACTAGTTAGACGTCACAACGGCTGTTAGAGAGATAGTCAGCTGGTGGTAAGCTAGTAAGTCAAACATATAACACTAAAACGGGTATTTCTCTCTGTGGCTAGCTGAGCTAGCTCTAGTTTATTGGTAGCTAGCTAGCTGACTAGCTTTCGTTGCAGAGTAGTGCTAGTGGCTACGACGTGTAGCCAGGCTTATCTGACAGATACGGCTATGTGATATGTCTGATGTACGTATAACATTACCCAACTTCGTCTCCGATTCAGTAGCTTACTATCTGAAGGGCAATAGTTGCCAATTCAGTTGCTCTTACTTTGCGAGCTAGCGTTAACGTTAGCATGTTAGTAGATTATCAAAAGTTAGCCAATGTTCGTTAAACATATTAGAGTTAGCGTGTGACGATCAGTGTTTGAGATATCAACATTATGGTTTTATGATAGTTTAAACGTAAGAGCTCCCTGCTGATGTATTATTCAGTAACTCATGGTCTTGTTTACTGAACTTTGTTATCTGAAAGGAAAACGAAACATTGATTACCTCTCATTTTTAAATGTGTTGACATCTGCTGTCTTTCAGGCATTTATTTGGTTTGGCACAATACCTGACTTAAGACACAGGTAAACATAGACCTGACATGAGGCACACTGCTATTTAAGACAACAATGTATCGGTAGCACCACTTCTATGAAAACAAGAACAAGTTACACACTGTAACAGTCCATGACTGGCAAAGTCAGCAATTTGAGCACAATGTGCTATAGGCCTAACGTGAACTTGGGCTCAGCTAATACCTAATGGGATTCCCTATCAATAAAAATTAGGCACAGTCCCTTTCTGTGGACAGGCTCTTTCTCAAAGAGAAATGGTCAAACGTGACTTATATGTTTCAGCCGGTGATTTTCTTTGCCTTTACTATTGTTTTCATAATCATTAGTGGGTGTCCCACTGCCTTTCAAATATTAACTGTGGTTTCACAGCTCAGGCTGTCTCATAATGTTTATTAGTGCCACAATGGAAGGGAATTACTTACAGGAAGCTGTCACTTGAGCTGCAACTTTTGCTGTCTGGCTCTGAAATATAGTTGTTTGTGTTTTTTCTCAGTCTGTCGCTCTCTCTCTCTCTCCCTCCCTCTCTCTCTCTCTCTCTCTCACTCACACATTGACCTTTTGAAAAGCAAAAAAGCAGCTGTGGGGCAAGGAGGAGTTGTAGCCTGCTGACACTGTTTGAAGTGAGTGTGTAATGCCAACATAAAGAAAAGCTGTTAGAATTGAACAGCTCCCGGTTAAAGATTTAGACATCCTTTACTGTATGTATGGGAACTGGAAGCACAATTCTTGTCTCGCTACCGAGGATAGCCTATGTAGTTATCACACATTTGGTGTTTCCCATTGTCAGTAAACTGCTGCAGTGAAACTTTATGTTGTCTTATTGAACCGATCCAAGCCTGTGATTCTGTTCATGTAAGGGAACACCCCCCTGACATCATGTCAGATATATTCCAGTGCAGGCAGGCAGCTCTAATACTGTGTATGTGGGCCTAAGCGTCTATTTTTGGTGCATTGTTTAATTTATTCGTGGTTATGAAATAACTAAATAACTTTTTTAATGAATCATTTTTTTAAATGCTCGCTTGCACTTCAGCTCATAAAAATTGTCTTAACCGCATGTTTCTTGCGAGTGCCCGATTGCTACTGTGCACATGCAACACTCAACAGAGAAGAGAAGGAAGCAAAATTGCTCAAGTTATTTCATTTATAGAACATGTATTCAAAAACAACAAATAAATAAATAAGATTCCTTAGCACTTCCATTTCAGCTCCAGAAAAACTATGTGTTTAATTAGTTTTTAGTTGCTAGATATACCAGCCCAATGCAGCGTTTTAATTTCCCAGAACAAGCGGCTAAGCCTTATTGTGGAGCCCTGCGGACTGGAGCTAGATTGACCGATGTGGGTGCCGAAATGAAAATTGTCACAACCATCTTCCCTCTAAATGTTTGCATGTCCTGACAATATTCGTGCTTACCAATTGAAGGTAGATTTTTGACAAGGCGTCTTTAATATCGCTTTAGCAACACCCCAGGCACGAAAACGAAAAATATAAAATGGCTTTGGAGAGTAGCCACTGAACGGAAGGCGTATTGCACAACCAGCATAAAAGAGATTGACCAATATATATGGGAGGAGTCTGCAAGCCCCAGCAATTTAAGAGAGAAAAGGAGAAATGGAGTGATTGATGAGATAGGAGAGATTAAAGAGAAGAAAAAAACGATGGTAAAGGACATTCAGATTCTCAATAATTCAGTTAATTCTGCATCATAATGCAGAGAAGGCTGACGAACTTGAGGAATTCAGAGCAAAGCAAATAGACTTTGATGGGCCAAACAACAGAAGGTGGTCGATATGGAGGAAGACCTGTTTGATTTTAACCATAACAACCGAAAAAAAGACATGACATACAAGAGATGATTTCCTTACACTCTGGCACTCTACTGACTGAGCTTTGCGCTCACATTTTAAAGCACTATGTCCATCTAGTTTTAATGATTTGTGCTGAAGTTTATTGTCTTATTGCATTTTGATCAGGTTGTAGGTGGGGCTGAGGCTTTCAAATATCAGCTGATTGGCCACTGATCGTTATCAGCTGATATTTGTTTTAAATAGTTTAATTGGTGGTTTGTATGAAGGCTGATCTGAAGAGCCGATCAGATGACGCATTGATTCTGAATCGAAGCTTTGTCTGCTTTCATGCCACGGAGCTCGCAGCCACAGAGTATGCTGTCTGAATACATCTTTTGGTTAAAATATATACCATTAATTAATTTATGGACTAACATGTGCAACCAGTCAAAACATGTTCTCAGTGGTTAACTGATTTAACGGTTCACATCCCTCATCATAACTTACAACCAAAGTTAATACAAGCCGGCTGACTGTACCTATATCTCTCACATGCACTTACATGCAGACACAAACATACATACACACAAGTATCAGTTGCCTCTCACCCTTCACTCTGTCAGTCAGTCAGTAACAGAAACAGGATCTCAGTCAGATATACAGCTGCTAGAATTATTTTCTCTGTGGCGGGTTGTGTTGGAGTAAATACCCTTGTTCCACGGCCAGTAGCACACTATCACGTTCAGTCAGTTGTAAGACACAAAGTCAAGTAGGATTTTTCTCCTTGTGAATTGTATTTGTTCCCCCCTCATGCTTCCTAAGTCCTTATGTCATTGGGCCATTGACTTAAGCCCTGGTAAGCCTGTGCATTTAAACATTGGTGGGAGGAGGGACGACGACACAAGCTGTCATACTACACTGCAACTTACTTACTTACTTATTGTCTAACGAGGGATGAAGATAATAATCTTTCTTCAAGGATTTACCTTTCACTTACCGGGACAACACCAAAATGACACACACCTTCTACACACAAGAAATACTGCAATCCATCTGTAAATAACTAATGATAATTACTGGTTGTGTAAAAGGAATAAAGTGAGATTACCATTCCTTATTTCATGGGACATTTGGGGTTGTTAGCAGTTATGCATATTCGTTTTATAGAAATCAAATATAACATAATTAGATCTTAGATATTACATTTAGATCTTCAAAATAAACATAAGGTGTAAATAAAAGTTACCAACTTACTCAGTGTTGTTCGACACCTGATTACCTGAATTTACAATATTGATAAGCTCCTGGTGCTGAGACCTTTTTTTATATAGTCATGTTGTCTTCATATTGTTGTCTTGTTTTTTCTTGTTTGGTGCTGTCCACGAGGCTAGCATGCACATGGTGATCTGGATTCTGTTATTGTCACTGCTGACAAAGTTATTAGACTCAGATAGAATTCCCCAATGAAGCTATATTCAGTGTTGATTTGAAGTGGTGTTGAGATCAGTTGTAATTACATAGAAAGTGATGAAGATATGTCCTTACTGTAATCGGTAAGCATAGATGAGTCAACATTTTTGTTGATGATTAAATTGATCTTTCTAGTTTAAATCCGACAAAGCATTTGTACTCAAATGATCACGTATTTCAGTGCCGTCTTTAGTAGGCAGGATAATATGTTCATTTAATATTTCAGGCCTCCAGACTATAGTTGTGTGATCGTCTCCTTACTCTACTATTTTCATACAACACGGGATATCAAAGGGTCATCTCACGCTAAGTCACCTAGGAGTCCCCAGTTCACCCCCTATGATTTTGCTGGAAAATAAAATATTAAATGTAGTGTTTGTACCCACCATGCAACATAAGCTTTCAATTCCTTATAGTTTCAGAAATACAGACCTTGTTTGACTGCAAAGAAGCCATGTGCGAAAAATGCAATTTATTCAAACTTCCAGAACTTATAATTTTGTAATGGATTGATTTAGGAAGTTAACATTCTTCAGGCGTTCTCATACCAGAATCTGGAAATGTGTATGCAAGTAGATATATATTTGCAATATCACTTTGCTAGAGAGTTCCATTTCAGATTTATAAGCCCCTGAATATGAAAAAGGTGAATATTTCTAAAAATATTCTTTGTACATCAAAAGATATTTAAATATATAGCGATGGGCGTTCGTTAAAATAATTGATCAGTAGATACTTATCCCCTAGCCACATGGTCAACTCATGGGACAACAATGGCCCATTTTAGAGCCCTCGGAGGAAAGGTCTTAATATGTTAAATATTTTATAATTCATCACCTAACTGTGTTATCCTGGCAAAAATATACATGTTTATAGTTGATAATCCTATCATCTGTGTTATGAGGAAACATTGGCGTCAAATGACCCTAAAGGTTTTCACAAATCGTCATGTTTTTCTCCATGCTGGGGAACACATTGCCGCTATATTTGACAAGATATATACTTCCAAAGTAATACACTGGTGTCTTAATCAGTGGTCATAATTTGAACTGCCGCACCAGCTGTGCTGAGCCTAAAAATGAGCTCCTTTCTGTTTCAGAGGAACCATGGGACACAGTGTGGGCTGAACCAGAAGATCTAGCAGCACACACCAATAGTGAGTATACATTGGGTTTCCAGAATACTGTCCATGCTGAACTGTAATATGGGAAATGGTTGCATTATAATAGGTAAATAAAAAGTACTATTATATTTCATGCTGGTTAGGGCTGCAGCTATCCATTATTTTAGTAATCTTTTATTCCATCGAATAATCAAATAACAATTATTTAACATTATTATTGTTAAAACTAAACCAATTTAGTGAATTTAAGTGCCATATTACATTCTGGTTGTCTGGCTGTTCCCAGGCTCTAGACTCACTTTTTTGCTGCTACAAAAAAACCTTCAAAAGTACTAATTGTTATATTTTAACTTGTTATTATCATCTGTAGTGGTTGGTGTAATTGTAGCGTTGTGCTTAAAAACACACAATCCACCTTCTAAGGAAGTTAATGATTATATTGCTTTCATTAAAAAAAATGTTCTTGGCATTAGTAGTTTTAATTATGTGTTATATGAGCTGTTTAGAGCTAGTGAGCTTAGTTTTCAAGTTTCTCAAGGTTTCAATTGCTCCTATAGGTAGATATTAAAAGCTGATAGGAAATTGACCACAAACCTCAGTAAAATGTTCCCAATATGCAGAAGAATCTTCTACGTCTCCTTAGCTGTGTTTATTTTTTTTAACCCTGCAAGGTTCAACTGTTCCTTTTACGAGGTTTATGTTCTGTGCCTAATGTTTGCTTTATTTGTCTCTGTGTTTGGTTTTGAAGGTTTCCCATTGTGGTGTATGACATGGCCACGGCCTCCTCTAGAGCCGAGTCTAGCCATAACCACAGAGGAACGTCACAGCTCCATGCCATTGGTGAGTCAAGCACAGTAGGCTATAATGTACAGTATGGGAATGACAGGGTGTCCTCAAGGTCTAGACCCCGTCTCTCCTGCAGAGAGCTCACATTGAAGGATTGTATGCCTGAATATCAGGATAATAGTGTCAACATTATGCTAAAAAAGGTAATGTATATTAAAGTGAAAAATCACTAGTCTCAGCACTTCCTTCATGTATGCTCCACCAGTTTCCTGTGCCAAAATCAAGAGGAAGAAGAGCCTGTTTGGGACTGCCATTTATGTGGAGGTGACAGCGGAGGGGGAGTCGCGCCGCACAGTGAAGTCTCACAGCTCCTCCAGTCCTAAATGGGATGAGAGGCTCACTCTGTAAGATGCAACAATTTTCTCCTCTGTGTGTCTGACAATCTGTGTCTATATGTGTGTCATGGCATGTGTTATATTCACAAGTTTAGGGTTCTCCCATCGATCCAGCCGAAAGGGGGGGGGGAATGTTGAGCGTTCACGATGATGTAATTCCTGCCTGTCAATTGTTTTTATGGAAGATAGATGGATGTTGGTTTTTGACCGTTTCACGATGGTTAAGTTCTAAAGAACAAATAAAAACAACCATGCCTCCTCACTAATGACGCTCTGTGTGGCTGACTGTGCCAGTCCTGTGAGCGTTGTGACCTTCGGTACACTGAGGGGCGTGACAAATCGGTAGTTTTTGACCTGGGAATGAGAACAGGCTTATTGGCTGGGGGTTATAGCCCCCATGTGGGGTCCAAATGTTCTTTGCTGAGTCCCAGAAGAGTCCTGAACACAACAAAACAAAGAAGAAAAAGGAAAACACAGGCAGGGTTTCTGCAAATACAGACATACAGATACATACACCTTAGTGGGTCATAAGATGATTGAGTGGGATTTAAACAATTGTTGCATATAGTACGTTTAAGCGCAAAAAAATTGAATTTCTCCCATTTGCCTGGGATATTGAAATCCTCCAGGACACATGGATCAGCACACACATACATAAACAAAGATTAGAGAAGCAAAATCACTTGTTGACTAATCCAGAGAAATGGCTTCAAATGGACCCTGTGATCAGTGATTGGATCGGCTGAATCGGAGAACCCCTGACACAAGTTCATGTTCACAGTGTGCTTCGTAAATGAGTGTCGCTGCACAACACATGAATGCCCAGCCATTTTATTATTTAGAATATAAAATTACTTGATGATTTTGGAGTCTAGACATCTGTCTTCTCATGCTCCCCCGTAATGGGATGTTTCGAGAGAATGCCTATGTTGGTCGCCCGTGCTTGTTGTGAGAGGCAGATGAAGCAGTTCTGACCTCCTTTTTAGGTCTTTTAGTATGCAGGCTTTGGTGCAGGAATGTGTGGTCTATGTGTCTGACAGTGTACCTTATGCAACAAACATAATGTTGGGGATTCATCTCATAATCATTAGAACAACAGAAATGAGGGAAAAACTACTGTATGACAACACACAGGCCTGTTTGTATCATTAGAGACTTCTACAGATCTGGCTTTGGAATAGCCCGGCTAAATGCCAGAGACATGTCATTGCAAATGCTAATTGTCTTGATTGGGTCATTATTGCGAACAAGACAGAGTGGTGCTGTCTGTGTGATCCTGTGTTTGCTCCATGGATGTTTAGCAAGCTGTTGCGAGTCCTAAAGGTGCCGTCTAGGCTACAATCCTTGATATTTCTTTTTAGGCTGATGTGCTCAACCGTGAAAACAATGACTGCGCTGTGTCGTGTTCATTTTTTGCAGGCATAGAAAACACAAGAAGGAGCATTTTGTGAGCTGAGTACATCAGTAAAATATGCACACAGGCGCTAACTTCATGTCAGTGTTACAAATAATTGTAACACGATGAACCAAACTTGAGCAGTGCTATTTTTTTATACTGTTAATTGTCCTTTTTCTGATGCTGCAAATTTGTGTCTAATGTTTTATGTGTTGTGTGTGTGTTTTATGTGTTTCTGACATATTAGGAATGTAACACCGCACACACAAGTGGATTTCAAAGTATGGAGTCACCACACCCTGAAGGCAGATGCTCTGCTTGGCAAAGCCACGTTGGATCTAATTCAAGCCTTGGAGCAGCATGACAGAAAATGTATGATTAACCTGCATCATACATACAGAACCATATTATAATAATGGTGTTGGGGTGGGGCTGTTCATAATTGAACAAATACAGTTGTGGCACATGTACTAAGGTACCGGGCAACAGCAGACTCTTAAAGTGCTATTTATTTAGACTTGCCAATCATCACTATCATGTATTCTAAACGGAAATCTTTTTGCTAAATACAACCCTTATTATCTCTGATCGTGTCTTGATTCGTCAAAGGGATTATTCAAATATGTCTCAATCACAAAGATAACCGGCTAGTTGTTGAGGTTTCCTGATATCGTATCAATGAGTTCTTTTTCTAACGTGAACATTGTAATTCAAGCATGTCAGTGAAATTTGTTTCATTCTTATTAATGATGCAATACCTCCTCCCATACCACCTCTGCTTGGGCTCTACAGTGGAGAATGTGAAGCAGGTGCTGAAACTGAGCGTGGAGCAGAAAGGAGCTGTGGTTCCCACAGGAGAGCTGACTGTCTACCTAGATGGCTTGACTGTCACGGGCCAGGAGGAACTGGCTCCGCTTACCAACGGCAATGCAGCAAATGGCACCAGTGAGCTCAGTATTTCTATGTTAGGGCCGGGTGATCGTGGGGTTGCCAGTTTTAATTATTATGTGTACTGGTGAATTCTTCTTTGAATTAATTGAGCAAATACACATTCACACAATATCTGTAGGATAACTGTTTTTCTTCAATCCCTTCTAGAAGTCCAACAGAACGGTGATGCCATCCATGAAAATGGAGACTCATCCTCTTCCTCTTCAAGGGCTGCTAACAGGTAAATTAACTCTAATTAATTAAGGAGCCAACATGTTGGGTCATTCTATGTTGCTCCACATTAATACACTAGCAAGACTCTGTCTACTTCACTTGTCCTAATATGGTTGTTGGCCTGGTTAGAATAACTCCTTGAAACCAAGGAATGCTAACAGGCTGCAGTGAGTTATGTGCTAGCATGGTTTCCCCACAATGTGCCCTTTAGGAACGCATGCAGGCATATTTTACACTACTGAAAATACTTACTCTGTCATGTTACAAGAGCTCATACCTCAGCGGTCTGTGTCTTCTCTGTCTGTCTTGCTGTTTTCTCAACTCTGGCTATCCCCTTCTCCTGCTCTAATTGCTGCTGCTGCCCCTCTGGTGCCAGTCTTTATTATTTGTCAAAAAGTGAGGCTAACTAGGTAGGAAAGCCACAAAAGAAGTATGTCCGCTCATCGCAAGGGGGATCTGCCTGGCTCCTCTCTGCATCACAGTTTTAAACTTGGTAGTGTTTCCCTTCCCTGGGAGTAAATGTTTGAGTACTCAGCCAGATGGGAAAGGTAGCCAGCTGAGGGCTACTTATGGTGGAGAGGCAACATTTTTCAATGTCATTGTTACCTAAATAATAAAGTCTGTTTATGAAAGCGAGACAATTAAAATGACATGAACACACATTTTTGTTTCAACATGAAGCAGTAGATTGGCTCTAGTTAAAAACAGGGACGGCCTTTTTGGAGATACATGTATTGTCCCTTGCATTTGTTTTGTAATGTTATGTATATTCGGTTTGAACTTTGGCCTTGAACCTTCTTTCTATTTTTTCATAAATGAAACCTTTTTATTTGTTGAGCCTTACTCAATTTGCTGTGTCTGTCATATCGCTTTCCCTTCCTTCTTTCTCGACATTTCAGTTAGTTTGTCTTGCTACTTTTTCTCACACTGTCAAGTAGGGAGACATTTCCTGTGGAGTTGAAGGCGCCGCCAGGTCTCACAACCTGTCAAAATATTTAATACTGTTGGCCTCCATGCTGGCTACAGGAGTTCAATGTTGTATTTGTGTGTGTGTGTGTGTGTGTGTGTGTGTGTGTGTGTGTGTGTGTGTGTGTGTGTGTGTGTGTGTGTGTGTGTGTGTGTGTGTGTGTGTGTGTGTGTGTGTGTGTGTGTGTGTGTGTGTGTGTGTGTGTGTGTGTGTGTGTGTGTGTGTGTGTGTGTGATGATTGGCTGGGGTGCGGATCATGCCCTGCTTGAAATTAAGAAGAGAATAGAATGCCTTTATTGTCACTGTACACATGTACAATGAGATTAAAAGAAAGCCAACTCCAATAGCAGTGCAAATCAGTAAAGGCAAGAATGTTTATGTCACATGCACGCTATGCCCAGGAAAAAAGACTTTATCCACGTGTGCCTCAGCAGATCTCTCTGTGCTCCTATTGGTCAAAGTGATGTTTCTGGCTCTCGACTGCTATAAAAACAAAGCGACCAGGTGCCAGTTAATTAGCACGAACATGCAAAGACGAAATTTTGATTTCAGAGGTGGGGGGACAAAAGTATTTTTAATAAAACTCTAACTCTTTCAGTTCACTGTGTTTTCTAGTAGTTCTTCTAGTTTTCTATTGCTACTTTTAAGTCTACTGTTCCCTTTTTTGGTTTGACTGGTTGTAAATCATGTAGCAAAACATTATCACCCAATTCTAATCCAATAGTAATAATAACAACAATAATAATCATATATTTTATTGATCAGATTATTGAGAGCTTTGTAAATGATGAGGAGGATCTTGAAGTGGATATGCTGCTTTATTGGGAGCCAGTGAAGGTGTTGCAGGATGGGTGTAACGCATTTCTTTGAGTAACTTAGACTTTGACTTATAAACAAGTCTCTTATGTACACAAACGTCGCTTCTTCTTCTGCTGTGCCCAGCCGGGCTCTGTGGCATGGCGGCCACCAGGCGCTCGCTGACGGGCCCTCCCTCCGGGCCTGGCTCCAGACGGGGGCCCTGGGCTTCCTCCGGGCCGGGTCACTCCTCTTCTTCCTAGATTATTATGGGGTCTTTTGAACCATTCTTAGTCTGGCCCCTCACCTGAGAGCAATTTGCCATGGGAAACCCTACCAGGAGCACAAAGCTCCAGATAAAACAGCACTCAGGGTCATAGGGACACGCAAACCTCTCCACCGCGTTAAGGTGATGGTTCTCGGAAAGGTTTTTTTTTTTAGTTGTGGGAAACCGGAGCACCCGGAGGAAAACCCACATGGGAGGGGATAATAGGGGAGAGGGGAGGGGATGAGGAGATTTTTAATTTGGGGCCAAATTGTTTTTTTTTCTAGTGGGGGGAAACCGGAGCTCCCGGAGGAAAACCCACATGGGAGGGGATAATAGGGGAGGGGGGAGGGGATGAGGAGATTTTTAATTTGGGGCCAAATTGTTTTTTTTCTAGTGGGGGGAAACCGGAGCTCCCGGGGGAAACCCACACGACACAGTACAATTCACTGTGCCGCCCTTTTTTTTATAATAATATATACCGGTAGCTGTATTTGTTTTTTTTTTTTGTTTTTTTTTACAGCATATATTATTTTCCAATTATAAATTTAGGGCCAAATTGGGACACAGCACCAGTTCAACGCCTTTTGCGCAGACCGATAAAGTGTCTGAACCTCTTGAAGAGAGATTTCTTCTTCTTGGGGAGCTGCACCTCCTCTGGCAGCTCCACAGAAGGAAGACTATGCTCGAGGCTTTCGACCTGGAGCTCACTCACCAGCTGGTCGGGTGAGATCTGGTGCAGCTCCTCAGCTCCCTGAAGAGCACCACCATTCACAACCTCGATGTCTTCTGATGCCTTCTCCAGCTCCTGGTCAAGGGTCCTCTGCTGGAGTTCTACCTTTAGCTGAACTAATTCAGCTCGGAGGTCCTTGTTGTCCTCCTCGGCAGTCTGGAGGTCATTTGAGAGCTGCTGGTTGGTTGAGACCTGTTTTATCAGGGCCTCCTTCGCCAGCTCCTGGTCCAGGGTCTTTTGAGCTACTACAGCTCGGAGGTCCTTGTTGTCCTCCGTGGCGGTCTGGAGTTGATTTACCAACTGCTGGTTGGCGGAGGCTTGTTTTGTCAGGGCCTCTTTAGCGATGTCCTGGCGCAGAGTACTCTGTTCGAGCTCTCCTTGGAGTTGAACTAATTCAGCTCTGACGCCTTGGGGGACCTTCACCTTAGCCTGGAGCCTGGTTGAGGCCTGTACTTTCACTTTCTCCAATTCCTTATCCTTTTCAAAGTTCTCCTGCCTGAGGGTCTGGATCGCCTTCTCCATCTGTTCCATCTTTTGCTGAAGGATGACATAAGACACCTTGAGGTCCTCATGTTCCCTCCGAAGATCTTTCTTTTTCTTGATCTTGACGGTGCTATGGACTGCAGAGGCGATCTCTACTTTGTTCAGGGTCTCTGGCTCAATTCCTCTCTTGAGCCTCTCCAGTTCGCCACGGACGGCCTTCTCCCGGTTAATGTGCAATTCCTTCAGGGTCTTTTGCCGTTCAAGTTCCTCAGTGAGCCCCATCCTAATGCCGTACTCATCAGCGTTGATTTGCGTCAGCTCACACAGCTTTGAGTGCAGCAGGTTGAGGGCAATGGGGGTCAGTGTGGCACAAGGCCTGTCGCTGTTTCCCTGCTGCATCTTGGCTGCAGGGGTGATGGTTTACAAGATGGTAAAATGTAAACTGGACGTAGTTGAAATTTCGTTCCTCTCACAAAGTTGTAAAAAGTTCAAAAATTCACTCAATTCACTCTCAATCACTATCTCTCAAAAGGTCTCTCTGTCTCCAAACTCCAAAAACTCCACGCTGAGTTCTGGTCGCTGCTTGTATTTATACACTCCAGTGTCACGTGATGTCACCAGTCATCAAAGACATCAAAGACATTAAGACATCAAAGCACATTGTACATTCCAAAATTGAAAAAAAAGAAAAGAACTTTCAGGTTGCCATGGTAACCACTGCTCTTAAAAATGTTTACATTGGTTTTTCATTGCCTTCAGCATCCCAAAAGTTTGCCATACTTTAACTTCCAAACGTGATTAAAAGTTTAAAACGTTCACAAGACTGTGGACTTTATTGGGTCAAACATTCATGTCGATGGTCCATACGGTTTTCCCGATATCGCAGTTTGAGTTTGGTGAAGTTTCAGATGTTATAATGGGTGTGAATGGCACAGAGTCTTCAGCTCGTCTATAATATCCAACTCGCTCCCGATGCCAAAATTGTATATATACAGTATATATTAAAAAAATGTGTGAAATATTAACATAAAACAAATACAATTCTGGTAATTACTAAATCTCCTTTGGGTTAGAGATATACAGATACTTGATTAACTGGCATACAGACAATCTTATTTCCCAGTGAAACAGGAAACACAGGCAGGACATAAGGTCGGGAGGAATTAGCTCACCACCTTCTCTCTCTCGTTGGTACTAGCTGATTTAAGTACGTGCAGTTAAAATTAGGGATGGGACGATACACTTAAACTCATGATAGGATGCACCTCGATATGCCAGGGTCACGAAACGATACGTCACGATACGATATCAAAAAACAAACTAACAAAACAAAATATTACTGCGTAATTACAACTTATTTATTTTTGTTTCAGTTGCACACAAGGAAACACACGGCCCAACAGTTCAAACACAAACAAGAACAATCCCTTAGTGCTCTAACCCTAGTTTAAGTTATCTCAGCCTCTCTTAAAGGCGCTATATGTAAGAATGTGGCCAAAAACGATACCACACTCAAATTCAAAACACTGTGGCGAGTCGTATCCGTCTCCCCCTCCACCCCCTCCCCTCCAGACTCAAGGTTGCCGGAGCTGATGGCGTATCCAAACGCGCCGAAGGCGGCCGGACAGCGGAGTAACAACGTTACTCATTTCGATCGTAGAAACAAACGTTAGCAGCACAGCTCGTAACAGGACAGTGCTAATGCTGCTAGCGCTGTGACCTGCACCGTTCCTCGGATGTAATTTATTTTTCATTTAGTTTTCCGCTGCTTAACCAGCAGATGGTGCTGCCAGCCTGCCACCATAGACTGTATAGCCTGCCGCACACATATACACACATATACACACACTAAATGATTTATATACTACACAAATCATGTGGCAGTGCCATCTAGTCTTCATTTCGCGATCCATTTTTTTTCGATGCGTATCGTCACGTTTTGTATCGCGATATTTTGCCAAACGATATTTCGTCCCATCCCTAGTTAAAATCACTTTTTTTCAATTTTTCATTTCAGCTCGACTTTAAAGGGCGGGTCCACGATTAGTATTACGATGTTTTTAAATCATTCATATGTTTTTAAATCAATCATTCAATCATCATAGCTTCCCACTGCTGTTCCCATATACTCATATACTAGAGTTCTCAATGGGTCGGTTCAGGTCTAAAATATAAGCAAGTGACTCGGGTCGGGTCGGACCTCGGGCTTAATTTTTTCTGCACAGTGGAATTTTTTTTTTTATTAATCATTGCTGCTGTTCACCGTTAAGAAAGCCCCCCCCCCCCCCCCCCCTCTTACACATATTACACATACATACATCAACATAAATGAAAAGAGAGCTCTCCATTTTTTTTGCTGGCCAGCCATTTATTTTTATTTTGAAAGGACAATTGAAAGACTCTTTTATAAAACACCTGATCGGTGATTCTTTTTATTTTATATGTTTATGGGGTAAATACTCCCTGAACTGAAGGACTATTAACTCAGACAGAGCATTCAAGTATTTTTTCCTTTTCTATTAAAGGGAATATTTTAACTTCATTTATTTTTATATAAAAAAGTGAATGTTCTCATAACTGTTCATTTAAATACCCCTGTCTTTTGAAATATTACCACTCACAGTGGGATTTGGGTATTTTGAGTTATTTCAAGGAAGTATGAGTAAATTGTGTTTCTGTAAGAGATAAAGAGGTGAGGTGTATTTCAGTCCCAGAAATATGTGAATAAATCCTGGGTTGGTAGTAAACTGCTATCAGGACTGAGTGATTCTACTGTTTGGTTACACTAGCACTGTAGGCGTGTTGCTTTTTACATTTAAAGCAGCTGTAATGGCAGCGCACCCGACTCCATCCATTCCTCCCGCGGTTGGTGAGCGAACATGGCAGAAACTACACCAAAAAAATGCAAATGTTGTGATGCAAAACGACGACGATCATAGCTTGTTCCAAAACAAAAGTAAATCTGGGATTGGCTTTCACCCACTGAGCCCCTAACTCTTGCAGGAGGCCTGCACTTCTGGTGGGGCCAACTTCTAATGTGGTGTTTACAAACTGCAACCAACACATTTCGCTCCTTCTGCCTTTGGACAACTTTCCCCATTGCAACCAGCGTGCTAGATACAAGCAGAGGGTGTGGCATACGACGGAGGAGTCACTCCATTTCAGCCAGCCGAGTTTGAAGAAGCGATCATGTGAAGGCAGAAAATCAAGTTAGAAAGAAAAAGGAAACTATGGATGGGTCGATCCAAACCCACCTGATGCACCTGCAGCACGCAGCGGTGGACTAAACCCGGCTGACCATGTCCTCTTAGAAAATATCATGCAGCATCACAAACACATACGAGCGTAGGAGATGACGTATGACGGTAAATGCGACTCACCTGGTGAAGTAAAACCGCGACCCAATCATCTCAACGGTGAATGCACGCTGGAAGAGAGTCACGTGGAGGCGCGAGAGGCCACAGGTGTTACACCAAATCCAGTCGTCAGATTATTATTGGCCTTTTCCGAACCAGCCGATACTGAACGTCCATGTCCATTTAGTGAGCGTGTGCGACTCCTCTGCTGCTCGTCACGGAAGACGCTCCGTTCAAATGTTGGGCCTTTTCCTAACGAAAGCCTCGCCGGCACGGAGTCACTCCGTTTGTAATCCCTTCATCACGTTTTTTTTTTCCTTTGTTGCTAAAAAAAAAAAAAAAAAAAAGTATACAAAATATCAAACAAAATTAGACAAAGACAATGCTAGGGGTAGCCTATATTATTATTATTATTATTATTATTATTATTATTATTATTATTATTATTATTATTATTATTATTTTGGAAACCATATGTTGAATGTTTTCAAAGCCATTTGTTTTTTTCTGCTGAATTTACTAATTTATAAACGTGAAATGTTGCCATTAGAATTACATTTAACATTTATTATAAAGTACTTATTTTCTTTTCTTTGACTTTTATAAAAACAAAATACCACATTCTCCCACAATAATGCAAAAGCTTGCGGTGATTCATCAGCAGCCACGGCAGAGCAGGTTGACTTCTGCTTCGACTACACAATATTTGTGTCAGAACGATGGTCACATGCTGGACCGAGTGTCTATAGTCATACAGTCTCGTCGTGACTCGGCCGAGAGACATGAGTGTTCACATTGGTCCCTGACCAATGACGGCTGGCCGTCTTTCAATGTGTGTGATGTCACCCCTACTCACCGGGTTGCTGAAGTAATGCTATTTCTCGCCAGCTTTTCTCTTTCTTCACACTGGCCTAGTCCCTGGAAGATGTTGCCATAGTAACATAAACTCCATATCACAATTCCTCCACACAGAACCTACATTATTTCTCTTTCCACTTCCAGTGTTTAAAGTTGTGGCGGCAGATAGGGTTGCAAAGGGGCGGAAAATTCCTGGTAAATTTCCGGAAAGTTTCCGGTAAATTTTCACAGGAATTTAAGCTTGGGAATAATATTCCATATTTGGAAACTTTCCATGGGAATTATGGGAATTAATGGGAATTTAGGGGAACTAACTGGGAATATTTTATATCCAAGCATAAATATGAACAGAAGTCATAAGAAAACATCCATACAAAATGTTTTCAACAGATATTTCAACAGATTTATTTGAAAGTAGAACAGAACAGAACACTGCAAGCTCTCGAAAATCTTTTAAACTGAGCGTTGTCGATCTAAAATAAAGACAGATTCAGCAACTGCATAGCTTATTTCTCGCCTAAAATGTTTTCAGAAACACATTTCGTTGAACTATTTTTGTAATATAAGAGGGAGGTGCGAGGCTGCGAGGGGAGAACGATACAAGCTCGGAGGAGCACAGAGGGGTGGGGTGTGTGTGTGGGGGGGAGGGGTGGAGGGGTGCATCAAAACTTACTTCACTTCGTTTAGTCCAGAAGCTCAAATGTGTGCCTTCAATAGTCTTTGCTCTTCAGGCTCAAAAGTGTGGTCCAGTCTTCTAGTGATCTTCTGTACATGTGATGGAGGCATGCACAGTGCCAGTAGAGGGTGTGGTCTCAATAGCCATGCACTAAGCAGTGTGCTCTGTGCATGTGGTTGAGGAATGGCATGGATATTCAAGTGTATTTGAATGGCATCTGTTTGTTTTAGTCAAGATTATGCTACAAAATAACTTTCCTCAAATAAATGTAAGTCCCCTTTGAAGAGCCAACCATCAATTTTAAAAATTCCCAGTTTATTCCTGTTTATTCCCATAAATTCCCATGGAAAGTTTCCACTTTTGAAAATTCCTGGAATTTTGCAACCCTAGCCTCAAGCAACTCCAATCCTATGAAGAACGTCTCATCATGCTGAGTATGCTTGAATGCAAAGTGTGAATATTATTTTATTTTCAATATTTAATATTGTTTCTTTAGGAAATATTTAAGAGTAGGATAGTGTTCTGTTTATTGTGCAGTAGGCCTAATGTTACAGAGATTTCCACTACTTAATGGCCAGATTTTCCTTTGTTTCTTTTTAACCAAGTTTACATTTGTTTACACTTAAATTTGCACTTGTATTTTATTTTCACTATTTATTTTTTATATATTTTATTTATATGCATATCAAATGGCAGGCTGCAATCTATTGAGTTCAAATAAATACCAAATGTTCTAAAATACTGTATATAGTGTTTTTATTCTTCAATCGGTTAATATAAACATCTTTGACGTTAAAGATGTTATAGAACATAATAGCGTTAAAGAACATAAAAAATAACATCAGTTACTTTGCTGAGTAACTAATTACTTTTACAATGTGCTAACTGAGTTACTAACTCAATTACTTTTTAGGAGAAGTAATTTGTAAGTAGAACTAATTACTTTTTGAAAGTAAGATGACCAACACTGCTTGCATGCATATGACCCTTTGGACTTCTCTTTCTTGTTGCTGGCATGATGGTCTCCTGTTTTTTGAATTTTTTTTATTGCTGCCTGCCAACCCACCTCTTTCTGAGACAAAGCCTGGACTTCATCTGGTCATATGGGCGATTTTGTATTGGTCTAAGTGTGGGCACGTCTGTTGCACCGTCTGAACTCTTCCGGCTCACAAAAGGGCCTCTTCAGCTGTGGCCCATTACATCACCACGCCATCCTTTTATGTCCTGTCCTTACCCCTACCAGACAATAGTCCCAATGTCACAAGTTGAGTCTTTTATCTGGCATCCACACACAAAGTGGAAACAGCACACACTTGGCTCACATTCACTAAGCTCTGTCAATCAAATTAATTACAAGCCTGGTTTGAGCCACTAAGAAAAGTACATAACTTGAGTTTCTTATTCTTAGAATAAACATTGTTCTTGTTTTAGTATACATATATACAGTACATTTACTTCTAAGTCTATCAGTCCTAGATGATGGTAGTGCTTCTGCCCTCAAATTCATTACCAGAGATCTCAATGACACTCAGCATTACATTCTGTATAACCTTAACTGTACAAAGTTGTTTGGTTATGTCGAGTAGAGACCTATGATAAACACTTGCAACACACTCACTGAGTAATGTACTCCTTCGTTTTGATTTCTTTCACACTTTATTTCTCTTCATCATTGGAAATGAGCAGAATCTCAATGATTTTCGAGGCTGAAATGAAGTTTTTAATTAATAAATCTAATCTATCTTATTGCTTTGTGTGTCCCCACATTCATATTTGATCAAATGATTTTTAAACTCCCTTTGTGTTTTCTCTTAAAGCACAGTTAATGGTACAGACTTGCGCCCAAGGTCAAGTTCCTGCTCAATCTCCAATGGTGTGGATGGTCAGGAGCCTTCTAGCTCCTGCAGCCCTGCCCTTGATCATGTTGTCAATGGAGATGCCATCCCCAACTCCACCCCAGTCCACCAGCCTTCAGATAGTGACACAGAGAGTCAAACAGGTGAGCTCGATCTTTAATTTGCACAATGTGTGAATTGCATTAACTTGATGGTTTAATAAATAATCCCTGGGTTTTCCAGATTTGTATTGTGCTTTTTTAACCGAGCGGGCAGGACACCAATAGCAGGTTGAGGAGAGAATTTACATTATTTACATCTAAATTGGAGGGCCACTATTCATTATTCATTATCAAAATAATTGGCATTATTTGGTGCCTTTCGCTGCCTCACTCCAGTGACAACAGGTGACTACAGAATTGTTACAGTTGCATTTTTGCAGCAAATAATCTGACCTCTATTTATCTGTAGTGTTTGATCCAAAATAAGGATGGTTTGGTGTCATTATGAAATTAAGAATATTTGTTTCCCATGTTCTGAACTTACTTGTAAGTAAAAAAGTAGTTTGAATATCAATTTACAACCGTTTGATTCCACTGTCAATGGATATGTTTACGTTCCCAGAGACACTTGCTAGTCAGCCAGTTGCTAAACGGTGATGTATGTGTACAATATTTATGTAGATTCCAAGACTACTAGACTAAAGGACACATCTTGTCCAATCAGCCATTTAAAATGCAATTATTTCCCTTGAGATCACTGACATCTAGTCATGGATGGATGAAGTGTTTGGTCCAAACATGTAAACCGCATCATTGTCTCTCTCTGACTTGTCTGCAGTTAACGGGGAGTCCTGTGACATTGCTCTTGGGCCATCGTCTGCTCCAACAGGTGATGCTCTGCCCCCTTCAGACGACCACGAGGACTGCAATCAAGATGCCGCCCTTCCAGACCCTGACACAGCACCAGAAAGCACATCTCAGACCCTGCCAACCTCCACACAGGCTTCAGCCTCCTCTTCAGCTGCTAAACCTATTGATAGCACTGCTGCTGCTTCCTCCACATATGCCTCCCCACCACAGGGTCCCCCTCCCATCACAACCTCCTCATCATCGTCCTCTTCCCCGCCAGAAACAGGAGAAGCTAATGCTTCAGGAGGTGGCGGTGGTAGCAGTAGTAGCAGTACAACTGCAACTGCAGATGGGGCCAAGCCCAGGCAGCAGGCCCCCAATGCTGGAGCCCCAGATCCTCTGCCGCCAGGGTAAAAAACCCAACCACTAGCATTTCTTTCTGTTCCCTTACTGTTTACCTTCACTCTTTTCAAAGCCGTTATTCCATTTAGAGGAAATTACTCTACTTTAGAAATGTTGTCAAAAACCATAAACATAAATGTTAAAATATTTATTTTAATGAAATATGTGTAAGGTGATACTCCAGCCTAAATAATTTGAATACCAATCACTTAAAACGCACACTCTCTTATTTCACAATAATAATGTAACAAAATCTGTTGAACATCTGTGTCTGTCCTCTTGCAAACCTTATGTAGCAGCATTTTGTTTGCATTCACAAAATTGTCAATTGTTGTCTTTCAGCTGGGAACAGAGAAAAGATCCGCATGGGAGAACTTACTATGTAGACCACAACACCAGAACTACGACCTGGGAAAGACCACAGCCACTACCACCAGGGTGAGTGTGTCTCTCCTGCTCAGACATAGAATATCTTACTTTACTAGGTTCATAGGTCAAGACATACAGTATTTAAACGACTCATACTACATAATGAAGCGTTCTCATACGTTAATATAACCAACCAACCAAGGCTTTTGTTGTAATTTTTCTATCATATTTATGTCAAATGTTATTGCCTAGTCAGTTTCAGATATGAATAACAAAAGACACCTTTATTTAAATCTCATTCCGAGATTATGCGAAGTGTACTTTGTTCCACACTGGTTTGTTCATGTGCTTACCTTTACTTGATGTCTATCGTACCGTACCTCCTTCACTCTGCCAGTTGGGAGCGTAGAGTGGATGACCGGGGCAGGATCTACTATGTGGACCACAACACCCGCACTACCACATGGCAGCGTCCCACTATGGAATCAGTCCGCAATTTTGAGCAGTGGCAGAGCCAGCGCAGCCAGCTGCAGGGAGCTATGCACCAGTTTAACCAGCGCTACCTCTACTCTGTAAGTCAACTCACCTTCATCCTTCCGACACCCTTTTCTTTTTTTCATCTTACACCAAAAGAACCCAATATTACTGAGTCACCTGACTCTGGGCTTTTATTAGCTTGTCACATTTTTAAATGTGCATTTAACTCAAACCATTTCCCAGTACGACAGAGAGCAGAGAAACATATGGGGTTCTGACTGAAACCACTTTTAAAGATCTTTGAAGATAATGTTGTTGCTGGCATTTTCCCATCGCCATATATTATTGAATAGCCATTTCAAAGAGATAAAGGTTGGATAAATTACAACTTTGATTCATGCATGTGAAATATTAAATAGATGAGACCAAATAAATGCATTAAGGCAGAGTTATGTCATTCTTTTCATTTCCTCAGCAGTAAAAAAAAAAAAAAAAAAACTATGCTAGCCTTTCATTTTGGATTATAAAAAATGTAAGTAGCTACAATTCAAAACAATACAATACAAAGAATAATACGAAGAAATAAATTCTGCGAATGTATTTGACGACCCTAATAAATCTCATGTAACCCACCTGAGGTCCCATCCCAGTCTTTAGGAATGACTGATCTAGAGCTCTGAAATGGACAAACCACAAATATTCAATATAATTACTGCTTCGTTTCAAAGCATATCTTCAGGTTTTTTACTTTTTAATATTTTTGATTCAAACTTCAGGTATTAGTTTTGTATTGATTTCTGACTATTATGCTGTGCAGACGTTTCCTATTCCTACTTAAAACTGCATTTCGATCGTGCATTTTAAGGGAACTACAACTTTGCAACTTCCACAACAGCGAAAGCAAAAAAGGCTCTTATTCTTATACCTTACTCAAGCAAGTTTCAAGTAATTGCAAGTTGATATTCATACCTTAATTCAATTCAATTCAATTTTATTTATAGTGTCAAATCACAACAGAAGTCATCTCAGGACACTTAAAAAAATTGAGCAGGACTAGAATACGCTCAAAATTTCAAGAGTCAACACAATTTCAAATTCCCAACATCACCCAGGGGCAAGCGTTACAGCGACAGTGGTGAGAAAAAACTGCCTTAATGAAATGAAATAAAACCAGTGACTGCATTGAAGGTGGTAAAAAAAATCCCAAACACTAAAGCATACTATTATTACAAAGTATTGTAAAGTAAATCAAAGAAAAATGAAAGGCATTGTTTGATGTCAATCTTTTCATCATGATGGGCTTAGAAAGTCCAGTTTCTGATGGTCGTTACAAATGATGTAACATGAAACTTACGTCCTTTCAATCCTTCATCTAATGAATGTTATGTCTTTCTCTGGCTGCATTTATTCTGCACCTCCACTCACTCAATACAAAGCTCAACTCATTTAACCTAAAGGTGAGAACTTTACGGTGCCAGAATTTAAAATATGCGCTTTTCAACCTCTGCCCTAATCTGATTATCTTGGTGAGGGTCCTTCTCCTTAGTCCTTGGCTCCGCAGTGATGTCATCTTCACTGATAATGATTAGCTTACAACACAATTCAATAGACCGACAGCTGGGAAGATTGGAACAGTAACCAACCACAGATGCCTTCTTGCAAGCAACATAGCAAAACTTGCTAATTTTTCCCATTTCCATGATGGTTATCATGGAGTCTTTTTTTCCCTCTTGAACATTATTTATGCATATACATTGGAATACATAGGATTTTTTCTTTCTTTCTTCCTTTCTTTTGTGTTTTTAAATGGATGTTTACGTGTGCATCCCTCGTTTTCAGGCATCCATGATGTCTGCTGAGAATGATCCTCTCGGCCCGTTACCTCCTGGATGGGGTGAGTTCACGTTCTTTCTTCTAAACAATAAACATATTTTCACTCGGTGTCAGTATGTCCTGTTCTTTAAATTGGAAAAGATCTACATCAGCACTTCTTCCACATGAGAAATTACAGAAATATATCAATTATACATTGTATGTAATTTGATGTTAAAATCAGTGTTGATACGAAAGAACAAATACTGATTAAGTTGTATCAAGACTATTCTGAATAGATCCAAATTGTTTTATTGCCTCTACTATTTTGGCTCTCCTCTAACAAAGATCATAGATGGCAGCTTGTCGAATAATTCAGCTCTTATAATCTGACATGTGTTGCCACATTGTGGGGCCACTCTGTCTATTAAACTAAAGATTCTTGTCTGCGTTTTTATCAACTTCAGAGAGGCGTGTGGACTCCAATGACCGAGTGTACTTTGTCAACCACAACACCAAGACAACGCAGTGGGAAGACCCCCGAACCCAAGGGTGAGCTAAGGATCCTTTAAAGATAAGAATAGTTTTATTGTGAAAGATCATTTACAAGTTAATGGGCTTTTCCTCTGTCCTGCATCACATCGATATCGCAGTTTCTCTGACGTTTACCTTTTCATTTTACTGCCATTGTTTGCAGTCACTCACACATTTATTTCTTATTTGTTAGTGTGGACCAGTTCTACAATATTCATAACAATACCATCATAGTGGGGCTCCTTTGGAAAGGGCACAAATTGTATTCTGTATGTTCTGTGTTTTGGCTGAAATCTCAGTCTGCTCTCTATAAAAGTATCGTAGTATTTGATCAATAAGACAAAAATCATTGATCCATAAAATCTCAATCCTCCTCCTTTGGCAATATACAAGCCCTTGCACTGAGCTAATAAACATCAATGGAACTTTGCCACAACTCTGAAATTAATCTATAATTTAATTCTGTAGTGGAAAATATATTCCACAAAGGCAATTTTGAGGCAGCAACTGTGGTTTAGTGAGTCCACTGACTGTTCGCTGGAAGGGAGGAATCTTGTGCTACGCTATAAAACAACAGAAAAAAACAAGCAAGTTTAAACAAGATTAAAGGTTAAACATAAGAGTGAAAAGGTGAGTTTTAAGGGCTGCTTTGAAGGATGGAAGACTGTTGACATTGCAGATATGGCTGGGAAGGGCATTTCAGGGGGAAGGGATAAAGCCAAGATGAGTAATAATAGTTATTATATCAGAATGTAGAGACTACCTGGCGACACGCTATGATGGTACAGTAACATTTAATCTAAAAGAACAAGATATGCAACATACATGTTACTCATCTGGGCTCCAGATTGTCTGCACAATCCACAACCCCATCCCAATTTCTTTGATTTGTCAAAAGGTAAATCGGACACGAAAAGCATTCCAAATCACTATCAGGATATAAACCATGAACTTCACTGTGCAACAATTTGACCTTTGACCTTGATCAGTAGTCTGAGGGTCTGATCACACTGAGACACGTCGCTAAAGGCGCAGCCGCCTTAAAAACTGCTTTGGCAAACAGCGTGGTGTCTCTGTGTAGCAGGGCTGAGTACGCAAGCGGCTGATCAAATGTGATTAATAGAAAAATGTGGTCGCTCACTCTCTCGTACTGCAGGTGCACCACAACGTAGAAAAACAATCATTTAGTTTGTGATGCACCTGTGTGATCAGCAACTTGGAGTGCATTCTTGAAACAAATGTTCATAGTATTTTTCTAGTGCATACAGTGTCAACTTATTGTCATCAAAGCAAATTAGGATATCATTTTGAGAAGTCTTAACTGATGTTGCAATTCAGACCTTACATGTTTTACAGCCTGTGCAAGTTGGTCCATCGTGAAAAAACAAAAACAAATGTCTGATTGAAGGAGGAGGATGGACTTCATTACATCAACGTCTATTTACTTAACAACATTGTGCTGATGATGCTTGGTTACAAACTACTTATTGTACATTTCCAAACAATTTCAAACAAGCATCACATTGGATAATCACATCATTGGTAACCAAGTCATCCTATGTATCGCCTGCATTCCCTTGCCACTGATGTGTGCTTTACATTTTATGGAACCTTGTTGTTAAATTAAAGAAAATAAAACATGAAGTTCCAATATAATTTCCAACACATAATCAAAATTAAACAATAACCGTTGAACTTAACGGTTCAATTGTATCAGATAATTGAAATAAAGGTAGATTTGGATTGGAAAATCTGAATATATATATTAAACCCGGCTTTAATAATTATATTAATTGTCTGTGTGTGTCCAGGCTACAGAATGAAGATCCTCTACCTGAAGGTTGGGAGATCCGATACACAAGGGAAGGGGTTCGCTACTTTGTGGATCACAACACCCGAACGACCACTTTCAGCGACCCCCGCACCGGAAAGTCCTCTGTGTAAGAACACTTTTATTTATCTACATCTACAAGACATTACAGGTTACAGAAAAGGCCCTGCTAGATTCTGAGTTTTGCCAGTAGTCTGAAGGGACGCTTGTGCATAGTTTAAGCAAACACTCTACTCACACCAGATGGAATCATGTATTTTTTTTCCCTTCCAGTAAGTAAAGGAAGATTAAGAAAAACAGTTCCCGCTGTCATTTAATTTCAAGCATCCTGTTTCACAAAGGGATGTTCAGGGAATGTGATAAATTAAATGCGAAAGGCAATATTTGTAAATATGAACTTCATAGGACCATACAAGAATATTTTGCACATTTGTTTTTCGTTATATAGTGAGGATTCAACTGGTGACCTGTGTATAATCTGCTACATGGCATCAATCAACTTATACTTGACATATATAAAATGTTTTTGTTCTTCTCAGCAACAAAGGCCCTCAGATTGCTTATGAGCGCAGCTTTCGGTGGAAGCTTGCCCATTTCCGTTACTTGTGCCAGGTAAGTGTTGTCTGTCTCTTACACCCATCGCTCTATTTCTTGCTTTCAGTCACTTGTCTTGATTTTATTTATTTTCTTCCCCAAATGCATTCATGGTGTTTCCTGTCTTTGCTCAGTCCAATGCTCTCCCTAGCCATGTGAAAATCACCGTCTCCAGACAGACGTTGTTTGAAGATTCTTTCCAGCAAGTAAGAATCATTTATTGAATACATGCCAACTGTTCCTTTTGAAAACGTGTAAAATCGTACTCACTTTTATTGTGTTTTTGCTGATGTGTGTTTTCTCTGTTAATTAGATTATGGCCCTGAAGCCGTATGACTTGAGGAGGAGACTCTACGTTATCTTCAGAGGCGAGGAGGGTCTAGACTATGGTGGCTTAGCCCGGTAATAGAGTCAATAGAAATATTTCCATTTTTTGGTGCAAACAAGCTTCTTGTGAAATGATAGAAGTAATTAATCATGTGCAACTGCTTTCTTTTCTCTCATTTTCCATCTTTCCACCTTTTAACTAACCCTTTTCTACTCTAATTCATCCCCCCACATACACTCTCCCATCTTCGCCCTCTCTCCTTGCCTCTGTATCTCTTCTTCTCACTTTGCAGAGAGTGGTTCTTCTTGTTGTCCCATGAAGTGCTGAACCCCATGTACTGCCTGTTCGAGTATGCCGGCAAGAGCAACTACTGTCTGCAGATAAATCCGGCCTCTGCTATCAACCCGGACCACCTCTCCTACTTCTGCTTCATAGGCCGCTTCATTGCAATGGCAAGTTCACATGATTACCACACACACATGTGAGCAATCCTGATAACAGGAAACAAGTTGCTTACTTGAGTCAAACATATTTGGTGTAAACATGTCAAACATTAATTATTAAAAATATGGCAGCAACACAAAAAAAGGATCAAAACCTCAATGTACTCATTTTCTTGGTCATTGCGTATCATTACAACAACAGCATAAGCATTTTCTCTCCGTCCTTTGGACTTGAATTGAAGCCAACAGTGTTACAAAATGTGGTTAATCAGTGTTAATGACTAATCCGGGCAAATTATCGGTAGGGGAAGATATCAGACCAGCAGTAGATGCCACATAGAAGTGATGTACATCAGCTGAGAGATGTGAACTTGATGTCATGTGATGTGCACAGTTAAAAGATAAAAACTCTCTTATTTATCTTTTGCTACAGGCACTTTTCCACGGCAAGTTCATTGACACAGGCTTCTCTCTGCCTTTCTACAAACGCATGCTGAACAAGAAGCTAATACTCAAAGACCTGGAGTCCATCGACCCAGAGTTCTACAACTCACTTATATGGATCAGGTAATTTGTTCCGTCTGCCTTCAGAATGGATGGTTTTTAGAGAGCATGGTTCCCCTAGACTTTCTCGTTGTCGGTCATTTTGATGAACAAGGCTGTCACATATTTTTCTTACCTGTCATTTGAATTTTTTTAATGATACTCATTATTATTAGCCTATTGGATTGGACCGAGCGACTAGGGCTGTATCGTTGTGTTTTTTTTATATTCAAAACCTCATTTGATAGAACTATCGTATTGCAATTTCTGAAATGGGTGCAGTGGTGAGTGTAAGACAGGAGATGCTGCAGTGTAATCCTTTGGGGCAAGCTGGCACCTTCATTGACATTCACTAAAAGTGTTTGAATGCGTGTCTGAGATCTTTTTTGAGCAGTTCCCTTGATTATGCTGTGGCAGCAACACAATCTCATCTGTCCTCAGGGACAACAACATTGAAGAATGTGGTCTGGAGATGTACTTCTCGGTGGACATGGAGATCCTGGGGAAGATCACTTCTCATGATCTCAAACCTGATGGCACCAATGTTCTAGTCACCGAGGAGAACAAGGAGGAGTATATCAGGTTCAGTATAACTGCTGTTTTGTCAACACGCCAACGCTATTCATTTATTTTAAACTGACAAAGTCTGTTCTTCGCTGTCCGATTTGTAGTCTAATGGCAGAGTGGAGGTTCTCCCGCGGGGTAGAAGGTCAGACCAAGGCTTTCCTGGACGGCTTCAACGAGGTGGTTCCACTTCAGTGGCTCCAGTACTTTGATGAAAAGGAGCTGGAGGTGAGCAGCTTTGCCTGATGCGAGTAGCACAGAATTAAGCTCTGTCCTATTTGGTGACCTGTGGTGTCATGTTTCTACTGTGTCTTTTATTCCAATCACCTCGGAGGTTTAATTATTAAATGAAATGATGTGGATGTGTGTTGGAAATAAAGAATTCTCTGTACTTTTTAACAACTGTGTGTTCTACGTGTCATTTATTTACAGGTGATGCTGTGCGGCATGCAGGAAGTAGACCTTCAAGATTGGCAGAGAAACACGGTGTACCGCCATTACACAAGGAACAGCAAACAGATCATCTGGTTCTGGCAGGTACAGTCCCATAAACACAGAGCTTGTTTTTATAATAATCACACATTACGGTTAATAAAAGAAAGTGTGTGTGTGTGTGTGTGTGTGTGTTCGCCCTTGCAGCTGGTGAAAGAAGTAGACAATGAAGTACGACTGCGACTCATGCAGTTTGTCACTGGAACCTGCAGGCTTCCTCTGGGTGGTTTTGCTGAACTCATGGGTCAGTGACTGACAGACACACAAAGATAACACCTTTATGACGCATCCTTTTTTTTTTAACACAATGTCCACTTTCCTGATCTTCTTTTGCATTGCAGGAAGTAACGGGCCCCAGAAATTCTGCATTGAAAAGGTGGGGAAGGACACATGGCTTCCTCGGAGCCACACATGGTGAGTGGAGGTCTGAAAACTGACCTGGTCTGGTAATCATTGCATGGGAACACCGTTTATAACTCATCCATATTTTACCAAGCATTGATGTGTTTATATTGAACTTTCGTCCTCCCTTTGTCCGTTTGTTTCAGTTTCAACCGGCTGGACTTGCCTCCTTACAAGAGCTTCGAACAGCTGAAAGAGAAGCTGCTCTTTGCCATCGAGGAAACGGAAGGATTTGGCCAAGAATAGAGGGAGGAGTGCTCTTCTATTTCTCTCCCTCCCCCATCGCTGTTTATTCAGCCAAGCAAAACAAACTTAAAAAAAAAAAAAGAATTGCACAAGATAACCACCAATGTATATAAGCTATTTTGTCATTTTAAACCAAATCTTAATTTGCAGCATCATTTTTGCCGCAATCCTCCTGCTCCCCTGCCCTTAAATATTATATGATGCCCCATCATGAAATATGCAAGCATTTCAGCATTTTGCTCTTCTGTTTAAAACAGAAATCATGGATATTTTTTGAATGTCCTCCCCACTGCTGACTGGCTTTTTAAAAGAGACTGAAAGTGTTTTTGAGAGGATTTTATAGTTGAAGCGCAATTTTCTTTTAAAGCTCTAGTTCTATAGAGTTTCTAAATGGCAAGAGTAGTATTGGGGTCTGGTGCCTGAATCCCCCCCTCTCCCCCCGTTGGACTCATCATAATTGTAGCAGTTTTTGAGTGCTTGCATGGCTGCCTCTGAAGATGTGAAGACTGCTGTGTCCACCCTCTACCACCTATACTAGACACACACAAAGACATTTTAACATGGACGCTCTGTCTGTTAATAATCTGTTTAACCGTCATCATCAAAAAGGCAACGTGTTCAGGATGAAACGATGATCTGAAGCAGAAAATAACCCTCTTATATAACCCCTCAGTGGGATTCTGGACAGCCCAGAGTCCGAACCATCGTCGGATCCTCCCTCGGATAAAGACACAACATTAGAAAATACGTTTACGGAGAAAGACTACAATATCAAAAGGAATATGGGGACTCCAAGAGCATATTTTAAATTGAAACAAAAGTGTGAATTGTGTGTGTGGTGGCATTGGGGCCTGTGGTTCACAGTTCTGGTGTTTAAGAGACACGGGACATGTTCCACACCGCCGAGACTGCTTCAGTTGGCAAGACGGATCCACACCAGGAGGACACACTCGCAGTTTTCATTTACAGATCGAGCCGTTTGGAAAATTGTCACAACAAAAGACTCCGGCTCATTGGGTCGCGTGTATTTGTCTGATTATCTTATGCCTCTTTGAATTTTGACTTGTGAAGTGTCCCATGAAGCCACTGTGGTATACAAAGCATGATGTAGACTTATTTAAGAACATGACGATCACATTTAAACCCCTCAGTTATAGATATCACCAGACAAACACCCTTACAGTGCATCTTGCGATAAACATTAGCACTGTAACATGATGCATATTGACATTTGAATTATAAAAATCCGAGAAGGCATATGACATTCGGCCATTTTGTGTTTTTATAAGGTCCAAAGACATCTCATTCATGAATGTACATGTACTGAAAGATGCCGCTCTTCTCTTACCGACCATTAACTAAATACAACTGAAGCCGATGTGGCATCAAAATTCTGCATCCGTTGTAGAAAATGTCCTTCAAGGTTCCATGGCGTTTTTATCATCAAGGAGATGAGAGGTGTTGGACTAACTAAAAAAAATGTATCAACAACGTTAAGCAACATATATAAATATTGCATGCAGGCATCGGACTGGCTAAGTAAAATAAGCACTAAAGATGTTTTTGATAGGTCGTCTAGAAGCTTTGGGCTTCTGAAAGTATGAACTGGGTCACACACCGGTACGTTATTGTTGTTGAACATAACAATTCTGTCACATACAGTACTTCAGTGTTACTGACGTTAAGCTACACAAACCAACCATCAAGCTGGAACGCTGAGCTCTCTTTCCTGAGATCCAGACCCAGTTCAATACATTCAGCCCATGTTCAGTCTCGTTCTCAGGTTTTGTTTCGAGGTGAGCGAGCCTTCGCTTAAAGGTTGAGTAGTTGATTCTATTCAGAAACTCTTTCTGTTATATTACTGGAAGTCCTCGTATCATACCGTTAGCCATCAATAAATTAAATGCTCTTACATAAACAGAAAATATCTGTGGCCGTGGCAGGACTGGGGAGACCCTGTCCAATCAAAAAAGTCGGGCGGGAGAAAATAATTGGTCGGCCTGTCTGCTTACTTCCTGGTTCGTTTAGCGTTCTGGGGGAGCGGCTTTGAACGGAGATGTGAACGAAGGGGGCGGGACTTATTCAGTTTGGTGATGCGCTCAAAGTCTGTGGTTTTTCCAAATGACCTGATCTGCCTTTAAGAGTGTGTAAATCAGTAAGGATAAAAAAACAACACATGCAAATAATGATTCTAAAACCTAGTGAGTTAATGAGACACTAAAGTGCCACAGACCAAATGATGTGTGGAAACCTTCCACAGACCGGCTCAGTGTGTTGTGTGGTTTTGATTTTGCACCCCCACTTGTCCGTTCTTTCCTTTAAAGCTTCAGGGGACATGTGCTTTGTCTTTCAATAATGTCACGTCCAACTCCGTTGTTTCTAAACTGGTGCTTATTCTTTATAGGTTCTTTTTTCCGGTCTAAATGCAGCTCTCGCAGTGGCGGGCCATTCTCCTCGTTTTCTCCAGCGTCACATTTATTTCTTTTCAGACCACTGCCAACAGCAGCAAGACTTTTTATTTTTGTTTTTGTTTTTTTTTTAGGAGGAGGAGCTTGCGTTTACTCAAGTTATCAGTCATGTATATAACATGTATTCAGCTGTCCAGGAGGGACGACAGCATGAAGAAAAACATTTACTGTAGCAAAAGGAGCTGACTTTTAACACAAGTCAATACTGCATAACTGTGCTTCCTTTTGAACAGAAACCTGTAATCAAAGAAAATCAAACTGTGTATGTGAATATTCATTGTATAAAGATAATGAAAGTAAATAAAGTACTTAAATATTATAATTAATTACACAGAGCCGCCGCTCCATTGATGGGAAATCTGTGATGCCTTTGTTCTTATCAGAAATGGAGGTGATGTTTCGGGTTGCCTTCGCTGTAGCCAGCAACAGGACGAACGATCACCTGGACAGGTGTGTTGTCTCAAAGCGAAGCTGATTCACAGCGCCGTACGTCATTTCAGGACGTGACGACGCAGCGGGGAAGTCGTCACTGTGCTGACCGGTTTAGGCCGTCTGAAACGCATCCGAACTGTAACATATCGCGTGTAGATACACACTGTAAAACACCAACTACACTGTACAGGACGCCCCTTTACTGGAGACGATGTGTATAGAAGATTCATTTTTAATCTGCTTTCACCCATTTTAATGAAGAGAGATGGATTTATGAGATACAAATAAATAAGTGAATTAAACACCCTCCCCGCTCTTCCCTTCTTTTGTTGTGTGATTATCGAGGGATCAGAGGCCTTCGGCTCAGGATTCACAACGAAACATTGCTTTCCTGGTTTATCCTTTTGTTTTGAGCGGATCTTGCCTGTGGAAAGGAGCATATTTAATAAATATATACGACCATCTTTACAACTGGTTTGAGTTTATTCTTTACTTCAGTCAGTATGACTGTCGGTAAGAATCAAGACACCATCAAGTTGAAGATCCAATTGTGGCCCAGATTTTATTTATTATTTTGATCTGAGAGAAGAAAAAAAATCCCTGCATTCCAGTAAAAACACAGCAAACGTTGAGAAACCAGCTACTGGTGTTTGAGTTATTGATCTAACGATAGTCTGGTGATGAAAGTTGCATTTATTAATTTAAACAGTTCTTAACATGTCATTTACAATATGCAACTATTCACGAAAAGCACAATACCCGTTTTATCCTTCGCGGTGTCACATTTCTCTCCATGTTTCCTCCAAATCGGAGGCCAAATCTGAATTTAAATGACAATGTTGTTGTTTTCAAACAGCTCGATGTCCGAGGAGAGTCACTGTCAGTGGGATTCAGGCATGGATAGACTCTCACTACTTCAATACTAAACGTTGGAAGATTGAATTTAACTAAAAACTGAATGATTCAATGTGACTATTACACTAATAATTACAGAATCGAATCAGAACCAGAAGATTTTTAGCAATCATTAACAGTCCCCAAAGACATCATGTTCCACTCAGCTTCATCCTAGTTTCTTCAGGAGGTCAACAGCCTCTCTGTGGACCTGCACAGAAACAGATGTACTGTTGACTACGCACGTCATTCATTCCTCAGTTAAAACTATGTCACATCTGGGTCGAGAGGGAATAAGAAAACGTACCTCTTTGTCCTCCAGTGTGTGAGCGGGGTAATCTTTAGCTTTGGTTAGAAAGAGCAGTGCCTTCTCTTTGTCCTTCATGCCCAAGTAGGTCCTCCCGAGCATCAGCAGATTTTTACTATAGAAGTTTGGATCGACTGACACAAACATTTATGTTAGTTGAATGCGGTTTAAACCTTAAAAAGAAGTAACATACAAGCACAGCGCTGTCTTGATCCTGAGATCTGAGCAGGACAACAGGAGATAAGCAGCTTTTCCAATAAATGCCCACTAACTTTATTAGTATCCTGTGTTTTACCTTCTTCAGCTTTCAGGAAAAATTCCAAAGCCTGAAAATGACAAAAAAAAAAAACATGATGAAATGTTCACGTCTCAAATATTACAGCCTGAAGCCGTCAGTAACAACACAGAGGAAGAGTCCTCACCTCCTCATATGTGGACTGGGGTGGCGAAGCAAAAATGACAGCCGCCAACTTGCGTTGATACCAAGGCAGCTCAGCAAAAGCAAAGCACCTAAGAGAGAGAAGACGTCGAGAATCCCCTGATTAATAAACTTAAAGCTCTAATAATACATTAGAGAATTATGGTAATAGAATAGAATATTGTACTCTGTCACATTGTAACCTCTAGTGGTGAAGAATGGGAACTGCAACAACATTGATGACAAAAATATTATTTCCCCTATGAAAGAATATACAGTAAAGAATTAATCTTTAATAAGGTTCATCTCTAGATGGAACTCCTCCTGTTTGCCAAGTGTGTCCGAGAACTATGGTGGCCGACTAGGAAATATGAAAACACCAACGGCCCAACCTAGAGCCAGTGTTTGTCCGGCTACTGGAGAAACAAGATGGCTTTCTCCATATGGAAATATAAGATATGTCTCTGTCAAATGTAACACAGTTTGCATCTGTGTTTGACTTTGATGTACTGAAAACAGCTATGTTTTGTTACAATAAAATAAAAAAAGACTCACCAGTAACCCAAAATATGTAAGGAAGTGGCATCTTTGGGATTGAGCTCAACGGCTCTCTAGGAAAAAGCAACATGTTTTGCTTCAGAATACAGCTGAATGGGACACAGCGATAATATGACATTGAGCCAAACGTCCTCTCACCTCTAGATGTTCCCTGATGATGTAAGAATTTCCAATTTTCACCTTGGCTCCCTGGTAATCCCCGACATCGCTGAGACATACTGCATACCACTGTGTTAGGAGAGGAAGAACGTCCAGTATTTGTGTCCAATCAGACCTCAGTTTCTCTTTTCATTATGCCTTCTCAGTGAAAACCAGCGTCTTACTTTGTGGGCCGCGAAACACTTCTCGTCCTTCTCCAGTGACTTCTTGGCAAATTCAAAACCCTCCAACATCAGCTGCTTCTTCCGTTCGGCGTCCGTGTTGGGCAGGAGGGACAGGTCACGAGACGCCCGGGCCAGCCGCCACAGGAACTCTGCATCATCACTGGATGGGCGCAAAAGCCACAACTTAAACTCGCCATGTGGATAACATGTTTATGATAGTATTACAAAAAGAGTGAGATCAGAAAGAGAGATGGAGAAAATGTGAATAGTTGTGGCCTTGCGGGGGCTCACCTGTCCTTGTACTGCAGCAGCAGCTGGTACAGCTTCTCCGTGTCCGTGCAGCTGTACAGGTAGTCAGCCTGCTCCAAAACCTCCTCTGCATGGATGCAAAACACAAACTCACATCCAAATTCACTGGAATAAACTTGAACCCTGTCTCTGTCTTTTTACTTTCACATATTAAAAGAACCCAAATATCAACGACGTGATGATGTTCCACATCTAACCCCTACGGTACCTCACATCTAACACAGTTTTTGCCACCCACCTCTTTCTAAAGCGTAGACCACGGCTGAACTCTGCACCCGGTGATAAGCCCCATGAGCCAGGCAGGATAGTGTGGGGAGCCCCAGGAGGAACGCAACTCTTCCACTCTGCACACGAGAACGGAAGTGACGTAAACACACATGCAAGGGACTACCTTCCAGTTAAAAGTGATTTCTGGCTGATTACTCACAATGATCAGTCTCACTACCAGAAGAAGCTCCTATGTTATCAGGTTATTGCACTCACCCATATTGATTGTAGAGCTGGAACTGGACCATTGACAGGTCAACTTGAACTAAGTTATGTTATATTATACACACACACAGTCACACTACATCTATTACACATTGCCAGCATTGTCAGATACATACAAAGCTGGAGAAAGCAGCTCTCTGACAGTAAACGCCCCACTGCCCTTTCACCTACATAATCATGCAACAATATCGGGTTCACAACGACACCGTTGTTCTTCCAAAGTATAAATGCGCATGTAAGTAGGCACTGGTGAGCGATTGTAATAGTTACAGTTAAGATAACAACACCGTCCGATGAGTGCGAATAAAAGGGCTAGTTATTTACAGTGAGCGCAGTTGCAGTCCTTCTTAAAGTTGTCCAGTAGTGCCGGTTTGTCCCTCTCATTCTGACACCTTTAGCAGCAGACGCCGACAGCAACGTCCTGCTCACACATCTTCTCAGCACAACTCCAGCCATGATGTCAAAGCCCAAACGCTCAATGGTCAGGAATTACAACGACATCGCAAACTTATCAGCTCGGTTTGCAAATACAAACAGGGGACATTCAAGAGCACAAACAGTTAACCACATTTTTTTATCCGCTAAAAAAATAGTAAAAAATAAATATATACATGCTATAATAGTTAGACAGATATCTATACGGGGTAAATATGTATATACATGTTACAGCAATGTTGTTATTAGCTTTCACAGCATTTTAAATGATCCACATTAAATTATTGCTGTGAAAATGGATTTCCTGAATGCAACCCGGAACAGTATGTCCCTTAGATATGAAGTCGACGAGAAACAACTGATTCTGATAAGAGTTCCGATGTCACCTCGGCGATTATAGCGCACAGTGTGTCACTACGACGTTTTGGTTTAATTTAAGCACAACATATTAATATACCAGACTCACATCGCGTTTCTTACAGTTTATGTTCGCTTTAGTTGCCCAACTCGCAACTTGAGCGTTAGTTAGCTAGCTAAAATACCAGTTACCTTAGCTGAGCAACGCTGAGAGGCGGCTCCTCCCCTTCTTCCCTGCGCTCAGCTGCTCTTGTCAGATAACGTCACGTATCCATATATATTACCACCAGAGGCAGGCACAAATTGTATATTTTCTACAACTAAGCAGGTAAATAAGTGTGAGTAAGCTTTCAACTGATATGAAGAAATAACATGTGCGACTTGCTGCTAACCGTATAGGATGGCATTCGTGTTGGTGCTCCACGCATCGCTACACCCACTAACTGGCACTGCTTGCATGTCCTAAATAGTTAACGCCCCAGGTTTGTTTTTTCTTATATATCATTATTATGATTGTCATATTATCAACATTAGCGACACACACTTTTTAACCTTTATTTGTGTTGTGTCAAAAGTAACGTTATATTCTGTGATAACCGCTTCACCCAAAGGTAACGACGGGATAACGGAATCTAACGTTAGATTAGCAAACATGTGAACGACAGAAACCTGTAATCACTCCTAAAATAACTAACACAGGACATGTAAGTGTTACGGACATTAAGGTTACTCAAGTACTGCACGTATGTACACATTTGAAGTAGCTTGTACTTTATTTGAATATTTCAATTTCAGTCAACGTTATAATTCTACTCCACTAAGTTAATTTCCGAGGTAAATACAGGTTTTTTTTTTGCTTTAGTTACTTTTATGTTTACAGTTGTTCATACCCTCCATGTGCAGTAAAACCCATTTATGTCATACATGTTTGAATGTCGGTGACAGACTGAACAAATGTAGGGTTCCTTTATTGGTTGAGAACTTTCCTACTTCTTAAGTTACATCTTCTTCTTTTGGCTGCTCACCATCATCTCTTCCTGTGCTCATCTCTGGCCTTTCTCTTTTCCTCTTACAAGGCAGCTCCATCCTCAGCATCCTCCTCCATATACCTGCCTCCTCCAGCTCCGCCTCCTGTCTCTTTCTTGTTGCTGGTCGTCCACCGTCCATGAAAATCCATTAGCATCCATTACACTTCTTACCCACTCTTCAGGCATCGTCTCACGTGACGAGATTGCGTTCTAGTTAAAACTCCACGGCCTTCTCTCCTAAACCTCTCTTCCTCTTAAGTCTTACTGAAAATCATCATCTGATGCTACCTCGCTTCTTCCTCTTCTGGACATACCATCATGTATCCACCACAGACTTCTCCATCCTTTTCGCAAAATTTCCACTGAGGTTTCCGCTTGCAACCCCTGATGACCAACAGTAACAGAGGCGGTCATTTTTAACCTGGTCCTCGACCGATTTAGTGTTGAAATTTGATTTATGCTCCGTGTATTTGCATAGGTTGGGCCTTCCTGACGGCTGACGCAACTCTCCCCCATTTATCCTGGTCTGAGACCGGCACCTAGAGTGCTCTGGGGTGTGCATCCCCAGTGGCTTCGCTCTACTTCTTAAAAAGCCAACAGGGCTGTTGACTTCTTAGAGATGATGATCTCATAGCATATGATGCGTTGCTGTAGATTAAGGTCGAGTTGAAAGAGAATTTCAAGAGTATCTTCCAGGTGGTGACTTATTTCTGAGTGAAACAGGATGGACAGACGGGACATAATGTTGGGAGGAATTTGATTGAATTGTTGATTATCTCACCACCTTCTCCAGCTCTGTGCAGAGCTGAAGCTGCAGATGATTTGATGGATGAATTTCATGATATTAATGGTTGAAATTCGTTGATTCTAGCTGATGTAAGCACTTGTCATATTTTTGTCACATTATATAAAGTAGTTGAAGTTGGAACATTAAACACCTGCAGTATTAACATACACATTGATGCAGAACCATCATATATAATATTAGTAAACACTCACAGGGAACATTTTACTGAACGATCACTACTTTTATTTGCTGATGTTACTTAACGTTATTTAAAGCACCAATACCCCTCCTGTGTATAATCCGTCACACTCATTGGAGGAGATGGAGTGAAGCCATAGAAATGGTTATGAACAACAACATTTTAAGTATCAGTTAAAGCAGTCTTTATTCTCAGCCCTGTCGATGAAGTACAATATTTCCCTCTGAAATTGAGTGGAGTACAAAGTTGAAATGTTTAAATACAAACAAAAACCTTGAGTAAATGTACGTATGCAATCTCACTTCTGACAACATGTAATGTTTAACTGTGATTATGTTCATACCACCAGCTGCCATGGCCTCAGGTGGGGCCCTAATGCCGGGGGCCACCCATTTGGCCACCAAGGTGGAGCTGACCATCTCCTGTGAGAAGCTCCTGGACATGGACGTCTTCTCTAAGTCTGATCCTCTGTGTGCCTTGTACATCAACACTTCAGGCTCCCACTGGTATGAGGTCTGTACTCGGTGACGGGGGTTAAAAATCACACGCTATGGACATGAGTTCAGTTACTTGAAATGAGCAGTTGATGTTCCCTGTTATATGTATGGATGTGACTTCTGATTTAGCCTGGGTCATCTGACATACATTTCTCATGTTGTTTTTTCCTTGCAAATCAGTTTGGACGCACAGAGATGATCCTGAACTGCCTGAATCCAAAGTTTGCCAAGAAGTTTGTCATCGACTACTATTTCGAGATGGTGCAGAGGCTGAAGTTTTGCGTGTACGACATTGACAATGACACCTATGACCTGGGTGATGATGACTTTCTTGGGGAGCTGGAGTGTACCCTGGGCCAGGTGAGCTTCACCTTGTACAGTTTGGAAAGAAATATTCTGCCACCTGTTCATTGTTCTGTGACACTTCCAGTGTTTTGTGTTCAGATTGTTTCTAGCAAGCAGATGACTCGATCTTTATTGCTGAAGGACAAGAGGCCCGCAGGTCATGGGACCATCACAGTGAGTGGACTCTTTTAGACTCTTTTAGCTGCAATGTGCTTTGGTAGTGTTGTTATGGAGGCTGCATAAAAGTATATAAAGTATGCAGCATCCATAATAACAGATACAGTTTTGCATCCAAGGGTACAAATGGTGATAAACACAATTTATGGGTGGGTCCATGGAAAAGTTAAGGCACCAACGGATACTGTGATTTATCTTTAGATGTGATTGTTGCAAATAACCAGCATCCTAGTTACCACTCTTTGGGCCAGAATGTCCATAAAATAGCACCATCTTTCTGGGATTTGACATATTGTATAACTGCACCTTGTGCTGTTATAATGATCTTTGATTGTTTGCTTCTCTCTCTTTAGTATATAGTTTAAGCAATCACAGTATATTGACACAATTTCTGGGTTTGAAAAGTTTAAAAAGTTATCCCTCACTGTCCAAAGTGTATTTTGTTTGTTGTTTTTTGCCCCCAAATAGATCCACGCTGAAGAAATAAAAGACACCAGAGTGGCAAACTTTGAAGTGTCAGCCCGCAGGCTGGACAAAAAGGTAATATAGGTCATTTTAAGTACGATTTTATCATTCAATACAAGTACTGCAAATGATTTCCTGGATGGTTGTGCAGTTTTTGTGGTGGTCCGACCCGTTCCTGGAATTCTACAAGCAGACAGACACCGGATGGCAGCTGGCTCACAGGACAGAGGTACGCGTTTACCAAAACAACTCCCTCTGCTCGCACAGAATTGTCATGGACCTGTGGCTCATCGTATCCCATTTATATAGGTGGTAAACAACAACCTAAACCCAGTATGGAAACCCTTCCGGGTCTCATTGCGATCGCTCTGTGGAGGAGACGTGGAGAGACCTGTGAAGGTAATTTAGCTTCTCTCAGTTAATTAACCCCGTAAAACGCAGCCCATTAACACAACCTGTTCCCTTGGTAGATTCTGTCGGCCCTTTTTATTTTTCAGATCATTCTACTCTAACATACTAATGATTCGCTTTGTTATCGCCTTTTCTTTTCATCTTGCACTGATCCCCAAACTTAAACCATGCTGCAGCCCAGCTGGATAAGGGACGTGTGTTTGTGCGCACGGTTCATGGCGTCCCCACCTGAAGGTGTGCATTTTGGTTTGGTTTGGTTTTTACTCACTTGTGCTACTCCCATTGCATTTACTGTACATGTTGATAGCTAAGAGTGAGACGTGATTTATTCTTTGACCGTTGTAATTTAGTGTAGAACTGGTATTGGACTAAATACTGAGAATGGATTCCTTGCTGAGTACAAATAGTGAATACTGTATGTTTTAATTATGTGTATATCTCATCTTTGACCAGAGATGCTTCCCATTGCAGTGTAGAGGTTTTTTCTTGTAGTCTCCGAAAAGACATGCTATCTACATCCTATTAAAAAAAATACATTTACATGCTGACGAAACGCACATTTCTTAGCTCTTAGTTATTAATTCTGCTATTTGATTTAGATGGAAATATATGTTAAGATATCTCCCTCTTCAGGTCGACTGTTACGACAACCGTGTCAACGGCTCCCACGACCTCATTGGGAGCTTTACAGCGACTCTGGCGGAGATGCAGACTGGAACACACCATACCCCAGTGAGAACTTTATTAATAAAGTTATTAGTAAGCCAATAAAAGGCCTGTTTCTGTTTTACTTTAACTGGCTTAAATGTGACACGTGTCCTCACTTGCAGGCTGAATTTGAGTGCATATCCCCCAAAAAGTTAAGGAAGAAAAACTATAAAAACTCCGGGGTCATTTGCATCAAGAACTGCCAGGTAAGGATTTAGAAAAAGATTACATGTTAAAGACAATTTGTGTCCCTGTATTTGAATATATTTTCTAACCACTAATGTTCTACACGTTCAGGTGGTGAAGGAGTATTCCTTCCTGGATTATATTATGGGAGGCTGTCAATTAAACTTCACCGTGAGTTTGGAAATGTCAAAACCAAGATGTTATTATGTTTTATTCAAGTTCACATTTTTAGTCAGCAGACATACTGGCTGTACTAAAATAAATGATTGTATTGGATTAGTCAGAGTTTACAATAATTCCCAGGTAGCGTGCCTCTCTGCTTTGTATATACTGTGTTACATATTTGCATTTCCTCACTGAGCAGCTTCCCGTATCTTGATCCTTGTCCTCTCTCGGACTCCGGACAGATTGCCATCGACTTCACAGGGTCTAACGGGGATCCCAGCTCCCCCAGATCGCTCCACTACATCAACCCTGAAGGCTACAATGAATACCTGACCGCCATCTGGGCAGTGGGTAATGTCATCCAGGACTATGACAGGTAAACCCAAACTATGCTTCATCCTACATTATCTTAAATGTCGCTGTGACGTTGATGCAGAGCTGATGTGCCTTGTGTTGTGTTATCAGTGTTATACATATACCTGTATTTTTTCTCTATCTTTGTGAAGTAACAAGATGTTCCCTGTCTTTGGTTTTGGAGCCCAGCTACCTCCATCTTGGCAGGTATAAAAAAAAATAAAAACAACTTTAAACTCTTCATGAGCAGCTGGTAAATTATAACAGGGTTCTTTTCATCCACCCATTATTTTTTGTTTACCGCATGTATTTTTCAATAATATTTTTTAATTTAATGATGTGTTGTCAAACTGGTTGATGCTCAGTCAAGAGGATATGAATAAAAGTGTCACGTGTCTATCCTTAGTAACCATGTGTAATTGTAAACTATGAGTCCCAAAAATCAGATCAATTGCTCAATTAGGGTTTAAAATTGTATATTTTACCTTTTATAAGAATGATTTTATTCATATTTTATGGCATTGACCTGGCTGTAATGCATATTTAAAACAGCTTAATTATTGATGTTTGTGATTTTATCCATGTCAGCCATGAAAATATTTTATAAAGTAGGTAAGACCACAGGTTTGTGACAAGATAAGCCTTCAAAGACATAGGAATAATGTGACTCATATATTCATCTTTCTATGAATCATACTTCCAGGTTTCCCATGAGTTTCCTGTCAACTTCAATCCAGCAAATCCATTCTGCGCGGGTAAGTCCAACCCTGTGACATGATGGCGTGTGGTTGTTAGGTTGTCCAGTAATGAGGCATCTCTGTGTGTGTGTGTGTGTGTGTGTGTGTGTGTTTTGCAGGCATAGAGGGTGTGGTGGCTGCCTACCAGCAGTGTCTTCCCCAGTTGAAGCTCTGGGGCCCCACCAACTTCTCTCCGATTATCAATCATGTCGCCTGCTTCGCCAGACAAGCTCTCCGGCAGAATCAGGCCTCAGTAAGAAAATTATTTTCTCAAAAGAAACACAATCAATGGTCATATTGAAATTTCAGGACAATAATTGTTAGATTCAGTTGTTCACTTTTTTTTTTTTTAAATAAAGAAACAATTATGATTTGCATTTATTTGAATAACATATTTTCACTTGCTGATATCTCAGTATGAATGAAATGAAAATCTTACATGTTTTATACATGAGTATAAAAAAGTTATTCAGGCAGAATGTAGTCTGTGTCCTAATGGTTCAGTGGCAACAACAAACTGGAAATGTAAAATGCTAAAAGTAGGAATAAGATAATATTTGAATCCTTAATGATTGTGTACTTATACTTCATATCTGGCCGTCTGTTGTCTCCCTCCATCTGCAGCAATACTTCGTGCTGCTCATCATCACAGACGGAGTGATCACAGACATGGATCAGACACGCGACGCCATTGTGGAGGCCTCTCGTCTGCCCATGTCTATCATCATCGTGGGGGTGGGCGGGGCAGACTTCAGCGAAATGGAGTTCCTCGACAGCGATGACAAATTGCTTTCTTCATCCCGGGGTGATGTCGCCGCAAGAGACATCGTCCAGTTTGTGCCCTTCAGAGACTTCCAAGTAAGCAAGAGATATTATACTTACATATCAGTGATTTATACAAGTGCAATACATGACATTCAGAGCACCTTTAATTTGAGAATACTTCACAATCCTATACTATTCAACAGGTTTTTTCTGATTTGGACGTACATTTAATGTTAATTTGGTTCTTGAAAGCAACTCCTACTGCCCTTCCTGCTAATTTCTGTTTACATAAATGTACCAACACGTGCCTTCTATCTAACCTTCCTTTGATTTCATTGATAAGCATGAGATGTTAGCAAACATGGTCCGAAACATGGCTGACGAGTTTTTATTCTGTTAACATTGCCATTGCAGGGAAACAGCACGGCTCTTACCCAGAGCGTCCTGGCGGAGCTGCCTGATCAAGTGACCTCCTTCTTCAATTCTTACAAGATGAAACCCCCGACAGTCGATGTTTTCTGACCCGTCCTAGACATGGGGTTAAAGTGACCTTATCTGCATCTTCTGCACCCTCTTTCTGCATTTACTGTATGGAAAGGCAAAAACAAATGCCAACAAATGAATTGGGTTAAAAAAATAAATATATATATATATATTTAAATTGATGAAGTTCATAAAAGAAGATTTACTCTGTCCAAGTGCCATGATAGCTTGTATAATGCATGTTCATATGATGCTTGACATGGTGGCATAGCTTTGTTGATTAATTGTTAATAATTCTCTTTCTTTTCCCTGTAATTACCTCTTCTCTGCTGCTACTTTGTGCAACCTCTGATTGCTGTAAAACATGTTTCTCAGAGACACGTTTGATGTCTTAATCTTCTACACATCTGTGGAAGCAGCGGGCTCATAGTGGTTTCTGTCTGTCCTGCCAGTGAGCTCAGAAAGGCTGGGTGGGTCACGTGTCAGCACCTAGATCTTGTTGACACAAGAACTGGTTGCATCTGTGCATGCAATGAAAGATTCATTTGTGTATGGTCTTAGAGCGTGATGTTTAATATACTAACTGTCAATAAAAAAAATGCATACTCACTACCATTGAATGAATGTGTATTTGTTGTCATTGGATCGTTATACCAAGGCTGATGGGGATTCAAGGCTCTCTTGATCTCGCACTTTGAAAGTGAATCTCTCACATCCACATCACTGAACCACAACTCTCTATTAAATCGACGTGTGGGGCATCTGTTGATGCTCAGTTCATGTCTGACTATCACAGCTTTGAACAAATACAGTGTTTTAAGTCCAGGATGAAGGCTTGATGACTGGGCGAATTAGGCCTTTCATTTTGTTGCATGACTTTCTCAAAGTGTTTGTTATCATCGGTACACACTGAAGGTGTTTAATATTTCACTATTTGTTCTACCTTCTAATATTTGCGCAGCGTCCACAATGCGTCGCTAGTGTCTGCACTTGACTGACGGCCAAAAGCAGACGAGACTTGTCAGAGGGGAGGATGGGAGGTGGAGTCCTCCAGCGTTGGGCACCGCCCCGCTCAGCGGGCTGCAGTCAGGGCATTCTCTGCTACAAACACCAAACCACAGCAGCACAGCTAGCTAATACGGTAGGCAATATAAGCTAGAAAAGTAGTTTTGGTATCGTGAAAATACATACAACGTGGGGCATGGAGGTTCTAGGGGTTTTATATAATGAGTCTTATACTGAAATCGTACTTTCTTTAGTATCATGTGACTTAACGTTATAGCCGAAATAAAATGGGTGTGAACCAAGCTAACGTTACATAGTAAAAGCCAGTTGCGTTGTTTCTGTTTAACAGCAAAGCGTCTTTCGGGACGACTTCCCGCCGTTGGTCGACGTTTCACTGGCGTTACGTCAAACTTAACTGACTAAACTACATTAATGCACGTCGGTTCTCTTTATAACGGACAGACTGCTCAATACAGCGGCGAAGGGTTTACGTTGCTTCCATACAGCAGCTAACGCTGTCATCCACCGGGTGGCCAAAACGCATAACACCGCGGGTCGCGGCGGGTATATCCACAGCTTTATGTTATTTAGACTAAAGGGGTTGTAAATGCATTATGCGTTGGCCGAATTTACAGCTAACCCCTAACTAATCATAGGATATCGTATATAACATGTTCTACATTTCTATTAACTGTTAATAAATAATGTAGAATGTGATTCTTTTTTCAATGAAGTTCGTCGAGTTTGCTTAGTCCTTCGTAATGGGCGTGTCGATTACCAAACTTTGGAAACTACATTGAGGAAATATTAAGTCAGACTGGACAGAATTAACGTTTTTTTTTTTTTTTAAATAAACAGGGGGATGAGGCAATATAAGCCATTAATCAGAGTGCAATCATAACTTGGAGAAGTGAGTGTGGTGTAATCAAATGTTCCCTTTCATCTTTTTAAACTGTGTTTTTTGTCATCAGGTCTGTGAGTGTGTGTCTGTGTGTCTGTGTGTGCGTGTGTGATGGCTGCAGGTGGACCCCCGGGGCCAAAGGTCACCGACTGTGTGACCAAGGTGTCACTGAGCGTGTCCTGTGAGAATCTGCTCGACAAGGACACTTTCTCCAAGTCTGACCCCATGTGTGTGCTTCTCATGAACAGCTCGGGGCCTAACTGGTGTGAGGTACGTAGTGGAGATGCCTCATCTATTTGCTGTGTGTCAAAAAGAGTGTCACAGTATGTACAAAACTACAGTCACTGACTCTGAAACTTGCATTTGTGTTAGATTGGCCGGACAGAGAAAATCATGAACTGCCTTAATCCCAAGTTCTCCAAGACTTTTGTCATTGACTACTACTTTGAGATGGTGCAGAAGCTGAAGTTTGAACTGTACGACATTGACAGCGAAAACTGCAGTCTGCAAGATGCAGACTTCCTGGGGGAGCTGGAGTGTACTTTGGGACAGGTCAGCACCCTTGGCTTACTGCAGAAAGTCATCAACATAAATGCTTATTCATCATCATGCTCCTTTCTCATCTTAAGGGTTTAACATGCACAAATGAGTCCCTTTTTTTATACTTCCAGTGATGGATAACTCTGTGATTGAGAAGAGTATTTTTCTGCCCAGGTTGTCTCCACAAGGAAACTAAAGAGACCACTTGTGCTGAAGGACAAGTCACCTGCAGGGAAAGGAACCATCACCGTGAGTCACTGTCAATCCGATGAGCAATAACATTTGGGGTATTAAAGGTATTTCATGTGTTCCTTGTTGTATTTGCACTTATTTCATTTCATTTCTTTAGATTTGTGCTGAAGAAAGGACAGACAACAGGGTGGTGGAATTTCAAGTTGCAGGTAGAAAACTGGATAAAAAGGTATTGATTGCTACTGCACATGCATTATTTTAGGAATTCAGAAACATTTAAATATTGTACATGATCCTGTTGGAGTTAAAATAAATTAATAATAATATTAAATTATTACACAGACGTAGTAAACCCTTTACACGTCCATCTTTTTTTAAACCCTGTGATTGGTCAATTTGCTTTTACTAGTGTTTCTCCTACATGTTTATGTTTATAGTGAAGGCAGCATGAAGCAGGTTACCTGCTGCACACACATCTAGGAAAGCCATTCCACTGCTAACCATCAGGTCACTCAGTATAGCAGTGAAGGAAGGATTAAAGAGTTATTAATGAAAGCTTAATACGTGGTGAACAGCTAGACTGCTGTTCTTAGCATTTTTATTCTGCACATGCCAAGACATCACATCATTACTAAGTAGAAGTATGCCATTTATTTCATGCAGCTGCATAATATTTTCCAACTTATTTCCAGGATTTCTTTGGCAAGTCCGACCCGTTCCTGGAATTCTACAAGCAGACAGAAACTGGATGGCAGCTCGCTCACAGGACAGAGGTACGTATATCTTCATTGTCATCGTAGCATCATATAGATAAAACCTTAAAATGTATTAGCAATTTTGCACCTCGGGATCCCTCATCTTGAAGTTGATGTATTTTGAATAAGTTAAAATATGGTAATATTTTTGTTCTACAGTATAAAATATGTCAGTAGATACCCCTCTTCTGAATTTTGAAGCCTGTAAGTGTATTTAAAAAGGCGTTTGCTAACAAGTATTTAAATGAGACTACATAGTGTCTTAATTACAGCCCTGCTATGCATACTCTTATGTCGTTAGTTTAGGGCCCAGCGTGAGCTTTTTACTTCTGCTGATTGCATTTATGCTTCAAAAACCATAAAAGTGGTGTCCCCTTAATGGAGACGATCTCAGCCTAACAAAATGTGTAGGTATCATAAACTTATGTTTGCCACAGAGCCTATTTTCCACACTAATCCAAAATCCAATGGAAAAATCCCATCAAGCTTTTTGTTGAGGGAACCAGTGTAATGCGGACTTCCAGGGTTAGCCTATAAAAATACGTCATCCCTGCCCAGCTCTGTAGTCCAAGGATTCTTGGAAAGTACATGTGCAAGTGATGTCATTACTGACGATAACTTTGTCTTGACATTTTGAAGTGTATACTGTATGCATGTCAATGGTTACTATGGTTTTAAATATTTGCTGTCATGCAGGTGGTGAAAAACAACCTAAATCCAATATGGAGACCGTTCCGAATCCCGCTGCAGTCGCTCTGTGGAGGTGACGTGGAGAAAGCTATAAAGGTACAGACACGCTGACACGTTGACTGTAAAGCACTGTGACTGACGACACAGCAGCCTTTCTCTACCTGATTTTTGATCTCAATGGGTGTCTCCTGGTTAAATAAAGGTTATAATAATAATAATAATATGCAGGGTTGCTATCAGGACCTTTTACAGTCCCTCCTGTCTCATCCTGGCTTCAGGAGTGTCACCAAGTGTGTAAAGGAAATGGTGACTGGAACATCTTATCAACATGTAAATGTTTGTCATTCAGTGATGGATTATCTTTACTGAATTGATTCACATTTTCCAGCATTGTTTTCTCTTCCATCCAGAGGTGAAGTGATGTGGAGATTTGGCTAAACTGATACCAACTCTATTTCACAGCTGGTCTCATACATCCAGGATAAACATTCAGCTAAACATCAACGTTGATCACTGAATCATTTTGATTTTGTCATGTAAAATCATAGTAAGACTGAATCTAGGCCACCAAAGGAACCCTGCCTATGTTGTATTGATTGCCTCTCGTGTAAATCTAAGGCTCTGATCATCTTGGTACAAATAAGTAAATGTATTTTAGCTTTAGTTTATGTATGTTGATTTTTTTTTGTTTCCATCCTCTAACCCTGTATATGCACACTTGTCAGGAAGAGATGCTTTCCAGTCTACAGTGCAAGTGAGTTTACTGTCTCCAGCGTGACTGCTCTTCACGTGAAGGATGCAGTGTCTATGGCAGTTAAGGCCAACGCCCTTTACACATCTATATCTATCTTAAAGGAATACATGAACGAGTTTGGTTCATTGGTCAACTTAGCTGTTAAACGATGAGAGCATGATCACCACATTCATCCCATGTGACGTGTCATTGATTTTCAGTGGGCTGTTTTTTAGTATTAATTTAATTCTCCATAGGATATATGAAGCTTATGTGTAGAAGTCAACTCTCAAAAACTAATGTGTTGTTGATTACAATTAACCTGGCTCCATGAATTGTAAAAGCATATGAAATATTGTTGACAGACATAACCTATTTTGCTAGTGGCCTACCATCATTCAGAATATTAAAATGATGTGATATAAATAACATTATGAGCAACAGGTATGTTGACCAATGGGAACATATCTCAAAAGGTAGAAGCGTTCCGTTAAGATGGATCCTTTTTTTAGTTCCCCATGAGTTTCTTAGCTATCCATCTTGTAGACTGACTGTAGCGTCACGGTTTGTCTAATCCAGCTCCCAGCTGTGCCTAGACCCATTCTGCCTGTTCTCTCAACACTGAAGGTACTCAGAAGCTGCAGCAGGAACTCTGTCTTGCTCTAAAGGGGGTAGCGGGACCATTCTCTTTTCCTTTTGTCAGTTAGAAGGCTTGCGTGTGTTTGTTTCTCCTACGATATCAGGGTGTTGTCTTACATTTGAAGCTTCACCCCCAACGCATGCCTTTTGAATCATCCGCTTTGGTTTTCACACATTGATGACAGTTAATCCGCTCTCCATAGAATTAACTTGTCCTAACTCTCTGTGTCTCCTAGGTAGATTGTCATGACTACAACAGCAGCGGGTCTCACGACTTTATTGGATGCTTTGAGACCACGCTCTCCCAAATACAGCAGGCATCACAATCATATGCGGTGAGCTCTCTCTCTCTCTCTCTCTGTGTCTCTCTCTCGCTGTCTCTTTATATGGGCGTCAGTCTTGGCATTTCCTTTTTTATTTTCATCTCTATATTTGCCTTTTATGAAGCTTGACGGTGATGTTCCCAATGCTTGGTGTTTGTGCTCCTCTCAGGCTGAGTTTGAATGCATCAATAGTAAGAAGAAACAGAAGAAGAAGGGATACAAAAACTCTGGTATTATCATTGTAAAGCATTGCAAGGTACTGTGGTTTTCTTTTTTGCCTGAACTAACGTGTTTCTTTGTTTAGAAGTTTCAAGATAAAGAGATGATCACATGACGTTAACAGTACATTTGTGATTTTTCCGCACTAACTGTGTATCTAGTAGTTTTTTAACACAAACACTACTACAGTGCAGTACCTCAGAATGTATGTCATATACATTTTTTGAACAGTTCAATGATTTCCTGTCATTCCTATTAATTTCCAGATAGTGAAGGACTATACATTTCTGGATTACATCATGGGCGGCTGTCAGATTAACTTCACTGTGAGTACTATACTTTCCCTGATATTTACATTTCATGTTGTTTTTTCAATTACACTGTATATAGAGGATTTACTGTGTTCAGAACATATTTATTATGATATTGTGCAATGTGTTTTTATCCATCCTCTGGGGCAGATTGCCATTGACTTTACAGGATCCAACGGGAATCCCAGCTCTCCCCAGTCCCTCCACTATATCAACCCTCAGGGCTATAATGAATACCTGGCTGCTATCTGGGCAGTGGGTAATGTCATCCAGGATTATGACAGGTACTTAGAGTTATACAAGTAGTATTCAGGTTCTAAACAAAATAGAATCGTGTAAGCATAGCTGTGTGTTTTACTTCTTTAGCAAATTAGTCAGTTTAACAGGGAATATCAGGTTTTTGTGTCGGCCCCTCAGGATTCCCAGAAGTTACACATGTCTGAACGATAAAATTCCATCACAAGGTAATTTAGTCTAAGGAGACCTACTTGGATAATAACACCTGTTGTTGTGGTTTTGTCACCTGTAGTGACAAGATGTTCCCTGCTTTCGGATTTGGAGCCCAGATCCCTCCTTCATGGCAGGTGATTGTTTGTGTTAATTGAAACATACTTGGATAGTTGTATAGGCCTTTCTCCACTCAGGCAAATTGTTGTGGCATCCAGATTAATAGTTGTTTGTGTTTGCAGGTCAGCCACGAGTTTCCCATCAACTTCAACCCATCAGATCCGTTTTGTGCAGGTGATAAAAGATTAAAGCTAATGTGATCTCACATGTTGGATGTTTAGCTCTTCCACATTTGTTTTGGCATAGTATGACACGAGATTGGCATAATTTGTTCTTCCACTGAAAATGTGGCATGTGATGTTCAAAATATACATGTTACTTCTAAAACCAAAATGTATATAATAATAATAAGCCTTCAAGTCCTTTATCAAGCAAAAATGTATTCGCAGCATGATTTTGTTTTATATTGTTGTAGATAGAATTAACAATTTATCAATAATCTGAAAGAAAATATCAGAAAAGTTCACAACATAATGAAATTAAAATTGCTCAGCAGTTTTTCCTTTTCCCATAAATTCATTGTCATGTTGCAGTTTGCTGTTTATTTACAATTGTGCTGAATCACATGGAAATATTGATATATTGATAAAAATATACTCAACATGTCCTGTAACACTTGAGTTCTGTTTACCTGTGTGTGTGTGTGTGTGTGATTTTTAGGTATAGAGGGTGTGGTCCAAGCCTACCAGCATTGTCTGCCTCAGGTGAAGCTTTACGGCCCAACAAACTTTTCCCCAATTATCAACCACGTCGCCCAATTTGGCAAGCAAGCCATACAGCAGGAAACTGCCTCTGTGAGTTGCTGGAAGTCTACAATCCCTTAAATATTATAATTGTGGCTGTTGTGTACAAATGTTTGTTATTGGTTTGGAAGTAGCTCAATCAGTTCTTTGTTCTCACACAAAACCTATAACTGAAGGTGAAATGAATTGTTTCTTGGGTCGTTCTGTCTTATGTCAATGTTTCACAGCAATACTTTGTCCTGCTGATCATCACTGACGGAGTGATCACAGACATGGATCAGACGCGCAGTGCCATCGTCAACGCCTCTCGTCTGCCCATGTCGATCATCATTGTGGGAGTAGGAGGGGCAGACTTCGGTGCTATGGAGTTCCTGGACGGAGACGATGGAAATTTACGCTCTGCTGCAGGCGAGGCTGCCATGCGCGACATCGTGCAGTTTGTGCCATTTCGGCAGTTCCAAAATGTAAGCTATATCATAAAGCAAAGTATTTTTTGTCGTGCCCCGCATGAGCTTACTTAAAGTCATTAAATAATGCACCCATTTGAATGTCTAAACATTTGATTTCAGGCAGGCACTGCAGCCCTTGCCCAAAGTGTACTGGCAGAGTTGCCTGACCAAGTGGCCTCCTTCTTCAATTTATTTGACCTGAAGCCCCCCAGCGACCCCAGCCCTTCCTAGAAATGTAGGAGTACCCCCAGTGTCTCATTGACCACATTCCCCTCCTTCCTCTCCACATTTGATCCAAACCTTTATTTTTCAGTAGAGGCATTACACTTGCATAATCTGTACTAGTGTAGTTACTGATCTCATTAGCGTAACTCATTATTGCAGGTTTTTTGGCAGTTCAATTTTAAATTATTTACTCTAAGTTTCAGGATTTTTTTTTATCTGTGGTGAGCATCCTTGAGCTAGTTTTTACTTTATCATACCACAGCACATGCTGTTTTAAAACTGGCGGTATGATACTATGTCAAACATCAGAGTGTTGCCACCGTCAGTGATGAAACATCACTCTGTTTGTAAGGCTGTGCAACGTTTATCTGTATATTGCAGTTCCTCATCAATGCAACTGACCTCAGGAAACCTACACTAATCAAACATTACAATTCCTCAAACCCATATAATCTCTGCAGCCCATTGCTTCTCTCATGCGGTTCTGTGTCTTCCCCTTATCTATAGAGTCCTCAAGAAATGCTGGCTCAGAGTGTCTTGGCAGAAGTCCCGGGTCAGGTGACAGGCTTCTTTAATACCATGAGATTGAAGCCTCCCCACAGCGACACACCTCTCCCTGACCTCACAGCATCAGCACCCCCCAGTGTTATATCCTGAGGACCAACGTTTCTCCTCAGTCTGATGAGCATGCAACATCCATCTGGCAGTCATGCCGTGATTTGTAAATACTATTTACCAATAGTAAAAGTAAATAGCCATAGAACACAAATATTGTCAAACATTTCCTAATATTTGTTAACGTGTACTTAACATAGATATTTAACGTGACACTTACATATGATTTTATGACTCAAGTGCCAGGACTGCCTTTAGGTAATATCTTATTTGATTGAACTGCACAGTCCAATGCATCAAGACAAAACCAGTGTGAATTGATCCAAGGGCTTTTCATTTTTGTGGAGAAATTGAGGCAGCTTTTACCAGCCATCTCATTGGTCAGAATGTCTACATGAATGAGCTGGAGTACTTCATGTGTTCTCCATGTTTCTGCCAGTATGTCCTCCAGCATCTCCAAAACAATGCTATGTCAAATACAATTCAGTAATGTTTACATTATGGATCCATACATTATGGATTAATAACTTTGCCTAAATGAATACCGTCTTTTGCATATTTGGCTGATTACATTGTATTGTATCCGCTGCTGATTTCTACGTTTCTACGTTTTTTTAAAAATACTGTTATGCGTATTTGATTTGACATATTTTGTGCTACATGTTTAACAAGGAGAATCTATTATATCAGTAACATTAATTTTGTAAAATGCATGTTTGCACCAGTGCATGTGTACAGTAGGAGTTAATTCTGTCATAAGAAGTGGTCGTAAAACTTTACTAACGTATGAAATGGCCTAATACTTTTCAAGGTTGTATGTATATTTGATATACACCAATCCCTGTGGCATTGTCTTATACTTGTCTTTGCCATGGACGTTCATTTATGAATATCTTATATAAATAAATGCTTCGTAAGAAACAAAAGGAACTCTAATTGAACCTACAAAATTCATTATATGTTTTTAAATAAAAAATGTTTGCAACTGCCTTCATGTCATAAAATTAAAGAAATATATATGTATGTGTTGTCACAACGTAATGATTCATATAGTTAAATATTTTTTCACCCAAGCAACTTGTCGCAACACTATATGCTGTCTTAAAGTGCAACTAAAATAAAATTAACACAATTGTAATTTTTAACACAAACATACACATTTATTGAGCAATATTGTAGTCACAATGCATACATCTTCGTTTTATTGTCAATGTGTTTGTATACTATTATGTTTGACATTACACTTAACTGATGGTTATCACAAACGTATAATCATGTGCTTTCAGTGGCATGAAATGGTCACATCTACAGCCCAGGCTCTTCAATTATTTTAAAATAATCACAGAAAGATGTGGTATGTTGTTTTATTCTGGTAGAGCTGGTGGTTGAGATAACAGCAATTATGATTATGATTAATTCTGAGTATAATAAGTACAGGTAGCCTACAGATTTTCAGGTTGTAAATATGTCTGTGATTTCCTGCTGCAAATTTCCGCTGGCTTTGATGACATCACAGTTATGTTGCGCGCCACTCAAGCTTCCGGTGATCACTTCAAAATAAAACGTTTATCGCAGCACGCGCCGTGACCACCGGAATATTCGGAACTGTCATGATTGTGCATTCATAACAACAATCATCTCTACTCGTTACAATACTTGGTGAAGACAATACATAACGTTAAATTCGGCCGCAGTAAATTGGCGCCGTCACCATTTGAAACGCGTTACGGTTGACGTAACGATGTGTCGTTGTTGATGGGCGTTGTTTTGGTAGGTTGAGCGCAGAGCTCAGAGACGCGAACCTTTTACTTTCGAGAGGGCGACACCATCCTGCTTAAGTCGGTGTAACGTGCATTTCGAGCCACTAGCAACACCAAACAAACTATTCTCTTATTGTGAGCCTTCGCGACTTTAACGGTAAGTTTGACTTTATATCGGCATCTACTTATATGTGGAAGTAAACGTGTTAAAACTATTAGTTAAGTTGGCATTTACTAGTCCAGTTAGCTTGCTAGCGTTAGCTTTTAATCTTTCCACCGGTTAGACTTTATCAGCGCCAAGTTAACGTGTTATATTTTCCACGAGACATATTTAACTACTGGTTCACATGGCTGCGCGGTTTTGTGTTGATGTGTTAAGCTATCTAGCGTAAACTTTACATTTCTTGGTTGGGGCGTGACGTTGGAGAACGTAATGTAACTTACTGTCACTGTGTTGCCAGATCGTGACGACAATACGCCAAAAGCCCTCAATATGTAATTATCTCTAAGTAGTAACGCTAGCGCGTGTTTACTCACATTTCTAAGACATCTAAACTAGGACCTACTCTCTTTATCCGTCATTACATCAAGTTTGTGCCTGAAGGAACCTTAAATAATGCATTAAAATATATTTCCATACTAACGTCCCTCTCTTCCCGTGCTGCTTCTCCAGCTCTTCCCTGGTCAGACATGGCTGCCCAGTGTGTAACGAAGGTGGAGCTGACGGTGTCCTGTGATAATCTCCTGGACAAAGACATCGGGTCCAAATCCGACCCCCTGTGTGTCCTGTTAATGAGCAGCTCTGATTCCCAGTGGTATGAGGTCAGTGGGTTGGCTCCATCTGCATTCATTTAATAACACATTTATAGTTGATATCCCTGACCTGGTGTAAAGCTGCTGATATTTGCTTGGTTACATTTTGTCTGAATGTCAAACACATACAATACAAAATAACATTGATTCCTCATAAACCACCCCTGCTCCGAATAACAGATAATGCCGGACATTTGAAATAGTACATTTTTCCAAGGGGTGGCAGTTGCTCTTACTTAACAGTGTTAATCATTAACCCCAAAATGGAAATGTCAGTGTTAGGTAAAGCAGCAGACACATCATGTCCTTTTCCTGTTTCATCAGTGCACAATACTCAAGCAATCCAACCTTTCATAACAGGTGGCGCGCTCAGAGAAAGTCCAGAATTGCCTCTGCCCAAAGTTTGCAAAAAAGTTTGTCATCGACTACTACTTTGAAATAGTGCAGAAACTGAAGTTTGGGATTTATGACATCGACAACAAAACTATTGACCTGAGTGACGATGACTTCCTGGGGCAACTGGAGTGCACCTTGGGCCAGGTAAGACTTTTCACTCTCATACATGTCATGGTTTAACTTCTGAAGACGATAAATAAATCCACTTGTGAGTGTTAGGCTTTATGGTTTGTCAAAACCATAAAGCCTAACCATAAAGAAATTGAAAGTAAGGTTTCAATTCCTTACTTTCAATTTCATTGAAGTAACATTTGGTAACGCTTCCCAGCAGTATAGAGACTCATAATAAACTGGCATCACTCAGGCTGTCTGGGGCCAAAGCAATTCTTAGCTGACTAACACTCATACAAAAATAATAATTGACAGATATTAAAAGCTCAGTTAGTCCACGAAGAATCACATGAAAGCATCACGTTAAATCTTGTGTTTACCAGAGATGTGCTATACATTTCTTGTAGATAAGTCATTCAGTATGAAAAAGAATGAAAAAGTCACTAAACAACTAAAGAAATCTTAGCCAAATAAGACCAAAATGACAAATTTGCAGCCCTAGACATCAGTGCAGCAAGTCAGACATAACATATATGTATACAATGTTACAGATCAAGGACTAACATCCCTGATAAGCCTTTGCTGTGAAAGCTTTATCAGCGTAATCTGACCCGAGATGTTCACCCGGCCTGGATGTTTTGGGTGCTTGTGTTGTGCTGCGTTGCACTCATCCACTGCTTTTGCTGCAGCACCTTCTTCTTTGTTAACTTGCCGTTCCTTTTGCTTGAAGGTTGTGTCCAGTAAGAAACTGACCCGACCACTCGTCTTGAAGAACAAGTCTCCTGCAGGAAAAGGGACCATCACAGTAAGTGGCGGAGAGAGCTAGAGAGCAATGTTTCATTATTGTATGTTTTTCTGTGCTGTTATTTATTTATCCTTTATTCTGCTGTAGATAAGTGCAGAAGAAATAAAAGACAACAGGGTGGCCAATTTTGAGGTTGAAGCAAGGAAACTCGACAACAAGGTATGGGTGAATCTGCGATGCTGTCGTCTGTTTTTTAACATTCAGGTGCATTATTATTATTTTAAATACCGGTCACTTTATTAATTCACAGGATTTCTTCGGGAAGTCCGACCCTTACCTGGAATTCTACAAGCAGACAGCGACTGGATGGCAGCTGGCTCACAGAACCGAGGTAAACAATCATGCAAATCACAGACAGCTTTGGAAACAAAGTTACAAGTACTGTAATATTTACCTGATCTCAGGTCGTGGACTCTCTGCTGTCTGTCTCTGCTCCGTCACACTGAGCTCCGTGTGTGTGAGCAGAAGCTGACGCACGGAAAATAACTGAAATGTACTTGAAGTGCTCACTGTGCAGCCGCATCATCTCGGAAAATAATAAAATAAAAGAATCGGTTCGGGGCTAGGTATTGGTGATAAGGCGATAAGAGCCTGGAAGACGTTCAGATCAGACTGTAAAATAAAAACCAACACTTTTAGATGACTTATTATGTGTCATCAAAGTAAAGTTACATCCAGAGTACTGTCCCATTTGTATTTCTACCATTTCAAGCCCTCACAGCCTCTCACGCACCATTTACCAGGTGATGTCAGTTAAGTCCCCGAGGGTTCAGGACTTAGACCTTAGGGGATTGGGATTTGGCCTTTGACTCCATTCTCAAAGTCCCTTCGAATCAGGAAACAGCAGCAGCCCCAGAACAAGCAACTTATACTTGGTATACTTGGTACATCTCTAAGGGCGCGTACACACAACACCTTTCCGTTAACGGACCTCATTGACTTTGCATGGGCTTGCATCACATTATGCCGAAATTAATTGTGGGTCCGCTCTGTTGCATCGCTTGCGTTGGAGAAGTTGACAAAAATGTAACTTTTCAGGCGCCGACGGATCCGTCAGCCAATCAGATCACGTTATGCAACTCTCCCTCCCCCCCCCCATGCACCAGACACGCCTTCCCTCATCCGGCAACGGTCCGTCAACATACGTGTGTAGTGTGAATGTGTTTTCACACTACACACGTACGTTTGTGTGTCAATAATACAACAAAGAGGGATGACTAAATATGATTTGAGTTGCCTTGAAGAGTCTGTTAAGTTTGTCTGCACCTGTATCATTCTTTTCTAAATTCTGTCCTCAGGTGGTGAACAACAACTTGAATCCAACATGGAAACCCTTTCGCATCCCTCTGCAGTCTCTCTGTGGAGGAGACATGGAGAAACCTATAAAAGTACATTTTCCCTTTTTCTTTAAACGGACCTGCAATCATAGATCCTCGTGGTTCAGTGGCGTTATGTATTTTCATGGTTATGACATAATACAAACTTTTTTGATGGTGTAAATATTTTTCCGAGCACAATTATGTTTGCTTTCCCAGATATCTCAAAACATTGCTGCGGTTAATTTAGTACTTTAGTAATTTAGTTTGATGATGTGGTTGTTTTAACTTCTGAAGCAAACATGTCAGGAAAGAAGCCGATCTCACTTTTGCATGTTTTTGTTGCTTTTGTTTTCTCCATCTCATTTAAAAAAAATAAACTTAAAAGGGTCAGTTCAGAAAAATTACAAAAAGTTAGTTTGGTTTCCCCAGATTTTAAGATCTGTCTACAGCCCAATAGATTGGAGGAGAAATGTAGTTTGAATTGTCCCAGTTACTTTGGATAATCAGCATATCTCACTGTGAACACTGCTTTGTTTTTTGTTTAATTCGTTTTTTTTGTTTTCTTTGTGTGAATGATTTGATAGGTTTCTGGTTTGCTCACCATGCTCTACCTTTTTTCCAGGTTGAGTGTTATGACTATGACAGTGATGGCTCACATGATCTTATTGGATCCTTTGAGACCACGATGACACGCTTTCAACAAGCGTCGCGATCGTCTCCGGTATGTATGTATGTATGTATATATGTACAGTATGTATGTGTGTTTACGCTGTTTGTTTAGATGTAATAACCTTTTCATTTCAAACATTCTCAACCAGCTTGAGGCCTCCCATTGTACGTTTATTTGGCGTCATTGTATTTCCATTGGGTTTTAGTGAAGGACCTATGAATGAGTCTAGCTAAGAGCATTGACGACCGTATTTCCAAGAAAAATGTAACTTTCCAACATACTACTTTTACTTTTTATGGTCTCCTCACATTGACGCCATGCTGCTGTGTTTTGTCCTCAGGCGGAGTTTGAATGTATCAACAGTAAAAAGAAACAGAAGAAGAAAGGCTACAAGAACTCTGGTGTTGTCAGTGTGAAGCTATGTCAGGTGGAGTACATTTCATTTGTGTTGTATGCAGAATGTGTTTACCGTGATTAATACTACAATTTTTGTAATGCTTTTGATTTGGGATGTTTTATTTTGTAGGTGGTGAAGGAGTATACCTTCCTGGACTACATTATGGGAGGCTGTCAAATCAACTTCACTGTAAGTTTTGGCTTCTCTGTGAATGCCTCTTCTTTGTGTTCTTGGGCCCCTAATAAACTTTTTAAACTGATGCCCTGAATGTTTTTGTCAGGTGGCTGTTGACTTCACAGGCTCCAATGGGGATCCCAAGTCTCCTCAGTCTCTGCATTACATTAGTCCTCAGGGTGTAAACGAGTACCTCTCTGCTATCTGGTCTGTGGGCAATGTCATCCAGGACTATGACAGGTATGTTTGGCACATCAAACAATTGACAAACTATTCTGTCACTCATGCTAATATTTTGCTAATATTCGTCCCTCCTGTTTAGTGACAAGATGTTTCCTGCCTTTGGCTTTGGAGCCCAAATTCCTCCCACTTGGCAGGTAAGACTTGTTCAAACTACAAATGCAAAACAGACATGACTGCTGTTTTTACGTGCAGTTTGAATCCGATTGAATCGTCTTATGTTAGTACGGCAGGAACTGATATCTGATGATATTGTGTTCCTTTCAGGTTTCCCATGAGTTTCCTCTCAATTTCAACCCATCAAATCCATTTTGTACAGGTATGTAAACAATCATTGCACTGCCGGTTCATTTAGACAATTATTTACAATACACAGTCGTACAGAGTTTGTAGTGTGCTGATGCAAGTATGTTCCCTCCTGTGTGTGTTTGTGCATAGGTATTGAAGGTGTGGTGGAGGCCTACAGGGTGTGTCTGCCCCAGGTCAAACTCTACGGTCCCACCAACTTCTCCCCTATCATCAACCATGTAGCCTGCTTTGCTAAGCAAGCCCTCCAGCAGACCACTGCATCCGTGAGTTTTTATTTTTTATATATATATATTTTATTATTTTGTTGAACCAGTCCTGTGTAAAAAGTCCAATAATAATTTTTTTTCTTGGACTGAACGGTGGTGTAGTGGGTAGCACTGTTGCCTCACAGCGAGAGGGGTTCGATTCCCGGTTCGGGTTCCTTCTGTGTGGAGTTTGCATGTTCTCCCCGTGTGAATGGTTGTCTGTCTCTACATGTCGGCCCTGTGCTAGACTGGCGACCTGTTCAGGGTGTAACCCGCCTTCACCCAATGTCAGCTGGGATTGGCTCCAGCCCCGCCTCGACCCTGAATACAGAATAAGCGGTAGACGATGGATGGACGGCCTGTTGCACAAGTTGTTTACTTTCTCGGTAAACATCCAGATGTGCCACATTGGAAAAGCCTCTCAGGCGTTTTCTAATAACATGTGCATACATAAACTTGGTGTAAATAAGTGAACAGTGCTCTTCGCAGCTTCAACAGCCATTGGCAGCTCAAAAACTGCAAAAACTAACAAAAAATATATTTGTATTTGAATTGAAATCCAGTACACCTTGATCCTACAATGCAAGAAGGATTCGGGTCTTTATTAAAACAGCTGAGCCAGTTAGTAATAGATCTTCTACCTCTGCTGTTGTCGTCCCCAAGCAATACTACGTGCTGCTGATCATCACTGACGGAGTGATCACAGACATGGATCAGACGCGCAGTGCCATCGTCAACGCCTCTCGCCTGCCCATGTCGATCATCATTGTGGGAGTAGGAGGGGCAGACTTCAGTGCCATGGAGTTCCTGGACGGAGACGATGGACGTCTGCGCTCTCAGACCGGCGAGGCTGCCATGCGTGACATCGTGCAGTTCGTGCCTTTCAGGCAGTTCCAAAACGTAAGTCACAGAGAAAACATGAGATATCTTTTTATATCACAGATTGCTTTATATAACATGTGAATGGGGTTTGCTTTGATTTCTGCAAATTGATTTCTTAATGAATTGCATGCATTTACACGCTTATTTCTAAGCATTTCATTGCTTAACTGGCTTCAAGATTACAAATCATGAAACATGCCCAGAAACATGCCCAAACAGGGATCCGCCGTCCGTCCAATTAGATCTCACTTAGCTTACTTGTGCGCCCTGTGTATTTATCTCTTTTCAGGCACCCAGTCAGGCTCTTGCCCAAAGTGTTTTGGCCGAGTTACCTCAGCAAGTCGCCTCCTTCTTCAGTATATTCAAACTGAAGCCTCCCCACGATCCCAATCCTTCATAGGGGTACCCTAAATATTTTAGTCATGAACCCCACCACCTTTGTCTTTGCTTGGCCTATAGGAGTAACCACCTTACTGCATGAATCCTCTCATGTAGTGTTTGTCATGCTCATTTCTTCATTCCAACTGTTATTTCTAAAGATCCATCATCCATGCTGAGAGAGAGAGTTCAATACATTTTGTTGTATTTCTGTCTAGGATCTGAAGCACTGGTGATGGATCTTAAACATATTTTGTTTTGTTCTGTACTTCTTCAATTCTAATTGCTATCTTGCCAAATGTCAACGCATATTATCTAGATACTTGCAGCATGGATACAATAACAGCATGCTATTTTCATATTTTCAACATTACCAGTTTAAGGCCTTCTGTCTCGACTCATCACACAATCAAAGCATACCCATAGTGAGTCAATGAAGCTCTTGTTTTGTAGTACACCGTAGTCGACCATTGGTCAACCATCTGTTATGACCGCCTGAATCTTCAGCTCATTTCCAGTCGGGTTGAAGCTCGACAAAACTTCAAAAGAAATGACAAAACAATCTACAGTGACAATACAAAATAAGTGCCAAGTCAAAATTGAAAAGCAAAGATCTAAAAGGAGGAATGTTTAATCTACCTGACTTTCTGCTTCTCATTCATGCTCCCTTCATTAAGTTAAATCAGTGGTAAATATGAAGGGTTTTTAGTTTTTTTCTAACTCCTCCTTTCGCACTTCAGGCTCCTCGGGAAGCATTGGCAAAGAGTGTGTTGGCAGAAGTACCAACTCAGCTAGTGGACTTCTTCACTACCATGAAGCAGAATCCACCTAAATCCAATCCTGCACCAGACTCTGCAGGGACCGTCTGATACGACCAAGAAGAACCAGACCCAAACCAATCTCATCTCCTTTAGATATAAGGCAACTGCACTTTCTTAACTCAACCCTGTTGAGTTGCACAAGTTTAACAAAATGCCATCATCAGCTTAGTCAAAAGCAACCGTCCCAAACACACGCTATACATTTTACAAGTTCTAGGTTGTTAGATATTAACTTCCCTGTGTGTTAATTTTAGCTGTTATTAATTGCTACTACAACAAAAAACAATCATTCCATATTTTTTTTTAAGAATAAGTTGATGATCAGGGAATTTTACTTTTAAAAATAGTTTTCATATCAGGGGGGGAAAAGTATTCAAGATGCACGGCAGGGATTTAAGCATGAATCGTTTCGGCAGAACTCACTGAAACAGAAAACTGAGTTAAAGCCATAAATGAACAGAATCGCCAAAGTCGTTATAAACAAGCCAAGGTGTTTATTTATAATGCATCATAAGAGTGTGCAGTTTATTTTCAAGCCTGTTGGTTCCAGCATCAAGTTACAATAGTCACAAAAGATACTTACTGTGACTAAGTATAGCACATATGTTAGTGGACCCCCAGATATGAGGTAGAGATCCTCAGTCAAATAGCTACTATGAGTAGCATTATCATTAACATACAGCCAAGGAGCTTTGCACTCGCTTCACTGCAGCACATAGATAATATATTAGCTTGAATGTTAACGACGCACAAGCTTTCCTATTTACTCATCTATAAAAACGTATTACTCAATGCAATGCCAAACTCTGTGCAGGTTATACACCTGTGTAAAGCCATTTATATAGTATAACATATTGTGGTAACAGCTAGCAAGTAGTCTGGTTGTAGATTGGTTGTGTTGTGCCAGTCTGGTCGCTCATATGTGTCTGGGTTTACTGTGGTCTACCATTGTGCCAGTGACTTTGTCTTCCACACCAGGTGGTTTCCTGGACAAGGAATAGCAACTCCTAGGCTAAGGACTAGGCATGGGACGATATGAAAATGTCATGTCACGATTACCCTGGCCAAATTGTGCTTCACGATATTACCCCGGTAATAATCAAAATGTGCTTCAAACCTTAAAATGCCACTTAAACATACTGGAGTTACTCTCCCTTACATGTATTATATTGCATCACTGATGGGATGCAAATCTTTGGTTAGTCAATGTTGTTTTTAATGAGAAATTGTCTTAAATGAGGTAATTATTTGGTCTTCATGCATACATTTAAAAAAAAAATGCATCAACATAGTTTTATTCTTCTATAATTACAGTATTTTTTTAAAGGCTCTAATTTTCACTTCTCTACCACAGCGAGCTAGATGACATTATAACTCATACGTGAGGATATTCACCACAATCAATATATTGTTTTTTAATCGCAACAATCTGTGATAAAATACCACATCGTCCCATCCCTACCAAGGAAATACAGTATATATTATATATACAGTATAATAACATGTCATTGTCGCTACAGTATTGCTTATTGAAATGGATGTTTTGTTTTTTATTATTAGTGTAAAGTGTTAACCTACAGTGCATCAATGTTGCCAATAAAAAACTCTTATTCAATACAAAGTTGAATTTAACATTTATTAAATGCCTTGTCATCGATTGTACAGCCCATTGTATTTTATAGTCATTCTCCAACCGTGCATGTACTTACAGAAATGACAAGGCATTGACTTTGCATCTTTGTGGTCATTGGTAGAACTGCAGTGTAGTGTTTGACCAAATCATTAATAAAGGAGGATGTTGACATCACAATGAAAGATGTAGATATTTGCGATACTATATGATAACATGTTTAAACATTTATCTTTTTCTAGTCTTAAAAGGCTGCAGCTGAACATCAAAAATACATGTTAACCATTGTATCCACTTTACTTATACTAATTTCTTGTGTGTAAATGTTTCATATTATTGTCACATTGATATCAATGTTATTTTGCCATCATTATCTGGCCCTACAATACAAAATACAGAAACATCTTCTTCCAACGACCACAATCAAACACTTTATTTCAAAGAGTGCAAAGACGCAGCTTGTTCACTGATAACCATTGTCGACAATAAACAGACGTGACGGTAGTTGTTGTGACATCACATCAGTTCTTTGGGACACTTTTCATCTCAACCTAATGACCTGTAATCAGGCACTTTACATTTTTATATAAAAATAGGCTATACTCTTAGAAACCCAGTGTGCAGCTTACTATGTATGTGTTCTATGTACTAAGAGTCACCATCGCTACTCGCATTAACCTGTGTAGATGAATGCACCTCAGAGTTACAAACCCACTACGAAATAAATCGCCTCTGCATTTAGAGAAACATTCCTACACTTACACGTCCTACTATTGTTCTAAAGTAGCCAGCGATACTTATTCTGCAGGGCGTCTGGGGTTTTTAGCAGCTCAGCTAGCCATACTTGTATACCAAGCAAGTACTACTACAACCACAGGTTTGAAATGACGGAAGGTGGAGCCGGACCCTGGTTATGGTTACATGCGGTGGATATTTTTGTGGTCCACGAACTGCTTGAGGTTGTGCAGGTTGTCCCACCACTGGAAGAGGAAGGTCTCTGCGATGAGGCTGAACCAGGGGGTGATCTCCAGTTCTTTGCACTTGGCCTTCTCCATCATCTCCTTCAGCTCCTCCTTGCTCACATAGCAGTGGCTTTTAATCTCGTTGGGGTCTGGACTCAGCTCCACGTTCTTTGGAGAGACATTGAAAGATGTTATTGTCATTAATGAAAGGCTGACAGACATAACGCAAATAGATGGTTATTGTATGACGTGAAGCAAAATCATTTTACGTTTATTCGCTTGTACCAAAAAAGCAGGGTGATGTCATTACTGGTCACTGGGATAGGACATACAATTGCACTTGACACCAATTGACACTCAAAGCACCACCTTCTGCATGAAGAGGATGTAGTCGATCTCATGTTCTCCCCACACCCCGTCTGACTGGGCCTTGTAGTGGATCCGTGTCAGGTACGTCATCTCATCTGGTGTCACCTGAGGAGGAGCAACGGGTAGGCAGAGGAGCTTAGATGCAAGGAACGATTCAAACATTCTTCTTCCATTAGATGCAGGAGACAGGACTGTCTCACACAGACACACACACACAGTATACCTGTTCCATGGGGATGCCCAGTTCAGCTTCAAGTCTCCTCTGAGCAGCTCTCCTCACTCCTATTGCTTCCGCCTCCTCCAGCTCACTGTCTGTGTGTAAAGGGTGACTGCAGCATGTGTTTGTGAAACAGCCTGTGCACACGCAGACATCGGGGTGGTTAAACACATCGCCAACTTCTACCATTAGTGTTTATGGGTTCAATTCTGTTTTTTAAGGATTTGTCACCAACCTGGAAAAGTGATTTTGGCGTCAGACCTCTGTTGTAAGAGCAGCTTCTCTTCACTGTTGAAAATGAACACGCTGAAAGCTCTGTGTAATAAACCTGGCAAAACAAAAAAACAACAACAACAAAAAAAACATGAAATAAAAAGATATGCGAATGAAGCAAGTCAGACGTGTGCAGTTTAACATGACGGATAGGTACCTTTGTCAATGTTTGCGTTGAGGTGGCAGTTCTTCTTGGTGTCCGCTCCAACCTTGCGGTCGTTGTCGTCGATGAGGATGCACATCTCGGACAGCAGCTGCACCTGCTTCTCGTCCAGGTGATCTGTGGTTATCTCGGGCATTCTGACTGCAGCCTGTAGGTGTCTCACCTCACTGCACACAGGAGGAACAGGCAGGTGGCAGTTGATCATTTAGTGTGTATTCCCATCAAAATAATATCATCAATTAATATGACATTCTGAGCACAGTAGGTAGTATTTGACCCCCCCCCCCCCCCCAAAAAAAAGCCACTGCTGCAAGCTTTTTCTTGAGCTTTCAAACTTGGAGGTGATTCAGATCAAAGTCTACCTGCTGAGGAAGACTCTGGAAAAAGCTAGTAAGTGGACCTTGAGTTTTTTCCAAGTTCAAATATGAGCTGTCACACTCAAATAAGAAGTACATTATACAAACTAAAATACTCAAATAAATGTCACACTTATATTTCATTTGGTTTTGTCTGACAAAAAGTTAAATATAATGCAAAAATATAAAATACAACAATAAGGATTATTTTGCATTACTGATTTGCATTACAGCTGATGCCACAGCCTTTATGGTATGACTTGACCTGAAAGTTTACAAAATGTGCACGTTAAATAACTTTGCAGTTGCCGATGTATGCCGAATTGAAGAGAATAGACTCAGGATTTGAGTTGCTACTTTGGACGTGCAAAGCCACGTGACGCACAATACTTTGAATACTACAATACTAGAATCTGGCGTTGACGTTCTTTCCTCGCGAAATGATGCCAATGTATCCGGAAGAGACAGCAGGCTTCAGTAGAGCTCGACCACCGGCAGCACAGACAAACACCGCGTCTCCGCTTAGCGTCAACAGGCTAATCCGTGGCTTTGCTTTCTATAAACCCAAACCAGGACTTAAAGCGGGTTCGGGAGCCTTCACGGCCCCGGCTTACCTCGATATAGTTCTGCAGAGGGGTCTGTGACGTGGTGGTGCAGCGCGAAGTACGTTTGATTTCAACGCAGCGGCTCCCTCGCAGGACACCATCCGGAGCACCGCCCACACGCCCCGCACCATCGCCTGACCAAAACAGAAAACCAATCACAAGGTCTGGAGGTGTGGGCGTTGGTAAAAACTGGAGAGGAGTTCACCCAGTCGGGATCGGAAGGCAGGCTGCCCCCGATGGTAAACATGATCAACCCGAGCGGCCATGAAATTTGATTTTATGAAAAAAGATGTATACACAGACCGAATGCTATAACCAGTTTAGTAGTAATAGAAATGGCTGTACTAAATATGATTTCCATTACTTATGAATCACTCATTGTTTAAATTAAAGAGCCACTGCTTGTTCTGTTCCACCAAAAAATGTCACATTTCAGAAGCTGGACATACCATGTGGTACATTTTGATAGCCAATCAATTATCAAACTCGTTGTCAATTGAGTGTTTTGTCGATTAATTGATACATTAATCCACACACTTAAGTGATAAATTAATTTACTCATTGTTGAAGCCCTAGATTATTTGTTTTGATTCATGTACCAAAGGTAAAAAAAAAATGCCCCTGTAAGTGTTATACTACTGTATATTACAGCATTATAATGAACTATAACTGATGCATTAACATGAAAGCATACTGTGGGAAATAACAGGCTCGTATTGTCCCGTTCCAGTAATTTCACTTCGTGTTTTCATGCCAACACTGATAGTCAACACGCCATCAGACCACTGCACAGCACAATCCGCACCAACCAGGCCTCTGGCAACCGGACTTAAGTATGCATTCTCTGCTACGTATGCAACCTTAGGAGAGACCGATAAAACCTTGAAGTACTTACATAACCAATTTCCTTGTTTCAGGTAGATAAACCTCGTCTTTTAACGTATTCTGCGCTTCTTTACGGCGATGTTTTACAGCAGAATATACTGTGGTCGAACCAGCTAGCTTGACTCCCTGCCTCTGAGGTCACGGCTTTTCATTGGATGCCGTATTCGGTGCGACGTCCCATTGGCTTAGGGAGGGCAAACATTAACCACGTGTTGCGGAAGTCGGCGCACTAATGAAATACGTGATGTGTCAAAATTTGGATAAAGAAAATCTGATACCTGTCAAACATGTAACGTGTCATTACCGTCCACTGTCAAAACGCATACGTCGACAACCTATTGAGAATTACAATATGGAGTTAGGAAGGCTAATAGCAAAACTATGCTAGGTTTAACCGATGTGTGATGTACAGACGTTAGGTACCGCAACGGAGGTGATAGAGGCAGCCATCACTTCCACTATCAGCTATGTGTTTAGTTTAATTTCTTTGTAATCCTGCGCGCTAGCTAATGAATACAGTGTGACAGGCAGTGACGGCGGTGAGTGTCTTTCTTGTTTCGTATACGTCAAAATCATTTGGCTAAAAGTCCACAAGCCATGACGCAAAGGCGACTCGAGTCATGGTTGAAAGCATCATTTACGTTGGTCATTTGCTATGGGTGGGTTTTGGCCAAGAAGTTTACTCTCTTATAGCTTTTAAATGTATAACGCTAGCTACATTATGTAATGCATTGTCCTATGACGTAAGATATGGCGCTACGGCATCATGACGACAGCACGAACCTGCACAGTCCCAAAAACGTGTCGTCCTCTTAGCATGTGAGGCACGTGACGCTGAATTTAAGTCATATGTCACAAATTCAAGTTAATTATGGAAGAAAAACTCAAGTCTGTTGGGCTTCGTGGGCTGCCAATATTATATTCAGATGACCTACAATTCTAAATGTTATTCTTCCTGTTACCAAAGATATTTAATATAACGAAGCCCCATGTAAAGATAAATGTTGTTTAAAACAAAGAAAGTGCTTAGTCAGGTACAACGTGTACCTTTTCTCATAAACAAAGCAGCATCTATTACTGGTTTTTGAATGGAGTTTGGACTTATTTAGTTTTAGAGCACCATCAATCTCAATATATCTATTTGCAGTAGTTTGGACTAACGCGGGGAAAGACCAGCCTTCACGTTGAGCAGTTCCAGCAATGGCTGTGAACCTGAACTTCACTTCCCTTTTACCTGCAGAAAGGTGGAGATAACGGAACTACCTGGTCCACCCACCAGCCGACTAGCGAGCCTGGCCTGTTGTTTACCTGCGTCTCAGTTGAGAGGTGAGCAGGGGGCAGGGCCACCCAAGCGGTAGGAGGGATGCCTGTGGAGGGTGGCAGCAGCAGTGGCTCTGCGTCGGCCGCCCGTCACCCTAAGCAGAAGCGTAAGGCTCACAGTTTGTCCATAAGGCGCACCAACAGCACAGAGGAGAGGCCGCCAGGCATCCAGAGAGGAGACATGCTGGAGGGACAGGTGAGAGTTACGCACACACCTCCATGCTCTCCCGCTCTCACGCACAAGCACACTCTCACAGCTGCACATGAGCATTTTGCCAAACATACAGCTAATAAGACATGTAATAACATATTTTGTAGGGAAAAAAAAAAAACAAAGTCAAAAGTCACTTATCAGTAAGCGTTTTGATGTTATGTTGTCGGTGTCTAGCATGTTTTTTTTTTTTTTTTTTGCCATGAGAGCACAGATCGGGCCAGTTGAGCAGCATTGCTTTAATTTTGAACCTTGTGTTGCAACATACAAGGTTATGTTTTTGTGAAATGTGGTTTCTACCTCAGGGGGAAATGTGAGTGTTGTTTAGGCAGCTACAGGATTCCACCTTTAGAATGAACTTGCTTTCCTCAAAGTGGCGTCAAGATTTGACATTCTCTGGACTTTTACGCACTGCCTGGTGTGTGCATGTTGGTTACTGATTTCTTTCTGTGAAAACAAAGAGATCCACTGTGACTATTTAAGTCCACCGGTGCCATCAAGTCAGTGATTAACTATCTCTAACCGGGTTATTTAAATTACAGTTACATTACTTTATTCCAGAGAGGCAGGTCTGTCAGCCTTAACGTGAGCAGACATTTCCTGATGCAAACCAGTTGTGGCAAACTATCAAGCGTCTTCAGGACTGAGATGATAATATCTGTTTGTTTAATCAAGAAGAACATCCTGGTTGTTAACTTGTGGGAGTTGGCTGTATGGAGTGACCGAGTCCTGCCTCAGATAGGCAGAGCAAAGGCTGTGAGCGACTGTCAAGTGTTAAATTGTATCATCACGCATTTCTGTCACGGGAGTTCAAGCTGGTGGATTGAAAGATGAAACATTGTCCGTGCCTCTTTCATGATCCAGAATTTGGATCAAAGTGTTCAGTCTGAAATAATGCAATGCTTTATTTTGTTGGTATTGCTCGGCTGGTTTTCTTTAGTGTTTACTTTCTGTGCTTGGCAGTGTCTTTTGAATGATCAGACTAGAACGAGAGCTCAGCTTGCACTATCCCCTTGTCTCATCAAGTTTTAATATGGGCAGCTTGTCCAGGTCTGATTAGTCTTTTCACCAGGTCCTTTTGTCTATTGCCAAGACATGTCTAGTCTACCCCCCAGAGCACACGCTCCACACACACAGGCAGCTTCATAAACCCATATATAACGCAGAAAGAATTTTCCTCAAAACTTTTAATGCTGTCATGATTACGCTGCAGGTTTAAGGGCCACAACTAAGCAGCTTTAGATTCATAGGGCCTGCCTGTTGTTTGCTAATTGACCCTTTTTTTAAAATAAGCGTGTTGACATGGGGAGACGGCAGAATGGTCAGGCGGTTCACGTCACTGTGACAAACGGCTGGTTTTGAACTTGTGCCAGAAGAAAGTGTGACACTCAAGTATTTGGTTTCCTCGTCTTTCAGATGGCAAGTGAAAGCAGCGACTCTCAAGACGAGCCGTCAAATGCAGACTTTTGAATCCTTTGTTTTCATGGCAGCTTTTTACATCTCTGTGCACGCTAGTCTGGTGGTCAGCTGATTATTGGGTGCTTCTAGGAGTTCACCATGGAGGTAAGTCAGTTGAAGTTTGAGCGGTTGGACCCCAGCTGTGTGTAGTTAGTACATCTGTCCTCTAGTTACGTGTAGCTGAGCAAACTGATTAAATCGGGTAAACATGCAGGCCGTGTTTGACGTGAGATTTATGTGGGAGGCTTTCGATTTGTTTTAGCAAGGTGTATTTTCTGAGTCACCCAAACTTCTCTGTGTACAGTGATAATATACAACATGTTTGTTTGTCATTGGAAAATTGTATTTGTTCCCGTCGGCAGCATTTTGTGTTAAATGTGGGAACGTTTAAAATGCGCTGCAGAGAGAGGGAAATGTGATTCCTATTTTGCAGGGCTACGTGTCAGCTTACCATCAGGTTTATTCAAGCATTGTTCTTGTCTTTGTTGTCTGTCCAGGACTCCAAGCTGCCCCTCTCCTTACGGAGCAACCTTCTCGACCTCTTTGGCCAGATTGAGCGCGAGTTTGAAAATCTCTACATTGAAAACATTGAACGTGAGTTAACTGATCAAAAGAGTTGAACAAATCTATTTTTATTGCATTTAGATTTCTTGGCCCTGAATACAGGATAAGCGGTAGACGATGGGTGGATGGGTGGATAGATTCCTTGGGCATACATTCCTGTATTGATCTTCAGGTGTTGATTGATTTACCAGGTGGTTTCAGAACAAGGCCACTGTTTGCTTACTGATGCTCTGTCACTGTGCTAACATTACAGTACGCCGGGAAATCGACTCTCTGAACGAGCGTCTGACCGGAGATGGACAGACGATTGAGGGAGGAGACCCCACCAAGGGAGCCCTGAAAACAAAAGGTACTGTATTTCCTTCTCTATCTGTTGCAGGTCTCAATATAGTTAACAGATCCTGGAACATTTAAAGTAGGCCTGTTTGATTAATCAATTTTAAATCGTTATCGCGATTATGTAGTTAGGACGATGTTAAAAACGTGAAAATCGTAAAATTGATTTTTCAAAAAGTTAAAGTTCTGCACTTTATTCATTCATTTTTGTTTAATGGACACACCTTAAGATACATGTGAAAGTGAGGTTTTTCCTCTTAATCCCAAAGGGATTGTTTTTTTGTTGTTGTTTTTTTATACAAGAGGTCTACAAGAAGATAACATGGAGCAAAGCCAGATGGCAAAAGTTCATTAATTGTACTTTATATTAATCCCTTGAGGGATATTTTGTTTAATAAGAGCAAGGTTTGCACTCAAATTCCAATGGGAAATTATTTGCAAAATGTTAAATAAAAAACAGCATATTTGAAATAATTTCTTTGCCTTTTGTCATTTCACAAAATAATCGTAATCATAATCGGAAATCGAATTTTGAGAGAAGAAAATCAGGATTTTATTTTTGGGCAAAATCGAACAGCCCTAATTTACAGGGTAAATTGATTGTGTGGCTTTAAAATGAATCTTATTCCATGGTGGCTCATGTCACAATGAAGGAAAGCCTGCAAACAAATATGACCCCTGATTGTTCAGCACATAATTATAGCAGCATGTTAAAATGTGATGAAATACTAGCAATGTTAATAGTGCAGCAGTAAAGAGGAACCTTCAGGGATTCTGGATTAAACAATGTTTTAGTGTTGCAGAATGATTTTAAGACTGATGTGAAGCTGAACAGGACAATAATTCTGACCAATAGGGATACTTTCCATGGTAACTTCAGTCAGACTTATTTAAACCTCCTTTAAAGAACTGAGTTTCCTGAAGTAAGCCTGGTTAAACGGGTAATCTTGTTTTATGAAACAACCCTCTTGTGTGGTGTGTGCCACTGAAAGCTTTGACACTTTATGAGGTCATGAAACAAACCAACGAGTTTCTTTGTCTTCCCCTCACACAGCCAGCCACAGCACCAGTCAACTGTCACAGAAACTGAAGACGACCTATAAAGCCTCCACCAGCAAGGTACCTGCCTCCACCCACTTTCGCCCGTTGTATAGAGCTCATAAGATTTGTCATCTGTGTAATGACTTGAGCTGTGAGGCTAACAGACTATCAAAGGCCCTTTGTTGCTGAGTTAGGGCTAGGAAATCGTTTTCTCTTCCTCTGAGGTCATGATATGTAACGAGAAATTGTTAATGACTTTGTTTTCAAAGTACTGATGCATTAACATGAAGGAAACTTGATTTTGTGTGTGCGAGTGTTTCTCACATGACATCTCCCTTGACGTATTCCTTTTTGAATCTCTTGCCGATGTAGCGGTTGTACACTCTCCATGGCAAAATAGGTGGACCTCGCAACTTCAGTGTGGCCACATGGGAGTTGTGGGGAGGAGATCCATGGGTAACTTCCTGAATGCTCTGTTTGTCACTAAGAATTGTGAGGGACGGCTGTCGGCTGAGTCTGTTTTTTTAACCGCAGTCTAACCTTGACTCCTCATCTCTTTTCTGCTCTGCACCAGAAGTCAATTGGGCGAACAGCTGCATTTGTAAACAAAACAGCAAAGTAGTTTGACAGTTTTACACTCTTTTATTGCACAAAATCTTATAACAGGGGTGTCAAACATAAGGCCAGAGGGCCAGAACTGGCCATTCTACGCTCAAATCTGGCCTACTGGAGCACTTTGCATAGTATGGAAGTTATTATTTCCTATTTTTCAATAAAATACATTTCTATTCTTCCTGAAAGTAGTAGCAGGCCCGGTGTTAGATACGCTATGATTGATACCACGTGGTTATGTACAGGCTGTGTGACGCAACACTGTCTATGAAGGCAGCTGCTCATGCAGGAAAATGTCTTTGTCATAAAGGAAGAAAATGGAGGGGTATCTATTTCTTCACAGAGTTAAACAGGAAGCCAGTGTGCTTGTTGTGTTCACAGAACATTTCAGTGAACAAGGAATCTATATCCAGCACCACAATCAGACTCAGCATGGTAGAAAATGCAAGAGCTTGCAAAGACAATTAGGAACAGAGAAGATTTGTTGACTGCTTTTAGTCGTAGGCGAGAGATCGTCTCAGGCTGTTCATCATCTGTATCGTAAATTAATTATTCATTAACTGAACATTTTCAGAATGTACTTGTACGTATTTAATAGAAAAGGAAAACAATAAGGGTTTGTTGTTTATAGGTTTTTGTGCAATGCTTTCATTGTTCGGCCCGATTGAGATCAAATGTGAACTAAAGGAGTTTGACACCCCTGTCTTATACTAATAGAGTAGAACCTTAATTACTTTGTGACCTTGCGAGTCCCTTTCCATCAACAAAACGATAATGCCATTAGATTATATGAAATGCCATAATGCAAGTTTATCAGAATGGCCAAGGCTTGACGAGCGTTAAACTGAGCTACGCTCAGTAAAAATGTTTTATTCAAACGGCTCTTGAAGGAAAATTTGAGCGTTTTGTGGAATACACTTATTCTGTTTTAATGCCAAGTGTTGGAGTCACGTCTTTACGTGAACAATGTTACTAAAGCTCACCAATTAAGACGCTTTTATCTCCATTGTTGAATATAAACATTGGAGTGTGCCAGCATATTTCTTGACCAGAGCCAGTAACTTGGAGTCTCTGGTTGCCTGGCAACTATTCACAGACAATAGTCCAGCATATAAACTCCATGAACTAGTGGTATTGATGATTATTTATATAACTCTCAGGGAAAAAAGTCATAGTACATCTTATGTTTTTAAATTCTTTCATATCTTCTACTTTGGTTTCCCTCTGTGTCTTATGCTGACTGTATTCATGTAATTTTTTTAGAAGTATGCCCCTAAATCTTTCATTTTAGGGGCATTTTCAACGGTGCCCCTAAAATAAAATAAGTATCATATTGAACATTTTTAAGTATATGGCCATCGTACATACATTTTCTTTTTTTTCTTTTCCACTTTACCTAAAACTTGCCCTGTGCATTGCCTTTCTTAAAGCAAAGAAACAATGTGAATGCAGCTGATTTGAAAGTTAGAAAAGAGGACACACAGGATCAAGGGAGGACGTCTCAGATTAACAGAACTAGCTGCTATATAATATACAGCTAACATGTCAGCTGGTGAAGGAACATGACCAAAAACTAATGTTTCTTACTTGAAACTAATGCTCTGCACTAACTATATCCTCGGTTTACGACCGTGTTCACCTTGACTGGAATGGGCTATTCTTCTCGTTGCTCATCGCTCATTTTGTTTCAGTGACGACCAATCCGATGGTTTTTTAACTGTAATGTGAATGTAAACACACCGGAGATAATGAGACCATACATTAACACAGTCTCTCATAAAGGAACCAGATGCTTCGCTGCTGCGTCTAATGACTACCAATGATGTCAGCTTATTGCTGTGGTCAGCCGTCTGCTTGTGGCAGCATGTACAGTGCAGATCACGACCCCTCTGTGACAACTGAAACTGCATTAATCCTTCAATGTGTTCCTCTGGAAGCCTGTGGTGACTAAAGGTCGTGTGTAACCAGACCACTAGATATTTTCTAGACATGTGGTGCATTCACTCCAGTTAAACTATAAACTCTTTTTAGTTGCAGAAACATCTTCTGATATGAAAGAAGCACTTGCAAGCTAGTTTTCTTTGAGGTTTCCTGACAGTGAGGTGAAATATAAACATAATGACACAAATAAATTTAAATTTATTAGGAGGTTATAGAAAAACTCAGGATAATAAAATTCATATTAATATAAAATATTAAACGTAGTGGCTGAGGAAAAGAAACAAATGGCTGATTATGCTGAAATACTGAATTCATAACGAACTAAGCCAATTAACTGTGCAGAATTAATTTACAGCTATAATCGCCTTTCATAAGTCTGTGGTAAACCATCTCTGTTAAAAAAAAAAGGTTTTTCTATCTCTAACTAAACCACCATGGAAAGCAAAATGATTCTACAGAACTATAAAGCTGTCCATCAGGTTTATCACTTAATCGTTTATGTCATTATGACTTATTTGCAGAGAGCGGTCAGGCTGTCGGCAGCGGTTGGTCTGATCCTCTGAAGCAGGTTAGCTGTGAGACGGCAGAAAGTTACAGAGTTAAGCCCACAGAAAGCCGGTCGACCTACTAAACTCACCCACTGTGTCTTAACTGTTAATCTGTTTAACAATAAGATGTGTGATGCGTGTAGAAAATAAAAACTGCTATTATGCTTTCTTGGGTTATGGTAAGGTTATTTAGCCAGCTTTCAATAACTTTATCATATATCAACAGACATTTGTTTCTGTAATAGGCCCTGCAGTAAGGCATGTATGCTTGGAGGTTAAGTCTAACATACACTGGTATTTATATCAGTCAGTCAAAGTAATCAGCATTCCCATGAGTTCTGAAAACTTTGTTGCCGTGCACCTTTAGTTACTTTAATTTAATTTGGCCTCTACTCGAAGCAACGATTACATTGATTTACCTTGGTTTCAGCACCTGGAGGAATGCTCATCCCTCTGTCCTGTTCTCTTTTCCCCATCACGCCCACCTGTCCTCCCTCCCTGTTCAGATTGTGTCCAGCTTTAAAGCCACCGCAGGCTCTCGGGCCTTGTGCCAGCTGCTCAAGGAGTACGTGGGCCACCGGGACGGGATCTGGGACCTCAGCATCACCCGGACTCAGCCAGTAGTCCTGGGCACCGCATCTGCAGGTACACCGAAAAATAGTCAAAACTGTCACATTAATTGTGATACCCTGATGCAATTAGAAAAATGAGTGCGTAGGTAAGATGATGTGCACACCACTAGTGTTGTTGGTGCTATCCCACTATGTAAATACACTACGTTACATTATTAAATCATAAGCTGATTACTATAAAAGTGTCAATGTCTTCATCGTTCCACTGCTGTCACTTCACAGATCACTCCGCTCTTCTGTGGAGCATCGAGACCGGCAAATGTCTGCTGAGGTATGCTGGCCATGCAGGATCAGGTAATTCATCAGAAACTTAAATAACTGGACTCATCCTCAATCATGCAGTTGTTTCAATGTACAATAAGACATCCATACTCTGTTTAGGTTAAAATGTGTTACTATTTATTAATAGGAATGTGTTAAAATCAAGCAAAAATGGATCTTAACTGGATGTAATGATGCAGTTTATGTTGCAAGTCATTCATGTGATGTGTCTACAAGTTTTACTGTAGGTTACATTTAGATAGAACAGCGTGTCTGTCCCCTCTTGACTTGTCTAATAGGAATATGTCATGTAACATGTTTCATCATTGTCCTCTCGCCCACAGTCAACTCCATCAAGTTCCACCCCACAGAGCAGATGGCCCTCACAGGTCTGTATTTAAATGCGTGTTGTGGTTTCTTTTTGTTGAATTAGCTGGATGTCTTGTATCAGCATGTTAATTCCCTTCACGACTCTGTGACGGCATCCCCCCTGCTGCTGTAGCATCCAGCACTTAAGTTTCTGTGGAGGCAAATGTGCTGCGTTTTTGCTGATGTGTGCTTATGTTTCCACAGCCTCTGGGGACCAGACGGCTCACATCTGGCGCTACATGGTGCAGCTTCCTGCCCCCCAGCCACCACCAGATGTCAGTGTGAGTAGCGCCGTGCTCTTCTCTTCCCTGAGTTTCTGCTGCGACGTCCTGGAATGTCGTGGAGTTTTGCTGTATTTTTTGAGTGAATATAAGGCGGTTATTGCATTGCACATATGCATTGACTGAACAAGTCTTTTTGTCCACCCACAGGCTCCGTGTGACGACGACCAGGACTCGTCAGACAGAGAAGAAGGTGAGGTGGATGGCGAGGGCCCTTGCGAGGTCCCCACTGTCCGTGTCGCCACAGCAACCCTGAAGAGCCACCAGGGTGTAGTGATCGCAGCTGATTGGCTGGTGGGAGGCCGACAAGTGGTGACCGCTTCCTGGGATCGCGCTGCCAACCTGTATGAGGTGGAGACGTCTGAACTGGTTCATGCACTCACCGGTATGTTAACTGACCCACATATTATATCAAAGTGTGTGTGTTTTAATATAGTTTTTATATATCAATTAGATATAATCCAGTACTTTATATTTTCCAGCAATCCTAAATTACAGGTCACTCCTAAATTAACACAAAGCAAAATCGTTGAACTTCCTTAAAAGACATGAAACCTCATTTTCTTTTTCTTTTTATTAAACAGATGCCAACAGCATTATGTTTATGTTCATTATGCTGCTAAATGATTGTGTCATGAGTCCAAATGGCCCATATTTACCTCTTTTGGTAGCATTCAGTGAAGAGGGGGGCTGCCTGCTCATTTTATGGAGCAGTTGCGACCAAATATGGCTGTTGTTTTTTTCATTCCCTGACTAACCAGGAAGAAACCAATGCCTTCCCAATGAAATCCAGTCCAAGCGGACTGTGCTGCAGGAGTCACTTATAGAAATGGCCAGATTGTGCCTCTTCTGGCACTTCAAACATCATTATTTTCCACACTTAAAAGGAAATCCGCTGACGCGACCCATGCTGTTTATTGTGAAGACAAAATGAAGTGGAACTCCGACGGTGCTCTTGCTGCTCTCTTACAGTAGCAACCACTCATCTCATTTAACGATGGACAAACCCAAGGAGTTCAGCGTGTTTACTCATTTTTGTGTGTGTGTGTGTGCAGGACACGACCAGGAGCTGACCCACTGCTGCACCCACCCCACCCAGCGGCTGGTGGTCACTTCATCCAGAGACACCACCTTCAGACTGTGGGACTTCAGAGACCCGTCCATCCACTCTGTCAACGTCTTCCAGGGACACACTGAGTAAGTCTGTCCCACAGACGTCTTTAACCAATACGTAAACATGTTGACAGTTTCTGCAGAGTTTGTTTTGCCCACATGGTGGTGCTGTAAGATCTCTCTGGCCTGTGAATCCCTCCAGTACTTTAATTCCTTTTACTGTGTCACATTAATTTACAGACCCTATTGCTCTAAGCCAAATCCTCCACTCGCCTCTCATTCATTACTGAGCACTTCTGCTCACTTCAATTTCTCTTGCTTCTCTTTCTCCCCGCCCTTCCTCTCTCTCTCTCTCTCTCTCTCTCTCTCTCTCTCTCTCTCTCTCTCTCTCTCTCTCTCTCCTGTTCATTTATCTGTCCGTTTCTGCGTTAATCCTCCACTCTGTGTAATTTGGCACTTCGCTCGCTGTTAACACTCAATTGCAGACGCTCATTTCAAAACTATGACTGTTAGACTTGTCTGTGCCTTTCAATGGCAGCGCTCTTAAAAGGCATAAGGAGTGTGTGTAAGTGTGTGTCTCTGTGTGTTTATATGCATGTCTACATGTGTGTGCTGGCTGGCTGGTTCTCTGGCAACCTTTGATTGCAAGTGGGGGGATTACGTAGAGCTCATTATGTACGACCCCAACCTGTATAATTCCTGCAGATCCCACTCTAATTCTCTCCCGTAGACAATTGGTATAATGAGATTAAGCACCAGTGTTTGGCAGTTAACGACAGCCCTCCTCCTTTCCTTCCCTCCATTCTTCCCTTCCTGATTGGCCATCGATGGTCTTCAAAGTAAAAGCTTTCTTACTTTCCCTGGTGCATTTAAAGCAGCAAACTTAGACTGCTGTCTATCCTAAAATCAGATAATAAAAAAAACTGTTTGCAGAACAGCTCATTTATAGATCAGTGTCATTTTTTATTAGCAGGTGTGCAGATGGGCATTGGGCATGTGTATGAATATCTAGACACAGCGTGTGTGACAGGGCTGAAATTAATGAATATTTTCATTATAAGGTAATCTACTGATTTTTTTTTCCAAGTTATTGATTGATCGTTTGTGCAATAAAACTCTGAACATTTTTAGAAATGTCCACATTTTTGTCCAAGGTGACACCTTAAAAAGAACCCAGTGTAATGTAATACCAGCAGTTTACTCATCCCAGCCACTTGTTGTCTCCCTGCCATTTCTCTTTTTACTATTATTTTCCATAATCTCTAATATGGCACAATGACGGGGCATAGACGACACAATCTCCAAATCCCTGTTTGGAAACAGCAGAGGAGAGAAGAGTGTGAACGGTTTAATAGGCAGCAGAGGCTGAGAGCTGGAGGGAAGACAGCCTCTTGTTTCCACAGTCTTCACCGGCAATTACAGCTAACGCGTCCTGACAGTGAGCCGCGGCAGCTAAAAGTGCAGCACACAGCCTCTCTCCCACCACCCCGCCGTAATTGCAGAGTAATGACAACTGCACATGAGCTAACTAAACAGCTGAGAGCAAACGAGAAGTGACAGCGGACTTGCTCTACAAACGGAGTGCCACGTCACGTCTGTCTCTCCTGCCACCGACGGCTTTCGGAGACATTTGATTGTGGTTGATAGAAATGCAGATTTGTGTGTGTGTGTGTGTGTGTGTGTGTGTGTGTGTGTGTGTGTGTGTGTGTGTGTGTGTGTGTGTGTGTGTGTGTGTGTGTGTGTGTGTGTGTGTGTGTGTGTGTGTGTGTGTGTGTGTGTGCGTGTGTGCGTGTGTGTGTGTGTGTGTGCGTGTGTGTGTGTGTGTGTGCGCGTGTGTGTGTGCGTGTGTGTATGCAGATTTGACATCCCATCCCTTGAGGAATACACCAGCACTTACCAGTCGGTTTTGCTGCAGCACAGCAGAATAACAGAGTGCTGTAAAATGTCTACGTCGCCTGTACCTGAATTGTTTCATTTACATTTTACCTTTTAGGCCGTTGGCTTACAAATCCACTTACAAATGTGCATATTGTAACATTCCTTGAGATGTTCATGAATTCATCAATCATTAAAACTGCTCATCTGCAAAGAGGATAAGGATCAAAGCCGTGTAAATGAATGGTTGATAGGGGAAGAAATTACAAATCTCTTGGTTTTGCATCGTTGTTGGTTGTTTACCACAAATTATTAGTCAATATTCCGAAATCCTTCAAATTCTCTGCAGTGCAGTAGAGAACTGCATATGTCCTACAGAAGGCAGTTCCTTGATTGTCTATTTACATACGGTTGCCCTAAATGTCATGCATCCCCTAGAGCCAAATATAAATGGCATCCATTAAAACTCCTGTCATTCATGTGCATGTGTAGCTTTCCCAAGAAGTAGCTTACAGTTAGAGGAATGTAAAAAACTAGAACTGACAGCAATGTCTTCAGCAGACTCTAAAGAGTCGCCGCCTTTGAGGTGACGGCCTTGTTTCCTCAAATTATAAAAGGAAAGAACATCGACGTTTAAAGGTCTCAACAAGGAGAAAAATAACAACAACAACAAAATCCACAACCGACAGTGAACAACCTCTTTTAGGGTCTGGGGAAAAAAACGCTTTTATTTCGAAAAAAAAAAGAGTAGTACACTGAAATATACAGCTACACATCTCAGATGTCCCATCAATAAGATCCTGGTTCATATTGTTATTATTCTATTGATTATTCTATTATTTAATGTATGTGCACTATGGTGTCTCAATACAAATCCTCAAAACAAATCAGACATCATCACTATAATAATTAAACTGTCTGAAACCAGCCTGAAATGCATACAGATGCATGTTGTCAGTAAACGTGAGGGTTTTCCTGACAAATAGTGTAAAAATTACTGTGAGAGCGATCATTTCAGTGAAGATGAATGGGGTCATTTTAAGCCATTAGTTGCACAAAATCTGTATCGTCACTGAAACGAGATTTTCATTTCATTGTAGGCTCTGAAGCTACAAGTGTAATGTAACATTTACATTCTAAGGTAAGCTCAGTGTCAGCTGCTAGTTGAGAAGGTTTGAGGAGGAAAATGGAGAACCACAAAAGGAGGTATGAAGTCTCCTCTAGACTTCACTCATCCCTTGGGATTTTCTTGAAATGTTGAAATCACGGTGCAGTTGTAATAAGAAAAAAAAAACTCTGACCTAAGGGATCTTTGGGCTTCATGGTCAGGGATTCATTCATTCTCTGACTGTAGAGAGCACCCATGATTCCCTCTGTATGTCTTTCTCTTCCTTCCCAACTCTGGAAGTCTCTGATCGCAGGGAGTCTTGACCTTGGCTGTCAGACACACTGCAGCGTTGCCATTAAGCAACACTGAACACTTCCCTCCCTCCTCACCACCCATTCTAAAAACACTTTAACCTTAATCAAGCTTCTAATCAATTACCTTGTCTGATTACACTCCCCACACACCTCCCACCGAGCACACCTCCTATCTTAGCTTCCCTCTCCGGTGCTCTCTCTACCTCTTGTATTCCCAGGTGGGCTGTTCCCTGTACTGTCAGAAGGAGCCTGTAACGATACAGCAGCTCCCTCGAGCCCCGGCCCCTCTAATAGGGCAAAGTTTAGCCCCCTAATTAGCTCTTAATGCCATGTCAATTTGAATTAAGAGGGAAGCCAGTTTTACAAAGGGAAAACTCAATGTGGAAGTGTGGGCAATGCGTATGTGGTATGGGACACTGCTCAACGCTAATCTAAACGAATCAGAGCTTTTTAAAAAAAAATCCCTCCGCGATTGAAAGGGCACAAGAGGGAGAAAAGAAAAAAAACCCTCATAGGAGCGGCTGACATACAGTAATAGATTGGAAATATTAAAAGTCTATTAAATGAATGGCCAGGCCTGACCGTAGTGCTATCATGTGGAGCAGTGCATCACGGCTGGCTGGATAAAAGACATTGGAAGAGGGTGATGATGTATGCATACAGAGAACGCTTCTGCTTCCATTGTGCCCAATATACAATGTTGTGTGTTTGGTATCATTTATCATTTTGTCCTAACAGCTGTCTCCTGGTATGAAGGCTAAAGTGAGGCAGCATTACACTTAAAAAAAAGTAGATTTTTTAACTTTCTATAGCGACGTGCAAGCTCTCTGTCGCTCAGAAACCTTCTGCCTATAAGCCGTTCATGATGCAGCCTCAGTCTAACTGATCAACACTAGTGCAGGTGGCTGTTTCTTCACTTCATCCAAACTTTTTGGTGGTGTAGAGTTGCAAGAAATTTGTTTTAAATTCCAATATTTTCTAAGTATCGTATCATATTTGATCCCCCCATTTCAAAACACTGGAGTGTATGTCAGAAATTATACCCAATAAACACAAATAAGCAATGAATACATTTTATATCGTTTGCCAATAGTAATGGATAAATGGTTGTAACTAAATCCACTTTTATGTAACGAATAGAGTTAAATAACATCCAATAAATGTGTGCTCGAACTCATCTGATGAAAAAAAAGGTGAACGTGAACTTTCAAGTCATTATTTGGTCTATCGAGTTATTCTGAAAGCCGCACCTTTTGTGAAACGCAAAGTGTGATCCTGTCTACATTTCTATCCTCCGGTGGGAAGGCGATACCTTGTAATGTTTAAACAGCACAATCGCACGTTAAATCAGGAGCCGCGCTGCGTTAACTCTCTGATGCTGTACCTGATACATCCTCTCTAGGTTCCAGCGGTGCCAACACTCCATGTTGTGTCTTTAGTTATGACTGTGACGCATGTGTGGATCTGTCTTATCTTCCAGGTGTATGAGTAGTTACAGCGGGTTTCACTCCAGAAAGGACTTTTGCAACAGATTGTATTGCGTTCCTTGTGTAACAGTGGGCCTCCATGTGTTTGTCTTCTGCAGCACGGTGACGTCGGCAGTGTTCACGGTGGGGGACAATGTGGTTTCAGGGAGTGACGACCGCACTGTCAAGGTGTGGGATTTGAAGAACATGAGGTCGCCTATAGCAACCATCCGCACTGACTCAGCTGTGAACCGGTAGGTGAAAGAAGGAGATGCGACTGGATGAGAGCCAGGTTTTGTGCAGACAAGAGTTAATTTGGGCTTGAGTTATTTCTGTGAATATAGCGCTGAAATATAAACTTCTATTGCCAAATCATTTAAAAAGTGACAAACTGTAGAATAACAGTCCAGACTGCATGTGTACAGGAGAGTTTATCGAGGAGTACTAACACTCCATCTGACCTTTCAGGATAAGCGTCTCCGCCAACCAGAGGATCATCGCTCTGCCGCACGACAATCGTCAGGTCCGACTGTTTGACATGAGCGGAGTGAGGCTGGCCCGACTTCCACGCAGCAACCGAATGGTGAGGAAGGGATCAAAGTGGCCAGGGAGCTGCATGCGTGATCGATGAATTAGAATAATTAAAACGGTAACATGTGTAAACTCGTGTGTGCAGGGTCACAGGCGAATGGTGTGCTGCACGGCGTGGAATGAGGAGAACCAGTCGTGCAACCTGTTCACCTGCGGCTTCGACCGGCAGGCCATCGGCTGGAACATCAACATCCCCGCCCTGCTGCAGGAGAAGTGACGCCGCTAGCGCGAGCACACGAGCAGGAGATGTACACATAAACACTGTAATCTGTGGCCTCGCACATGCTGGGATGTCTGAAGTGTTGAAACATTTTGGCTGAGTTGTGTATATTTCCAGCTGCTGGAGGTTGTGAAAAAATGTAACTTTTGAGGATTCCCTGGATGAACTCCTCTTGTAAAACATTTCCCAGTGTTAAATGACTGATATTGTTCTGACATTTTAATGTCCGAGTTGGTGCGAGGCCACAGAGCTGATCTCCTGTATCTGACCCTTCTCACTTATTTAGCATGCATTGTGAACTGTGACATGGCTGGGCTGATTATTTTGTTCCCTGTCCTTTTTTCTGTTTTTAAAGTAAAGAAGTATATATTTGACTCTACGGTCACAGGCTGCTGTACACATCACTGTTGTTTAGTCACTGCTGAGTGTTGCCCTTGCATGTAGATAATCTCAGTTTGCAAATGTTACTTGACTAGATGTGAGTGAACAGCTGTAAGGCCAGGAGAGTTTGTAGAATATGATGTAAAGAAGGTATGTATATATTATGTCGTGGCCTGATTTAAGTGACCTGTGCTGCAGGTTGTTGCTATTTCATGGATTTAAGTGTCTTACAGTGAATCTACCTGTGAGGGTGGAGATTGGCAGAGATAGCGTGGTTCTGTGAAATGTTTTTATCCTTTTAGTCAGACTTGAAATATTTCTTATCATGCAACAAAACATATGATATCCAGGCCTGCCAGATAACCTGCGCAGCATGCAGGCTACTGGCTCATTCAGTTGTCTTAAAAAATGTTCTTTTCTGAAGTTTTTCACCCATTAAGAGTCGAGTCTTTGCCTTTACCTTTGATGCTTTCAACTCACAGCCAGCCTCCATATTTCCGTATTTTGTTTTCAATATTTCAAATGAGACTGTAATGCTGCCTTGTTCAATAGGACAGTAGGATTTAATTTTTTTAAGTATTGCTGTATTCTGTCTATCTGTCAGACTGCAAAGTGTCAAGAGCATAGCAATAATGGTAAAACGACTGCACTTCTGTTCTTCACAAATCTTTTGTCGTCTGTGAATGGGATGTGTTCATAATCTAGTATTCGCTATGTGTTGCAGGTTAAGGCGCCACTACTTTTAGCCATATTTTGCGCCCATATTTCCTCGGCGTCTGTGGAAGACAGACCCGTCCTCTTCAGCCTGTTGCCAACTCAGAGCCCCGCGTTGCTGTAGTGTGTCATCCCCAAGAGAACTTGTGGGTTTACTTGTTATTTCTGTGCTTGAGTAACAGCCTGTGGATATGAAGTTATCGTGTTTACACTTTGCACCCGTAGCCTTGTGTGACCTCTTGGACCTTTTGTTGTAGATGGCACTGTTAAGTCTGTGAGAAGCACTCTTATCCAAATTCAGAAGCAATAACTCGGCTCGTTAATGTTTCTGGTGCTCTGAGCGAAGCCCATTTCTCTCTTCAATCGGTGAATATGACTCGGAAGTACACTCAAAGAACCAGAAATCCTCTGTTTGTTATACTCGTGCAATATCCCTAAACATTCAGCCATGCTGTAGTTTTTGATCTTCATACGTTTAACCTATCGCAGTGCTGTAAACCCCATGAAATGATTTAATGTACTCATGTAACTGGTGTAGATGGAGCTCAGTGTACGGGCATAACTTACCCTAAAGTCGGCTTCGGACTTCACACTTTCCTGCTGTTTCTACCAACAACAGAGTCAGGATGGATTTTGAAGTAGCATGAACCTAAAATGTAATAAGCGTATTCAAATGCCTTACCATTGCATTGAAAACGGTGCATTAGCCTTATCCACCGGAATATTAATGCACTTTTCCAAATGCTTGTTAAATAACTAATTGTGTTCCACTGCACCGTGCAGATAGGATTTTAACTCCTGTTTTATTCAGGGAAGTCAATCCCGCACCCACTGGTATCAATGTCATTTTAATCTGCAGGTAGAAAGGAAGCCCTATATCTGCCCCACATATGAATTTCAACTCAGAGGAAATATGATTTTGGATTGATACATTAAATTATTGCGTTCCAGATTGTAGGGGAGGATAAAAAAGTGGATCGGCTTCGCTTCATTGTAGCGAATCATATTCCTCAAACATCATTATGTGATCTACTTTGCATACTTTATTGTGACGGGTACGTGCTCTCTGACACTTTCCAATAAAATGTGCGATTTCCTTTCCCAGTCTCTCATGTCTCTTTTTCATCTTCTTTAACAAAAGCCCCTCTCATCCTTTTTTCACATCAATAAGATGTATATACAGTATATATCATTTTGAAAATCACAATTTATTCATCTGGATGTAAATCTGGTAGCTTGGAATAATGAAGTCTAGTGCTAATGAAAGGAGAACCATAAGGTGTGAATATTTTACTGAGTGCAAACAGAGCCTATTATCCATGACAAATAATATTTATAGTATATACTATTACACTTTAAAAGTAAAAGACCTACATTCAAAAAATGTACTTCAGTGAAAGTACAGAAGTATTTTCAGTAAAATATACTTACTAACTTGTGGTTGTATGCTTCCATCAACCAGTTGTAGTTTACTCTTGTTCAGACTCAAATAATATGTGTAGGAAAGACTTTGTAACAATATAATAAATGAATTTATGGTATAATATGCTACATTTGTTGGTTGCTGTTTGGAAACGCATGTCACCTCATGTTGGGTATTCCTCATGAATGCCGTGGTATAAGGATTATCTCATCTTTTATCTTATCTTCAACAGACGGACGCAGCAATGACCGAGCGAGCTACAGAGTGAACAAAGAGAGGGAGAGGCGTTAGTGAGAGAAAAGCAGTGAATCAGAGACATAAAATGTTCTTTTCAGAAACATCTCAAGCACAGCAAAATAAGAAAATAAGAGACGATGTAGGCTGAGAGTACTCTCTCTATGGATACATACACCACCACAAACTCATAAGTGATGATTGAGGGATTGTTTTTTTGGTTTGATTGAGTCCAGTAAATAATGGAATAATTAATAATACATGCTGTTTTCACATAGACTTATTTAAATATTATATTACTACATTTTTAACAGAGGACTGATGGTGTAACAATAATCACCAAGGTGGGCACCCAAGATTAATTAATTTTAACCACTTCAATATTTTACCAAATGTGAAATATGCAACAATCTCCCGTTCTGTGTTGTATTCTAAATTTGTTTTGACATACTTTACTATGACCTTTTGACATACTATACTATGACATTTTTCATCATACTATACTCTGATTTTTTCAAGATACTATACATATGTCATACTATGCTATGATATTCAAAGTACAGTATTATGACTATGATGTGTTTCGACATACTTTACTATGACTTTTTAATGACGATACAACATACAATACTATGACTATTTATGATGTTTTTCAACATACTATATGACCTTTTATGAAATTTATCGACATACTACACTATGACTTTTTCATGACTTTATTCTACATACAATACTATGACTATTTATGATGTTTTTCAACATACTATACTATGACTTTTTAAGACTGTTGACATACAAATTGAATAAAAATTTACAAATAGTCATAGTATTGTATGTCAGAAAAAGTCATAATGTAGTATGTCAAAAAAAGCCATTAATGTATGTCGAAAAAAGTCATAGAAAAGTCATAGTATAGTATGTCGAACAATGTCATAAATAGTCATATTATGTTGGAAAAATGTCATAGAAAGTCATAGTATAGTATGTCGAAACAAGTCATATTATGTTGGAAAATGTCATAGAAAGTCAAAGTATAGTTTGTCGAAAAATGTCATAGTATAGTATGTCGAAAAAAGTCAGTATAGTATGTCGAAAAAGTCATAGTATAGTTTGTCGAAAAAAAAATCATAGTATAGGATGTCGAAAAAAGTCATAGTATAGTATGTCGAAAAAAATCATAGGAAAGTATGTCTTAAAAAGTCATAGTATAGTATGTCGAAAAAAGTCATAGTATAGTTTGTCGAAAAAAGTCATAGTATATTATGTCGAAACAAGTCAGTATAGTTTGTCGAAAAAAGTCATAGTATAGTATGTCGAAAAAAATCATAGGAAAGTATCTTAAAAATTCATAGTATAGTATGTCGAAAAAAGTCATAGTATAGTATGTCGAGAAAAGTCATAGTATGTATGTCGAAAAAAGTAAGTATAGTCTTAAAAAGTCATAGTATAGTCTTAAAAAGTCATAGTATAGTATGTCTTAAAAAGTCATAGTATATGATGTCGAAAAAAGTCATAGTATAGTATGTCGAAAAAAGTCATAGTATAGGATGTCGAAAAAGTCATAGTATAGCCTTAAAAAGCCATAGTATAGTATGTCGAAAAAAGTCATAGTATAGTTTGTCTTAAAAAGTCATAGTATGTATGTCGAAAAAAGTAAGTATAGTCTTAAAAAGTCATAGTATAGTCTTAAAAAGTCATAGTATAGTATGTCTTAAAAAGCCATAGTATAGTATGTCGGAAAAAAGTCATAGTACAGGATGTCGAAAAAGTCATAGTATAGTATGTCGAAAAAAGTAATAGTATAGTATGTCTTAAAAAGTCATAGTATAGCCTTAAAAAGTAATAGTATAGTACCGGTATGTCGAAAAAAAAGTCATAGTATAGTTTGTCTTAAAAAGTCATAGTATAGTATGTCGAAAAAAGTCATAGTATAGGATGTCGAAAAAAAGTCATAGTATAGTATGTCTAAAAAAGTCATAGTATAGTTTGTCGAAAAAAGTCATGGTATAGTATGTCGAAAAAAGTCATAGTATAGGATGTCGAAAAAGTCATAGTATAGTTTGTCGAAAAAAGTCATAGCATAGTATGTCGAAAAAAGTCATAGTATAGTCTTAAAAAGTCATAGTATAGTATGTCTTAAAAAGTCATAGTATAGTATGTCGGAAAAAAGTCATAGTATAGGATGTCGAAAAAGTCATAGTATAGTATGTCGAAAAAAGTAATAGTATAGTATGTCTTAAAAAGTCATAGTATAGCCTTAAAAAGTAATAGTATAGTATGTCGAAAAAAAAAGTCATAGTATAGTTTGTCTTAAAAAGTCATAGTATAGTATGTCGAAAAAAGTCATAGTATAGGATGTCGAAAAAAGTTATAGTATAGTATGTCGAAAAAAGTCATAGTATAGGATGTCGAAAAAGTCATAGTATAGTATGTCGAAAAAAGTCATAGTATAGGATGTCGAAAAAGTCATAGTATAGTTTGTCGAAAAAAGTCATGGTATAGTATGTCGAAAAAAGTCATAGTATAGGATGTCGAAAAAGTCATAGTATAGTTTGTCGAAAAAAGTCATAGCATAGTATGTTGAAAAAAGTCATAGTATAGGATGTCGAAAAAGTCATAGTATAGTTTGTCGAAAAAAGTCATGGGATAGTATGTCGAAAAAAGTCATAGTATAGGATGTCGAAAAAGTCATGGTATAGTATGTCTTAAAAAGTCATAGTATAGGATGTTGAAAAAGTCATAGTATAGTATGTCTTAAAAAGTCATAGTATAGCCTTAAAAAGTCATAGTATAGTATGTCTTTAAAAGTCATAGCATAGTATGTCGAAAAAAGTCATAGTATAGTTTGTCTTAAAAAGTCATAGTATAGTATGTCGAAAAAAGTCATAGTATAGTATGTCGAAAAAAGTCATAGTATAGTATGTCTTAAAAAGTCATAGTATAGTTTGTCTTAAAAAGTCATAGTATAGTATGTCGAAAAAAGTCATAGTATAGCCTTAAAAAGTCATAGTATAGTATGTCGAAAAAAGTCATAGTATAGCCTTAAAAAGTCATAGTATAGTATGTCTTTAAAAGTCATAGCATAGTATGTCGAAAAAAGTCATAGTATATTTTGTCTTAAAAAGTCATAGTATAGTATGTCGAAAAAAGTCATAGTATATTATGTCAAAAAAAGTAGGTATAGTCTTAAAAAGTCATAGTATAGTATGTCTTAAAAAGTCATAGTATAGTATGTCGAAAAAAGTCATAGTATAGTATGTCTTAAAAAGTCATAGTATAGTTTGTCTTAAAAAGTCATAGTATAGTATGTTGAAAAAAGTCATAGTATATTATGTCAAAAAAAGTAGGTATAGTCTTAAAAAGTCATAGTATATTATGTCTTGAAAAGTCATAGTATAGTCTTAAAAAGTCATAGTATAGTTTGTCTTAAGTCATAGTATAGTATGTCTTAAAAAGTCATAGTATTGTCATAAAAAGTCAAAGTATGTTGAAAAATGTCAAAGAAAGTCATATAGTATAGTACGTCAAAAAAAGTCATGAATAAGTCTGAAAAAGTAATTAAAAAGTCATAGTATATTGTCAAAAAAGCCATAATCTGTCATAATATACTGTATATATGTTAAATATAAATTAAATCTTAAAGTCATCATACAAGCAACCTTCATCACATTGTCATTTCATACATTTGGGCATCAATGCATCAGTATTTATTAAAATTATTTATAGTATAATTTGACATAATATCAGTCACAATGGTAATTTTTTCGCAGAGCCAGTACGTTTACTTGTTATTATTTACTTTTAATAAATAAAAATATGGACTCAAGGTTGAACTGATTTGAATTTGGTGATCAGAGTTGTAAACTGCAACTTGATTTGGGCCTACAACCAAAATATGGCGACTCTTTTATGACATACTACACAAGAATTTTCTTTGAACATACTATATGACGTACTTATGACATACTATACAATCACTTTTTACAACACACTATACTATGAATGAACTTTTTACTGAGAGATACTGTACTTTGACATATCTTTTGTTGGTAAACTTTACTATAACTTTTTTTGACACACTATAATATGACCCATATAATAACTGAATAATTTACTTTACTTAACAATCATGCTGTCTGAAATACGTACCTCTCAGTCAAGTTCAATGCAGACTGACCAGAAATTAACCAGTATATTCACTAATCGACCAGTAGATGGTGCAATAACAAAAACTAACGCTCTCCAATAGAGTACCAATAGAGGTGCAGGAATGAGTTAGCATTTTTGCACTTCCATCTCCCTCATCTCAAATTCAAATGCTTTTTAAAAATAAGTGTTATGTTGGCCGATTGTGATTAAAATTGTATTCCACAATATAAAATATGTCAGTTGATACTCCTGTTGAGAATTTGGATGCTTTTAAGTGTCTTTGAAAAAGGCTGTTGCTAACAATAGGCTAAGAGACTACGAAATGTCACCACATGACCCTCGTGTGACCGTGGTGTAGTTTATAGCCTAACATTAGATCTTCAGTTCAGAATCCTTAAAAATGAAAGGGGTGTTAATTTGTGAGGATTATCTTACTGGACAAAATGTGCAGGTACCTTAAAATGTATTTGTCACAGGGCATATTTTCTGCAATCATCCAAAATCCAATGGAAAATCCCACTGACTTTTTGTTGAAGGAACCAGTGCGATGTTAACTTCCGTAATTGGCCTACATATGTCATCTCTGCAACACTCCATATCAAGAAGAATTGTGGAAACAGCTGAACAAATGGGGGATTTTGGTTAAATAATTTCTCCTGCTCTGTCAGTTAAAGAAACATCACTTTGTCAAGATCAGAGCCGTGTTGTGTCGTGCACCCGGAACGCTTGGAGGTTAGCACTTGGGAATTTCAAGCGGGAAAGCTCCAACCTCCAAGTCGTCTGGAATGCAGCATAAGCCTGGATGTTGAAATAGTGTCATACTTAGTGTATTATGGCTCTTAGATTTCATTGAGTAACAGCTTGACACTGGAGGAGAGAATATTCTGTGGAGTTTTACCTCTCTGTCCTCGTCCATTAGATTATAGCTGGCTGGCCGTGACCAGCCACTGGAGCAAATTGTCAATTATGATGTTTATTGTAGAGCACACTGTCGACTCCATATCCTTAGGGGGGAGAGCGAATGCTGCTGAGGAGGCATACCTCGAGCCACTCCTCTCCTCTCTCCCTCTTCCTCCAAGCTAATTTGGTGGCTGGTCTGTGTGACACCTGCCACCGAGCAAAATAGAGATAACCATTTCCCCGTGGATTTCCCCTGGGACACATAGAAGGAGGGAGGCCTCTTTAATATTTGCTGGCCATAGACAGGTGGAAATGGCCCAATATCAGTGCTCATTATTTTATTTTTGTGTATTTGCAATGAGACAAATGTAATATTATACATTAATGTTCTCACATCAAAATATGATTAATCAAAAACTATCAATACAAAGTAAAATTACAAGATTTTGTGGTTTTATTCACATATACAGTACAAACATTCACTTTTTGTTACTGAAGTGCAATTTACAGACCTTAGCAGCAATTCTTCATATAGTTTAATTTACATGATAATTAGACATTTTAGGATCTCTTTCACATCATTCTCAACATCTTTTATACATGTTTTATACATATGTACACTCTTTGATACAGTATTGCCATTCAGACATGCCTTATATTTAATGTCTCTCAAAATAAATCTGTAAATCTGTTTTCATGGCTAATACAGCCATCGTGAAACATGGTGTGAAGCAATGAGGGGTGTTGTTACCTCTGTTGACAAACCTTGTCAAGTCTGGAGTTATGGATTCTAGGCTGACAACGACTCAACCAATAAAAATCTGCAGTACATGTACAAAAACACTAAACCTCTGTCTGATACACACAGATGAGATTTGTACAAAATCAGATCAAACACGGAATCAGACAATATGAGTTCCTGATAACAAGGGCAGAGATCAACAGGGGCGGAGACAACACATTTCTGCCAAAGGGCCCCCGTTTGGGTTAATCCAGCTTTGCCACTAACACACAGAGAAGTAAATGACTACCAGAATGTTAATCTTGTCATGATGAAAAAGACTTTACGTCAAGGTGAAATGGAAAATGCTTTTTTAAAAAAAAAAAAAAAACCTTTCAGATCACATCCCCGGTCATATTGTGAACTGATTTAATAATATATGCAAAAGAAAATTACAAAAAATAAATGTCTTCATATTTCTGTATCAAAATCCAATATTTTTTTCTTCCTGTGAAACAAATTATGACGTGTGCTTTCATCAGCCAGTACCAACCAATTTAAATGAATAATATCATAATATGTAACTTTAGTGACAATATGTGTGTGGAGCCACAGTACAGCTCTGTATCATGCTAAATCCTAAGCCTGCCCACTTTTTAGCGGTCCAATCAAATGCATAGGATTTGATTTAAATCCGTCTGGTAACTGCACTAAAATATTCAGTTTCAGTAGGGAATACTCACAGTAGAGGAAAGAAGTTTGTTTACTTCAAATGACATGCAAACCATCATAGGACATACTTCAACATTTTAGTGCTGTCATCTTTGACAGGCAGACCTACCATACCTATTTACTGTTAGGGGGAACTCAGAGACGCTTTTCTTACTCAGCGATGAGGCCTTACAAGAACAGAGACCATTCAGAAAGAACGGTTTCGAGACATCTCTATATTCGTTTTTGGATTTTATCTCACTGGTTTCAATCTGGCTGGCTTCATTTACAAAAGGGTAACGTGAAATACTTCACTGAACCACTCAGGATTCGAAAACATTTAATTCAGAATGTGATCACGGTTGGTGGGCTGTTTGGTAACTGTCAATCAAATCCCAACACACCACACCGCCCACACAGAGCCGCCATGAAGCAGAGCAACAGCAAGCAGCAACTGAACTTCAACTCTCGCTCCAGCACTCACAATAATGTAATCTTATAGAGAAAAATAAACCAATATAAGTTTTCAGGGGCTTTAAAAATGGCGTAAAACAATTAATATCCAATTGCACAACTATGCTACATCATACAGCAATACTGGCCAATATCCTGGACCTATTAAAGAGTAAAATCAGTAAAACAGTAGCCTAGTGAATGAGAAGCTAGATGCCTTCACTAAGACCTTCACTGAAGTTCAATCGGCCAACATTTGGTCTGGTTCTGTATCCTCACTGGAGCACATAGTGCTGCCAGAACAGTGGGAGCAGGTCGGGGACGCAACAACAGAAAAGCACCACTAGATGTCACTCTCACTACTTACATTTAACTGTAACGCCTCCCTCGAAAATGCTTGAAGAGAATACGGCAATGGCAGAACAACACAGTCATGATCACAATGAAGATCAACACTTAACTGGATAACAAAACAAAAACACAACACACGTGTGTATGTTTACATCATGAAATATGTCGAGACTAAGAAAAAGTGTGCGTTACAAATGTACAGTGATCAGGGACGTCCATGTTCACCTTGTTGATTTTTAATCTTTACTCGATACATGAGGGTTTTTTTATGTGTGTGAAAAAAGGGTGTTTCAAAATAAAATACCACCTCGCTGGCGGTGAGAGGGTGTGGGTTTAGAAAAACTTTTCTCCACCGTGATCATTATCCGTTCAGGGCGGTCATGACCACAGAGAGAAAACACAAGTCGATCAACAAGCTTCTATTCAGATGCAAAGAAACGTGTTCCTGCAGGCTGAATACTGGGGTGAAGAGACAGAAAGAGAAAGGAAATGAAATTAGTCTGAAAGAGAAGGAAAACCACCACTCCTCCCTCCATCACCACCTCCACCTGTAGTTAGCCACGCTGTAATGGCTGCGTTTATGTACCTCAATTCTTCTCCGTCTCTCTACGCAGTGAAGTTGGGAGAGAAAAAAAAAAAAGAGGGTGTATTAACCTGTCATCGTGTCGTGTTAACCTCCGCCACGCTTGAAAGGCGGAGGGGTGGAGGAGGGGCGGGAGGGGTAGACGCAAGCAAAGAATAAAAAAAGAGGAGGTGAGCGAAAAAGGAGGAGGACGGGAGAAAATGGAACGAGGGCAAAGGGGGAGAGATGGCGACAAGAGGAGGAGGAAGTCAGGAGTCAAAGGGTGAGTCAGAGAGGGAGAACAAAGATAGAAATGAGAAAAGGAAGGTGAGGCGGCTGAAGCAATGGTGTGTCCTTCTCTTTTTCTCACTCTTCCCTTCCTCTTCCTCTATCACCCGTCACCCTGACAGGGCCGGTAATTGGACGTGGACCTCTCTCTCTCTCTCTCTCTCTCTCTCTCTCTCCCCCATGGCTCGACTCCTCAGCGGGAGCCTTGGGGCCCAGAAATAGCTGATGACAAGATAGCGGCTGCCTTTCATTCTGCTCAAGGTTACCCCACCCTTCCTTGACAGCCGAAGAGGGGGTATTTAGGTGTGTGTGTGTGTGTTTGCTTAAATGTGTGTGTGTGTTTGTGCGTTTAAAGAAAGGCAAGTCAAAGAAAGGGTCCATCTTTAAATGTCCGTTTTCTTTTCAGCCTGTCCAGTTGTCCTGGACACACACACACACACACACACACACACACGGTGGTAATAGCCTTGAGTTTAGAGGTTGCACTGGTAAACAGGTATGAAGTTGTGAAGCAGGATGTTGTTAAAGAGCATGGAGTCATCTTACCCTAAAAAAATAAAGGTTAAACAAACACACACACTGTCTCTCTCTCTCACACACACACAGATACACACACACACTTCCTCAGACCGACAGCAGGAACTGTTCCTGTTCAGGTGGCTTCTTGACCCAGGTACCGAGGCCTGTTTCCTGCAGAGATCTGAACCACTGCTGCTTCACTGTCTGGTAGGGACGCGCCGCCATCTTGGCCTCGCAGTACATGAGCTGGCGGTCCTCGGAGCCAGAAACATGGATCCCCGACTGAAGAGGGCGAGCAGGCGAGGGAAAAAGAGACAAGACAGAGAAAGAGAGCAATTGGGAGTCAGATTAAAACGACACAGAAACAGACATGAAGATAGGAAGTGAAAACAGAGAGGGGAATAAAGTCGGGGCAGAGAGGCTAAAGGTTTCATGAAGGGGGGAGAGAGAAGAAGAGCGAGCAAAACAAAACGAATGAGCCGGCACAAATGCATTTGGGTGGGGCTGCGATGTGGCGGGGAGGTGGGGGGCTTCAACAGCTGTGTAATCTCCCCATTTAAATTTCACAAGCAATTGAACATTCTCTGTGCTTTTTGTGCATTCCCATTGTCGCGAGGGGAAACAATGAAGATCTGCGGAGAGACAAGTGGGGAGAGAGAGAGCGGGAGAGCAAAAGTTTCTTTTGGAGATTAGTGCGACTGCTCTTGCGTGGCCCTTATATACGGCGCGCGGGGAGCACTTAGGGCGGGGGCCTCCTCCAGTACTTCTCCAAATAATTATGGTTTCATAGTCATTATGCTTTAACGGCCGCCATTTGGCGACGCAGGCGCTGTCTGTTACATAAAGTTTCAGAATGGAAAGTGAAAGTGCAGCGTGTCTGTGTGCTGACATTAAAGATCCGAGCTGCCAGTTTTTGATAAGCCGCATAGAGAGCAGATGTTGCCGGGTCGACAAATTTATCAGTGGCAGGGAGGAAATTCCACACATCCTCCACAGAGCGCTCACCTGCAGCCACAGCTCCGCTCTGTGACTCTGATTTTAATAACATGTGTCTGTGCTTTTTAACCGAGTGGCTGTTGGCATGCATCCTCCACAGTTAATGTTGCTGCATTACCGTGTGTGTGTGTGTGTGTGTGTGTGTGCATATTGTTTTTTGACACCATCTGAGTGGTACTTCTTGCTTTTCCAGCAGAGGAGCGTTTACAGGGAAGTACGAGTAGAGCAGAGTGGTGAGACAGATAGTCATTCATATGAAAATGTGACTATTGTCCCGGCTCAGATTAATTAAATAGTACATCATAATATTTTTTTCGGGCAAATAAAAGATAGGCGGAAGGTGTTTTTTAATTAACATTTCAATTGGTGGAACATTTTCACAGCAGATATTCCGACATAACAAGCAAAGCACGTTGTAATTAATAATATTAATAATAGCTTTATTCCATTGAGTTGTGCTGATGCTCTTTGTATTCTGCAAGCTGGTATCCTTAAATGGAACAGCTATTATTAATGTTACACCATTTCCCAAAAGTCAATATTTTGACCACTGGAAATTCCCATTTCCTGTTAATATGTCCTCAATGTACACGCAGGAATAACCTGTTGGAATAAACACTGTTATGGCCATAGTTTAATAGATTAATAGTTTAATCTCTCTTGTTTCTGAGGCACATCACTGTTTAGGGTTGAACCAACATCTTTAGTTTAGACTGCAATGTTTGTTTCCATCTCTCCATCCCTCATTATATTATATAATAAAGGCAAAGATGAATAATAAATGGCTGTAAATACGACCATTCCCATGACCCATAACATTGTCTATGTATTTCTCAAAAGCCTAAAATACAATTGTATTAAGTATTCCTCTCTAGCTCCTCTCTCCCCACTGATCATTTAGCTGAGCCCATTGTTCCCTCTGAATGTACTCACCTTGCGGTAAAGTCTGTTCCAGCGGGTGAACAGGACGTGCTTGCAGAGACGAGAGGGCGTCCCCGAGTCCCGTCTCCGTCCGGTGGCCGTGTTGACCACCTCCAACTGTGCGTCACCCAGAGTCCAGTTGACACTCACACACGAGGCCTTCCCCGGCTGCTGATACTCGGCACTGCTCAGCCCTAGAGACAGCAGCACAGGGCGAGAGATGGACTTTAGGTGGGTTTAACCTCCATTCCATTCAAGGGGATCTCCCCATTGGTGATCAGAATTGTCTAAAAAGCATAAAACAAAACATTTCATAAATGCACATAGGAGTGAAACAAGTACAGGACTGGAAATTTGCAATTTCCTGTAAAGAGAAATCCACTTTGTTGTTTCGCTTAACCTTCAATCCCCCTTACCTCACTCTCCCTGAGGCTAATGGCTGACAAAGTTTTGCAGTGCTGCAAAAAGCCAAGTCAACCTGGGCCTGAAACTGCATGGCTGTTATGCAGCTTTGATTTGGCCTCAGAGAGAGAGAGGGGGTGGGGGGGTTGGACGGGAGGGCTATTGAGCATGTAAGCGACGTGTTCCTGCCTTTGTGTGGATGCTTGTCTGCTCTTGAGTTGCAGCAGTTGACGTGTCTGAGTGTTGCCAGCTATGTACACCGTAAACATTATCTCCAGTCACAAAGACGAAACCCTCCCATACACTGCTCTCTCTCAGTCTCTCTTTCTCTCTGTGAAATAATTAGCATCGCTAGCAAAGCACACAAAGCGCTCAGTGGAGGACGGAGAACGTGCGACAGAGGCAGAGGGAAAGTGGAGGTGACTGAGAATTAGCTGCCTGCATCGAGAGCGCAGGTGTCGGCCGAGGTGCCGGTGCCGGAAACAGAGCTGAAAACCTAGTGAGAACAAACGAAGGCTCAGGGTAGAAAGCAGGGCACTGTGGGTTTGTCATAGAAGCCAGTTTACCAGTGCACTCTGGGTAACGAAACCTTGAAATGTGAGTCTTAATGGTAAGAACTGCTGCACCTCATACTGCTCAGGGATGAAGTGAGGGAACTGACTTGCCAGAAGTTTCCAGGCGTGATAAAGATGTTTTTATCAGGGACAAAGCAAAAATAAATCACTGTTGCAACACGCACCAACGTAAGCCAAAAGCTAAGCTAAGCTAAGCTAAGCTAACCAGTTTCTGTATGTCCAGTAGGTCCATATTTAGAATGAGAGCGATATCTATCCGATCATCTAAGGCTTGGCCAGCAAAAAAGCACATTTCCAAAAAAGTGGAACTATTAAATAATCATATTAAATGACTTCTAGACAGGAGCTCATCTGTTTGCCGCGGTAGGTCGGAGAGGATATATCTGACGTGTTCATTTTGAATTACAGCACAATATGTTGTGCTGTGTTTTGTCACATATTTACTCGTTGTTGACAATGGGGGAAATGCCAACAGTGCCAGAGACATACTCAACATGTAGCATCTGGGCTGCTTGAACATTATATTCACTCAAAATCTGCAACACCATCTTCAGAAAGGAGCCGCCGCCTCGCATCCCCCCCCACCGACTTCCAACCCAGTTATTTATTATATCTTGCAATGTTAAAGGTACCGATACAGAACACCAGCAGACAGATTCTGAACAACAGCTGCCTCTGATCTCACCGTCTGACAGACAGCTTGTTATAGCACAATACCTGATGTACAATACCACAATACATGCCTGCAGATCATCTCCCTCCTTGCCGCACTCATTTTCCCCGTCTTCACTCTTCCATTCACCAATCTCAGTTCTGCTTTTCTGTAGCTCCTTAGAGCTGGAATGAATTGCCTGCCACAGTAATAATCCTCCAAGTCTCTTATTACCCATCTTTTCTCTCTTGTGGAGACGCACCTCTTTGAACAAAAGAGCCTGCGATCCATCCTGCCTTTTCCCCCCCTTTCTCTCGCTCCATTCATGGCTCATTTCATCCCTTCAATGGACTTGACTCCTCTATTTCTGTAATAGCCAATTTGATTTTTCCCTCATTGAAGACTTGATCAATTTCTCTTCTTGGAAGTGTTTGGCAGACATGAAAGAGGCAGAATTAGAGCCTTTGGTTATGGGATTCATAAATGTACAGTAAACATGCCTGCCACCACTAAATATGGGGCTTCTATAGAGCCAGACTACAGCAGAGCCTGTGTGTTTATGTGTACACATTGCATCTATATTGCATGTCTGTAGTCCTGCAGGGCTTGCAAATGTGCTCCTGTGGAGAAGCAGCAGCGTGAAGCAACAGGTTTGTGTAAAGATGGTCTTCTTACATGTTTTTGTAAGGTCCTGTTATTAAGAAGGCAGATATGCTGAAATGTTGCTGGTTCAAATCTTTGTATTTGCCTTCTATAGAAGTTTACCCACAACTGCTTCAATCAATCACACATACATACAATACGTATGCTCCTTAAAACAGGTGTGCAGCTCTCCAACATAATGGTATAAAACTAACGGGTACTTTCAACAACCAAGCCCAGTCCTTTTAAGAGTTGGACTGGTATGTTTGTGTTGGCGATGTAGACAAATATTACATCCTATAATATTGTCGATGCAACCATCCATCGTACAAAACCACAAGGTCTACCTTTATACTTTGCACTGTTTTTGTTCAGTCTTGGGCAGAAATGCATTACTTAGTAACATATGTTTTTAGCAAGTAGAATTAGGGGTTATAACTTGAATTTTCAAAAATGGGAACAAAGCAAGGTGTAGCTTTAACGAGCATGTATCCTCAATTAACCGCAAAGCAGGTGGTGAAAAACACTTAATCATGTTTTCCTGCATCGGCTTCTTCTTATCCCAAAGCCCTGCCACGTTTTTTTGTTGTTCACGCTGCGGTGGAAGTGAACAGCAGGATGAGAGTGAAGGACGAGTCGGCCCATCGATGTGTTTGGCCCTCGGGGTTCAGGTGTAGCTGCTTTGGCTGGGCGTGATAAGAGCGGGCCCTGCGATCCCTGGGAATTTCCTCCAGGGGTGTTGCTTTTAAATAACCCTGGACACACAATAGCCGGGGAGCTCATCAGAGCCAATAAAAGGATGGGGGAGGAGATGAGAGGGGGGGCAGGTACGCACACGGACATCTGAACGCAACTGAAGCCCTCTTTTTCTTTATTCCCCTCCTGCCTTGCTGTCTCCCTCTCTTCCCCTCAGCCTGTCTCTCTCTCTCCCTCTGTCTCCCTTCAGATTGAATGGCTGTCTGATAAGGGCTGTGATTACATTGATTTAGTGTAGGGCCATCTCCTCAGTCTGTCCATCTTCCTTCCTCTCCTCTTTCTCCTTCGCCCCCCCCTACCCTTCAACAGACTGTATCTACTCGAGCTACTGCAGGTGCAAACATCTGAAAGTTTGCAATGTGTGGACACACAGAAAACACATCATTGTGAGGCGTGTCAGAGGGGAGGGCAGAACATTTGCAGGAGGAGGCCACCTCTGTTTTGAGTATGTCGGATGTCTGAAGGTAAAGGGCAGCTGTATATCATTTGTCAACACAATAAAAGAAATCCCTCAATGCAGCATTGTTCTTGAAAACAGATTTTAAAAACAAGTTTGTTACTGCAAGGGTTTATCATAGTAAGAGTGAATAACATTATATTATAAGTAAGTATGATTGGTGAACAAATGGATCGTACCTGAGCACAATTCTCCAAATATTAACGGCGGCCTGTAATATCTAAAACCCTAAAAATCCATTCCGGACAATTTAAATGACTCCATTCAGAAAGCCATTGAACAAATCGTGAGAAATGCTCGCCAAGGCCGTGGTCGGAGGATTCAATGATAAATCTGTCCCAAACTATCATCACCAGAGGACAATTCAGTACATTTATCAATCTTGATGAGGATAGGCCTCACAAAATATTCATCCTCATGGCACCCAATTACCCGGAGCAGCGCCCTGCGACGCAAAGAGCTCCTATGCCCTTCAAGAAGTATACTTGAGGCCTGATAACAGTGTGGCAGACGTGGAGAATGTATCAGATGTATCCATCGTGAGATGTTATTATACATATATGCTGGTGCCTAATATGTGATTGTCAAGTCTTTGTTCTCATCAGTGATCCCTAGAAACAAAATGTGCCCTACATCTCTCAGCCACTCTGACTGGCCTAGATCTGAAGTGATGGCTGATGCAGTTTCTACAAGTTGGGTGTCATTCTGATCCTCTCCCAGCATTCATCTTAGGCTACAAACGAAAGCCTCGGGTCTCAGTGGAGCCCTGGAGGCAGACGTGCCAGACGACTTCATAGCTAATGCCTGTCTGTCTGGCACAATGTAACTGTAGAGAGGCAGGGGTACATACGTATGTGTGTGTGATGGGGGGGGTTTATATGTCTGATCTGTTGTGATTCATTTGGTCTGGAGCTGACACATTTATTAAATTATTATGTCCCCATTTGAAAACACAGAGATGCCTTTATTGAGCACTGACAGGTATGTCTCTGTTTAAAGGCGGGGTGACATTCGAAAGCACAGACATTTAGCTGGAAAATACAAAAAAAAAAATAGGGGAACATTTTTTTTTCTTCGACTACTTGAAAGCTGAATAAATATCCAGGCAGGTCAATCAACCAGTGGATTCCTGTTTTGGTGAGATTAAACAGGGTTTTCTACCAAATTGGTCAAGGGCAACACAGAGATAACAGTGGAGGGAATATTGGACTTACATTCATCAGGTGGACACAAACACGACTGTGCATGAATGATAATGTAGCTGATACATTATCATTCCATGCATCATTCGATGTATAAATAGGCAACTTAAGATTAACTTAAAAAAGTGATTATATATCGATGTTGCCCATAAGTAGCAAAAACTATGAAAGGATAAAGATTAATTTGACTTAATATGAGGACGTCGGACATTGGATTTAATGATATGGAATTGCATCTCAAAACTACTGCATTTATGAAAATATCAAAGTGAGTCAAGTAAACACATTTTTACATTTTTGTTGTCATGCAAATTTACGCTATTTCACGATCTCGATGGTTTAGAGACCACGTCAAATTATAGACCAAACATCCAGCAACAGATATATTGAAAATACTCATGAATTAGTTTCATTATGTTGCTCTCTGGCTTCTGAAAATCGATTGATTTCCAAATGTAATATGTGTAAATCCCCGTGACGTGTGTGACTGCCGGTGTCGTACCGCTGAGTAGGGGCTGGTTACGCCGGTGCGTGGCGGGCAGCGGGCCCAGGCGCTCCTGCCGCTGGTTCAGGACTCTGCCCAGATGGCCTGTGTGTCGCAAGCTGCCCACGGTCAAGCTATGCAGGTACACCGGCTCCACAAAGTGGCTCAGCAGCGCCCCCTGCAGGCCCAGGATGTTCCATCTGATGGGAAGAGGAAGTACGGACGGTTTGAAAAGTAGACGAGGAAGGAAAAGGTGAAGAAGGAGGGTGTGGATGAAGGAGAGACGGATGGAAGGCAACAGTTGGGGGGAGAAGGGAGAATATGTGGGGAGAGCGGTGGAATCAGGGCAGGAGAGGAGGAGAGACAGGTAGAGAGAGGAAGGGTAAAGGAGAGAGAGACATGTGAGAGCTTTAATGACAGGCAGAGACAATTTGATCATTATCTTGATGTGGGACGTGATGAATAACAGCTACTGGACTCACAACACACAAACAGATACACACACACACACACACACACACACACACACACACACACACACACACACACACTCTTCTCCCACTTTCCCGGGTTCAGAGGCACAAACCATCATCGCCACCACCTACACCAGCCAAAGACCGGTCCATCAGCATTCACTACATGGAACAGCACATTAGCATGTGAGCATTCATCAGTGCCATCGGGGTTAATGCACTGCATGCCGCTGTCGGCAAGTTTCCGTCGATTGCTCCAAGCGAGGGGGGGTGATCACCTCAGGATTTGTTGAGGGAGATCCTCAGGTGACACAAAATCACTGCGGGACTAATCCTGCTCGCCACACCGACGCCTGATACCGTAGCCAGCTGGTCATGTGCCACCTACTGTCGAAACCCCCCTCCGCACTATTTAACCAGCAGATGCTAATTTATGGATGGAAAATGATAATTACCGTGTTTATTATCATTCCTGCCCTTCATAGAGACGGAGAAGGCCTGCTGTGTGCCTGAGCTGCGTACTCTCCGGCACACCGGACTTGGTAATCAAAGGCTCGACATTATGCCACTAATTTTTAGATCATTGTTCTTTTTGTTAGTCAATGTCTCTTTATCACGGATGCAATTACAGCGGCTCCTTGTTTTCTCGCCGACTTAATAATCACTCATTATGGCTTCCTTCGCTTCCCGAGCAGTCAATTAACATCAACGGCTTTCTGGGAATCACTAAACAGGCTCGCCAAGCAGTAGCCGCCTGCCTCCGTTTTACCTGCAATTTGTCAGCATTTGCCCCCCCCCCTCCCCCTCCCCCAAACAGAGAGGAGAAGCTTTGTTCAAACAGCACTCTCACACACAAACCCAGTGCTCCACCAAAAACAGAAATAGTTTAGCCTGAAATATTAATTTACCCAGAAAGCGACACCGTGAATCAGAAACATCTTCTAATCTCATGCAAGAAAAGACAGCCATCTGGCTTGGGTGTGTGAATTTAAAGAGAGGAGAGGGGAGAGACCTCTTCTATCTCTCTCTCTCTCTCTCTCTCTCTACATCTATCCTTTCTTCTCTCCCCCGGTAAACGCCGACCATTAAAGTAATGTGTTCATCTGCATAAAACTGCAGTGGAATGGAGAACATCATCGTTATATGAAAGCCATTTAGGCCCCTCAATTAAATCCAGCTGTCGACTTCAAATCAAATATTAGCAAAGGAGCTTGATCGGGCCTGTCTTCAGAAAACGCAATGATGATCATCAGGTGGAGCAACGACGGGGTGAGGCATTGCCCATTATCAAAAATGTTTATGATGGGAGCAAAGATCCTAAAAATCCCTCGTGGTCAAGGCTGAACTAACTATAATTATGTGCAGGAACTGGAGGAAGGGTGGAAATAAAAAGGTAATGGGAGGTTGCAAAATGAGTGTGACAGAGGACGAGAAGAGTATCCAAGGGATCACTTTAAGACCGCGGCTGTGTGTGTGTGCATGTGACTTGTGTTGAGTCTGCGGTCCGGAGCTCCTCTCAGTTCCACCCTCCACCCTGACCTTGATAAACTGGCCCTCGGTGACCCACTCCCTTTAACGACGGCCACCCATCATTTACGGCCATATAAAAAAAAAAAAACAGAAAGAGAGGCTGTGGAGCAAAGAGAGCGCGTCTGCCGTCCGGGCTGGTACATGGGAAGAAGAGCAGGGTGTTCCTTCCTCCCCCCCCTCCCCCGTCACTCTAGTTTTTGTAAAGTAATTGCTTTCACCCCCGTCGGTGACCTGGGTAGATTTAATCACACCATCTTCAGCCCTGGCCAACTGAATCAAATTGGTCAAATTAACAACGGTGCCACAGGAGAAGGGTCCACCTCTCTCTCTCTGTCTCTCTGAGTCTCTCTCTCCCTCCCTCTGTGTGTGTGTTTATGCCAGTCCTTTCACACATACAACGGTGGCTCAGCTGTAGTCCTGCATGGCTCAGTTGGCACAGCGCCGCGCTCACTAAGCTAAATTCATGGGTTCAGTTCCTGTTGAGGCTCAGTCCCGGCAGAAAAACTATATTAAAAATCGATCACAAGTATTTTTTTTTATTCGCTTTGGTCCGAATACATCTCACTGAAATTTTAACTTCTCACTTATCATGCTTCACCGTGTTTTAATAAAATAAAGTTTCACCTTTAACACAGTAAACTCCTAAAATAATTACAAAAAATAATCAACTCATAGAAACACAATCTTCAGTTATCACCTCTAAACGTGTGCCTCGCCATTTCAAATTTAGACCGTGCAGTTAGATAGCAATGATTCAGTAAGGGAATATCATTGTGTGTGTAAAGACGGCCGTGAAGTGTGTGCACATCGATGCCGTCGCTCCTCCCACACCACAACTGTGTGAAAACGGAGGCGGGAGAGCAAAGCTGTCCTGATTAGCATCGCCGTCTGTCCTGTGTCGGGTTGCCAACATGCGGACGTTACATTAACAAACACCATACACAGGCTCCACTGTTTTTGTTCTCTCTCTCTCTCTCTCTCTTGCGTTTGGAAAAGGAAATTATTTCAAAAATCAGCTTGGCTCTGCTCGGTAGCCTAAAGCACATGTTTTGTCAAGTTCTAGTATAGAAACGGTGCCCTGATATTCTGGCAGGTACCTGTAAAGTCTGGAATAATAAATCAGCAGCCCACGATGGGGAAAAGGTTGTATGACTAATATGTGTGGTCGGGGGGGGGCTACAGATCTGGAGATGAAAAAACAATGACGTGTTTAATACACAAATTCATCAGGATGGGATTAACTGTTCCAGTTAAATATTGGAAATCAATAGTCACCACCCAGACTAGAATGGATTCCATGTACAGCAGGGCTCATGGCAACACAAACATGGACGTACATACAGATGTGCTACGGTAAATATCAGACAAAGGTCTACCTTACTCATAAAGCACATTTTAAAATGCTTTATTTAAACAGGGATCACTCTTTCTCATAAAGAAGCTAATCTCCTCTAAAAGTTAACACCTGAATCCTTTGCTTGTCTTTCCCTACATCGGCCAGAAACCTCCAGGGTGAAAGGTTGCGTTGGTCACATGGTTTGTTCGGGTATCTTTTGCCTTTTATGGTACAGTCAAAGCAACACCCTGCACAAATAAGTTCGATGTTGAAATGAGGAAAATGTATTTAAAGGCTTTGGCACCTCATCTTCTGAAAGTCTTCTATGCATTAAGAGAAAAATATTGAACACAAACACAAACGTCTGGGTTAAAATAGTCAATACAGGGCATCTTTTACATGGTCCAATATCACAACAAGGTAATCTCAGCAGCAAGGACACTATTTTATATGAGAACAAAAAAAAAAAAGGATTAGGTCTCCAGTAAACTTGCCAACAGATGCAGGCTCTTTCACATATTCAGGATGATTTTGAACAGGAAGTGCCAAATAAAAACACAACCTTAAACCCAGACAGTAAGAAGGTGTTTAAACATGTGATAGCACTGACCTGGTGATCTTGTCGGTGCAGGACATGGTGATGAGCTGCTCGCCCTGCAAGACGCCGTCCCACGTCTGGACCGGCCCCCGACACCGCACCGGCACCGTCCCCTCGCCAGACTCGATTTTGGTCCTTAGGTGGCTGCGGTGCTTTCTCATGAGGTGTCTGCTGCTGTGTACTGCCAACGCACACACACACACACACACACACACACACACAAGCTCAGCCTGAGCTCCATCAGTCTACATTATGTCATTTCTTATTACGCGGCTTTGCTGGATACCCAATTTAATTAGCTATTAATGAAGTCTGTTATTTCTAAATAACACAAAGCAGTTTCAGATCTAATCACATCAGTGAGCAGCCAAGATTCATTTTGGAGACTTCTGATTGAATTTACTCCAAATGCAGCAGGTCACACATACACCAGGTAAACTAGGCTGGAAATAATCAACATTTGTCGATTATATTTTCGAAAATAATCCATAATAAAGTACAAATTAGCTCTCAAGTGTTAAATTCTCTGTGTAATTAGGATGTTCCTTGCCAATAATTGTTCATGCATAACTGGCTGCATGTCATTAAAAAAATAAATGCTTATCCAATATTATAGTAAGCCGATAAACAATTAAACCCTACTACTGCATATTATAATAGGATGACGGGTACAGTTTCCAGCGAAAGGACGAACATTGCAATTCCTTTCAAAGCAAAAGTTTAAATGAGGTTAACAGCTTCATTTAGGGAATTAAATGTATTATCTTGGGACTGGTGACTCCCTAATTGTTAATGAAATAAGCATTGGACTGGATTGTTGCTGGATATGCGGAGCAGCCTGCAGTTTGGAAGGAACCATTTCCCCGGAGAAAGCAGCTTCGGTGATGAGCGTTTATATCAGGCGTGGTATGATGTATTATTGTTTGAATAACAGACAATGAAACCCTGTCAGAGGTCTGTTTCAATCACTTTCATGTGGTTTCATGTGTAATATGGATGTCTCCCTAACAGGATGAGAGAATGCACATAAATAATCACTGTTTTTGTTTTAATAACCTCTTATTTCTTTCGGCTTAAACCCTCCTTCCTTCTCTCTTCTTCCATGGATGTTGCTTCGGTGACAGCAGCTAAGAATTAAGCCCCGACTTCCAGCTCAGAAATGTTTAAGAACAGTCAGGAAAAGGTGCTAAGTCATTTTCTAATCTCGCGCACTGCAGAACATTTAAGAGGTTTAATGACCACAAACGTTCAGTTCAAAGGCTTCTCCAATGACAGCATCAGCATTCCCATCCTTACTGGTTTCATGGAAATCCCACCATGCACTGCACTAGTGTATGTTCACAGAGCTGGATGCCAGCTTCAGTCCGTGATGAAAGTGGTGGAGGGGAGGGGAGGTATATATACATTCTACTGATGTGAAACTGCTGTACAGATAAGATTTCTGGACTCGCTGGCCACCATAAAGAAATGCTGGGCTAACCGTCTTAAATGAATATACAATTTATTTTCAGTGGGTAAGCAGTAAAATGTCATCTAGTCAGCGCAGCGTGGCTGAAAGAGGCCAAAGACGGGATGTGACATGAAAAGGATGCCAGCCTCTTCACAGTGTCTGGAGGGGGAAAGAGGCAGAGCACATCGTCTGCCAGAGAAAATGATCTCTCTATAAAGCGGAGTGACTGACTGATGAGTGATGTTAGAGAAAATGGCAGTGATTACGTTACATGGAAATGCGTGCAGATTCAACTTGACTTTGATCTCTCTGTGGCATGACAACACATGCAGGACAATAGAAACGTAAAGGCCTGGCGTCTTACGGTCGGTGGTGATTTCATAGGGCGAGTTGAGCCTCCCGTCCCCGCATGGCGACGTGCTGATGTACATGTGGAAATGGATGTTGTCTCTCAACCTGTAGCCGCACTCCTTGTGCCGCACGAATATCGACTCCTCCCAGTCCTCTGGCCTTTTACTTTGAGAGGGGGGGGGAAAAAAAGCCCACAAAAAAACACAACAAGTACGAGGGAGACTGATGAGAGAGGGAGCACCATTCATCACAGCATAGGAAATAGATTTCCACTTTTTGTTTCCAATGATGAAGTGAGGCAAGGACGGAGAAAGATGGACACCGGCCCTCTCTTTGACCACAGTCCATTCTCCTGCTGTCAGACGAGACTCCTGGACATTACTCAGGCCGCCTGAACGTCTCAGGGGAAACGGGGAGAGTGACTTTAACCTGCAGTACTACTCTTTTCATGCAAGTATAACAATAAGAATACTAAGAATACTTGCATCATGGCCGACTTTAAATCTGGGTCATGGTTTCTGCTGCGAGTAGGAATTAGGCTTTAATCACTCACACACACGTATGTACGTACATAGTTTATATTAAACTACGCATCACAATGCAAAGCACGGCCGCCGTCTTTATATAACCTCTCCTTTGTCTCCGATGTCCTTTTGCCGAGTGTAAATATGGCAATTCTGGCATTTTGTTTGGTCATTTCATTATGAGTTATCTTCCCCATTAGCCGTTTTACTCAGCAGCAAAGTCTCCGTACCTGCCATCCAGCATTGTGCCAAGACAAAAAGTCAGTGCCGTGTATGCAAATATGACATTCAACGATCTCGACTTCTAGCCACTAATCTGATGAATCAGCCTTGCCACCCAGTTCCTCGGGGGAGCTCAAAAACATAATATATGCTCATGCACTGGAGGCAGCGAGGAGTCAAACCTCATCAAGGTTGTCCCTCGATACTGGTAAAAAAAAATGAGTGAGCTTCTGCGCACCGGAGCACGGTGTCTAGGTTGCAAAGGCACACAAAGAAGGTACATTTAAAAAAAAGTGCTGAAAACAAATAGGCCAGTGGGACCCTGAGCCGAACCAGTTGAGTGTGTGATAGTATGCTTCGTTAGCTGGAGAGAACAGCACCCATATGGCTCGTTGATTATTGGAAAGTCTCTGGTGAACGAAGCAGTGCCGTTACCATGGAGCTTATTATTGAAGAGAGAGCAATCTTTGGCGCTGCAGCGGGAGGTCACAGCAAACAAAATATTCACAACTCACTTCATTTATATTTATGTATTTATTTGTTACATTTCGTTTTACAAGCTATAAAAGCAAGATTTGAGTCAAAGCTGATCCCGGTTACGTCCACGGTGAGGAGCTTATTAATCAAACAAGTAAAATTAGTTCACGTCAGAGTCACATTTAGCCGTCTGTTCTTCGGGTCAAAGAAGTGTTTTTAAATGTGCAGTTAATAGTTTTTTTATTACTTAAACTAATAATAAAGGTTACTCAAAGGTGGAAAAGTGACTTACAGAGCAGATACAGTATGAATGCTGTAGTAGACCAATAAATTATATTTAATTTCAGTTGGACTTAAAGCTACTGCAGAAAGGAGAAAACCCCCTGAATGTATTGAAGTGAGCAGGGGTGTGTTTTGGATTAAAATGATTAAGAATGATCTCTAAAGGAGGAATAATCTGTTAATTCTTCTTTCCAAAGTTTCACCTTTGCTAAAAGTAATATTTCTGTGCTACTAAGGGAGTATTTAAACACAGTTGTATTGCTACTTTTACTGAAGTAAAGGATCTGAAAACTTCTCCCACCACTGCTTAAGTTGATCAGAACCAACATGATTCTGAAAGATCTTTTAGCAGCTGAAAAGCCACATATAATAAAAATCCCTGACTCATAGAGACAAACACACAGAAGGCCGCTCCCCGACTGTCATTCACTGGAATCCTTTCATAACTTTCCATTTTTGGCTAATATCGAGTCACATAAATGGTCAGCAGAGAAGCATGAGATGAAGGCGATTGATTTTTCAATAATAAGCCTTCCAGACCACCATTCAACTAGCGAGCATTATCAGGCTATGTCAGGAGATTAAGAATGTAAATGGCACAGGGGTTTCAAAGCTGCAGGAAATGTGAGCGTACAGATGTGTTACCTTAAGTAGAGTTCAAGTTGAGAGTAGAGGAACCGTAGCAGCGCTCTGCGGGCCGTGACTTCAGCGTGACAGTCATTGACCACTTGTCCCTGGTCACTCAGATACTCCCCGTTGATACACTTGGTCCCCGTGGATAACGCCACCACCTGGGCATGCCTCAGGTCCAGTCCTGTCGAACAATCACACACACATGTTGGCCTTACTTAGCTTAGAAAACAGACTCATCACATATGGAATTTCAAAGACGTTAGCTCAAGAAATAATACAGACGTAGCTGTTAGAAACCCTTATTTTAGAAAATCAAACTACTGATACCTTCAGGACTTTTTCAAAATTCAACTGAAATGTGAGAAGAGGGATGCATTGTCATTGCCATGTTGGAGGCTCAGTGGGCCATTACAATGCAAAAATTAACAGTGATGGAAAAACAGACCGACTGTCTCTAACTTGATTAGACAAGCAGGAGTCGTTGCTCAGTGAAATGAAAAATAAGAGGAGAACAAGGTAAAAAGGTTATTCTGACAGATAACTTTGGGTTATTTCCAGCACCACAGTTTCTGAGTAGGAGTGAGCGTCCCCTTCAGAAGCTCCTATCACACCCCACCAGCCAGGATTAGCTGGATCCAAGGAGTGAAGGAGGGAAGAGACCCTCCACCATAAACTACACTGGAGTCGTGCGATCTTCCCCAGAGTCAGATCGCCACCCTGTGAGATTGCCAACACCCGATTACATTTTATTTTTGACCGCAGTGAAAATGTTGTTTTTTAAAGGCTAAATTTCAGAAAATATGGATTGATATGGATTGAAATTGATTAATTCAGCAGTCCAGCACACATATTTTCCACATAATTAATTTTGCTTAATCATTTAAAAGTTTTCATCACAGTTTACAAAAAGGTGTGTTTAATGGCTACAAATATTTTTTATAATAATTTATAATAATTTGAACGTCAAAAATTAAGGGTTGAATCTTCAAACAGTTGCTATGACGGTTGCTATGACGGTTGCTATGACTTCAAATTTGTATCACAGTAGTTTTGGGGGAATTTGTGGTGACAGCGTTATATCACAGTATTACAAAATTAAAAGTGATACACCACTCAAAACATGATTCTACCAATTATTGGCAATGTAAGAAAACATATCTTCAGAAAGAAAATACATTTTTTAAATTAGGTGTGTTTATTGGCTACAAATAAAATGAAAATGAGGTACAGACCTACATGTATTTTTGGAGTAGCTTGCCCCTTATTGCAAATCTAAATTGAGTAATTGATGTGAGTCCAGCACACATAGTTATTGTTGCTTAATAATTTACAAGTTTTCATCACAGCCATAAAGGGGAATTATTACATTACAGTACCGGTATGTACACTGTTGAGGGCTGGCAGTAGCAGCGATGCTGCCTGTGTGGACGCCACACGCGTACAAGCAGCAGCAATGCAAAACCTATCGTCTTGACATTGGCAAAGGCATCGGCTGTTGGTCACTCTGATCATCGTCGAGTTCATCATCTGTTCACACAACGCTGGCTGGCACCTCCTCACTCAAACAGTTCACATCTTTACATTCAGCCACACAATGGAAGGGCCAGTGGTTCAAAACCAGAAAAGGGTGAAGGACGCTTTAATCCATATTTCCTCTGAAAACAAGTTCAAAAGATGCTCCCTGTGTGTCTTTGTGGTGTCTTTGCTGCAATGAGCCGTTGACATATAGTATGTGGTGAGAGGGATCTATAGACTAGTGTCTCAGTACATCATAAAAATGCCTTTGGAGGCCTAGATGCTGATAGCTCACCCTCTGGGAAACAACCCTGCTGTGCTTCTGGGGTGGTATACTGGGATGCAGTTGTATGTCTAAAACCTCAATAGAAGTGAGCCGATCAAAAGGCCTAGAGACACAGCAGAGAGCCACACTGTCTCCACATAGAAGGAGGCTATAAGGCCTTCTGCTTGGTCACTACAGGGGCCTTCCTGGAGACATTTTTTTCTTTATATACCATTATACACATATGGGAATTGGTGCCCAAAAGGGAAATCAAGGGGTGTCTATCGAATGTTATATGCATTGAACCACAGGAGTGATGGCAGCCACGTCGTCACAGTGATCATCATCCATCCTTTTCGACAGTTTTGCATCTGGAGTATGTAACAGCAGCAGCCACGACTGAGGCCATCCTGCAAGACCATCACTAACTCACTGACCTTGAGGTTTTCCTAATTCCTGAAAGAGGTGCGGCAGCATCACGTCTCCCTGCCCAGCTTTAGAGGGTTCCTAAGATCCTGGGGGCTGTACCAGTCAGTAATGAAGGATACTAATGTAGAACCAGGTATAGAAGGTCCACTACCTCAAGGACTCAAAGGTAGCTTGGGCATGTTTTGGGTCAAGATATCGGAAAGGTATCAAAACTAGATATTTACCACAATCTTATATTTTCTCCGTTGCTTTTATGGAAGCCTTCATTGAAAGTTGGTTGCTCCCAACCTGGAAGTAGCAACAATACAAGCTAGAGGTTCTTGAATTAGGTGTTGTATTAGACCAATTGTATCAGATCAAAGGGGGAATGTTCTTTACCCTCCCTGACCATTTGATCCATCCAATTATGTCCGGACAGCATTCTAAAAACTGCTAAATAGGTCATGGCGGGTTTCTCAATGTGAGACAAGAAACAAATGCTATGAGAGAGATCACAGGTCACAAAGTCATCCTGTGTTGTGTTGGCTCCCCTTTGCGAGAAAGATGCTTTTCTCAGTGGGGATTCAGGCCAGTGCATGACCACGCAAGAGCCCGACTGACTGACTGACTGACTGACAGACAGAGGTGTTGCAGAAGGGAGAGAGGCTGGATCAGCACATTAACGGCATGCCATTCCTTCCTTGGCTGCCACAAATCTCTCCCATCGCCTCTGAAAGTCAGGCTTCGCTGGCTTTTGGCAGACCTGCAGGCATCGCCAGCCCGGCACATGAGCTTTTATCAGCCTCGGCCCAGATGGCACTGCGGCGGTAGAGTCCTGACACCTCCGCTGATGAGGAATGGGAAGGAGGGCAAGGGAGGGAAAAGTTAGGGGGGGTGAGTGTGGGCAGTTGAGGGGAAAAAAGAAGTATAGAGAAAGAAAAGAAAGTAAAGTCTAATGTAGGGTGAAACACTCAACTTTAACTCTACAAACTACAGAGAACTTCAAATAAAGTTCAACCTAATAAAAAAAGTATGTTATATTGACTTTTAAAACCATGTGTACTGGACTGTTGGGATTCTGTGTGACAGCATCAAAGCAAACCTTATTCTATAGTTAATATAATTTTTATTATTCCCATTTTTGCTAGTTGAATTACATATTTTTTAAAGTCACTGAATGAAACAAACCTTTTCATCAACCTACAAGCAGAAGCAAGCTGACATACCATCTTCTCTTCAGATGATATGGCAAATGTGTGAGCAAACAATTGCTTATACCCATGAGGTAGATACACACATTTGGAGTCATGTTTTGGACACCTGGCAAATATAAGTTTAATATTCACTCTCCTTTTAGCTCTAATGTTGGTCTCGTTACCCTCTCCATATGTTCATCTAATAGGTGCTAGGTTTTTAGGGTTTTTTATCTGAAAACAGCTGCAGCTGAAAACATCACTGTTGATATAAGTGAGAGGGCAAAGTTGCAGGCCTGAACATAAAAAAAAAAAACAAGCTGAAAGATGTTAAAAGGGGACTTGCAGCGTCAAGTGATTTTTATCCATGAGTTCATCTCTACCAGCGGCATCTTTGATATCCAATTAGTCATGGATCCATTGTTAATATAGACATATTGATTACAGCAAATTTAATATTTTTATTACTCTTTAGGAATAGTTTCAATGGTTAACAATTTCTCTAATACTGAATCCTTCATTCTGAGGAAAAAATGATAAGTGTCCTCTTTTCTTTGTTTTCAGCCCTCGGATCCTTTTTATAAATCAAATGTTAAAACCTGCTCAAAGCAACAATTAAGGATGCCGAGTTCAGAAAAAGTGAATAATGATGCTGTTGTGAATAATAATGGCCCGTGTTCACTTCTCCTCTTGTGAGTCATTAATCAAACCTTCACTCATACATGTATTACTAGCATTAGACCTTTGCTGGGGTGCAAACAGGTCATTAACAGAATGATGTATATACCATATAGACAGCTTCAGAAACACATCATGCTGTGAGATCATCATTTCTACCTACCTTTGCTGTAAATATCACTTATAGGGGATAGTAAATGAAGATGTAGAAGATAGTAGGTTAAAGCTACTGTGCTACCGCTCAGAACACATAGCACCATGAAAACATCCATACCACGAGCTGGACTATTGGCATTCCCTGTAAGCAATGCACCCCAATTCCTCCTCGGTGATAAAGCAAGTTCTAAAAGGTAACAGACTCAACCAATTTCATTCTGCTGCTTTTCCTTGCCGTTCCACTTTGCGATTGTTTAGATCAATTTTGCAGTGGATAATTTCTGCTGTGCTGCTCACTACCCTGCCATGAAATTGGCACCGAGGTTGCCTTCAGTTTGCAGGAGAGAGGAGACGAGGAGAGGAGATGAATGGAAGTGAGGGAGAGCGAGCGCGAGAGGCACGTAGGGAGGAGATAGGGAGCCCCACAGGCAGTGTGCTGTTTTTAAACCAGGAATAATCAGCTGCATCACAGAAATACAAAAAGAGAGGGTCAAAAGGAACAAGGTAGAGTGGAGTCAAAGGCCTGAGGCACTCTTCACACACAAATACATCTGTTACTGGTGATTCAAAGATGTCACACCCCAGGATAACAGCACTGTCAAAAAGCATGTACATCACAGAATGAGACCTGGCACAACTCACTATGGCAACTGCACTATACTGTTAGCTGCACAATACTGTCGACGGCCTTTAACAGCAAGACAAAGCCCACGACGCCTCACTATGGCAACTGAGTGGATAAACACACTTGGAGACAACATGTGGAACAGGGGTGGACCCCGGCATTTATTCAGCAATGGATTTAGATCACTGCTCCTGAACCCGAAAGCAAAGCACTGCAATTTCCCTGTCAAATATTAAAGGGTATTGGTGCAGGCGTTGCCTGACGACCAGGTCAAATGTGTGAGTGGATTGCACTCATATTCAAGGTATTGACGTCATAAACATCATATTCAAGAATATTACCAGACTATTCTGAGGCTAAATTGGCCACTTTAACTCCTATAATATACATTATATTCAGCCATGGGGATTCTGGTCTCCTTTTGAGGCTTTTGTGGCAAGTCCAGTTCGCACGGCTCCATCCATCACAAACATTTTTTTTTTTTTTTTACAGTAACAATGGACTCAGCTACTCTTGGTTGGGACAGGCCAGTGAGCCCAGGTAAACACTTTATGCATTTTTTGGATGGGGAATTTCTGTTAGTCCCAGATGGCCAGTACTCCACTGGACTGAAGTGACAGCAAACAGTAGCCCCCCCCCCCCCCCCCCCCCCCCCCATTCTGATTTCTGAAAAAAGTAAAATCAACAAGTTTTATAAAAATCACTGTCTGTGATATGTGATTTCCCCCTGCTTACTACTGATTGATTACTATAGGGAAAACAACTTGAAATAATTTCATACGACTGGCAGATTTGATTAAAAATGCTTTTATGAGTCAATAAGCAATTCATAATAACTTTGTAAAAATCTATTTTTTTGCAATTCAAATAATTCTATCAACATATAGAATTGTTAAAATGCTATTTATAAGCACTAATGAGTTCTAATTAACTTGTAACAAAGTATTTTTTATAGTGTTCTATATTTATCTTGAGTAAAGGATCTGAGTATGTTTTCCACCACTGCATTGAACAGGAGATACTTTGCAAATATGATATCCTCCACATAATGAACATAATAAGAAATATTATTTCAAGTGAAAAGTGAAGATAAATTGCAAAAAATACTTTTGCTAAAAGGTACTATGAGGAACCAGTCAAACAACATTCTGATATAAATGACATGAGCATGAATTTTAAGGTGATCTCTGAAGACAACTGCCAGCGACAGACACTGCACAGCTACAGAAAGCCTTTATTCTCTATGATTATAAAACAGGGGAAATGGTTCCTAATAAGCCACCCATTATCTCTGAGCACCCACCATAAAGCAGATAATAAAAGATTTCATTCTAAAGCAGAGTGATCTCTCAAAGTCAACTTTTAGTAAACGTTATTATATGTCCTTTAGGTTGAGTTCCATAAATCCCATCTTTCTCGTTGTCTTTCCACCCAAGATGTTGAATCTGGTCCAACGTGCATCTTTTGAATGACAGAAAATCTCTGAAAACACTTGCTGAGGGAAAAGAAAACCCAACTTGGCAAGAGCAGAGACTGCACCCTGTTGAATCTGTATTAGCTTTAACAGGCAACTGCTCTGAACATATAAGGATGTCTTTGTGAAATGCTTCTGAAGCTCTCAAATCTCTCTCTCTCTCTCACTCTCTCTCTCTCTCTGCAACACGCCCTGGGAGCATCTCTGCTAATTTATTTTGCCTCTTAGCAAGCTGTTTTGTTGCTGGGTGTGATTATTGAACGTTAAAATTTGTGGCAGCCGGGAAAAAAACAGATAAAGACTAGAGAAAATCCCTGTTTGAAAATGGATATGCAGACTAAGAACCATAGCTTAACCGTCATTTGTAATCAACTTGTTTGAAACCCTTTGCTCTCATCTCTTTCTTTGAGTCCCTGTGGTATTTTTCCCCACTCGGAGTCTCATCACCCCGCTGAATAAAAAAAGCCTCAGAAGAAGATTCTCTCATCCAACAAACAAGTGGAAGGGAAGAGGGAAGCATTTTCTTTTTTTTTTAGCATTTCCGTGAGGACTTTTGTCATTTTTCACGTCTCTGCACACAACCCAACACTGTTTTCCCTCCCTATCTCTGATCGATTCAAATGAGATTTTCCACACTTTTTGACTGTGTGTGCCGGCGGTTTACTTTGGCGGTCGTCTCGCCACAGACAGCCTGGCGGCGAGGCTAACCTCACTCAGGTTGGGGCTCAACCGTCTCGGCGGGACTCCAGCGAGGACGGGGGTTTCAGTCTGTTTATGGTTCAAAGACGGATTCTGATTAATATTCTTGAGGCAAAAGCCGAGGCATTAGAGAGAGAGAGAGAGAGAGAGAGAGAGAGAGAGAGAGAGAGAGAGAGAGAGAGAGAGAGAGAGAGAGAGAGAGAGAGAGAACAGGACTCCCCAGTGTTCCTGTCAAGTTTGGTGTGTGTGATTGCAGGGACGCTGGCCTGCACACCGCTGTCGCCGCCACCGCGGCTTCGCTGCAAATACTTGGCAGCCCTACGCCTGGATCTCTGTAGATAATGTGTGCTATTAATAAACAAACAGAAGCAATTACTGGGAGGAAGAGGAGAGCAGAGGGATTGGATTAGGTCAGGATGAGCGCCGGTCTCACTGAAGTCTAAACTGATGAGCTGCAGCACTCCAAAGACAGCAGAGATACCCATCCCTCCTCACTGACCCCTTACCACCACAGCCTGCAGCCACACGGAGATAACACTCCTCTGTGTGTGTGTGTGTGTGTGTGTCAGGACTATATCCCACAACAACAGAAGGCTCTATGTTTTGTAACATTTCTTAGGCCCCTGGTGAGCCTGAGGATGGGGTGTGTTGGTAACCAGGCGTTCAAATAAGGATTGAAGCAGATGTGGAACTCTGGTATTTCTCTGTTGTTGGATGAAGAGGGAATAAAGTCCATAAAAAACTGAGGTTTTGGGTTCCCAACGAACTGATAACATAGTTCATCGTACTTGAAAACTGCAGTTGTCCGTTCCTCCCACATCTACTGGCTAAAAAACAGGAAGGAAGTGGTTCAGTAGCAAAGCCAGCCTGTTGTTCCATTTGATTGGCTACCTGGACCAGGTGTGAACCTTGCGAGAAAAGCATGATGTCCAGCTGAAGAGAGCAGCCATAGTCGTACAATAAGACAACGATGGTTTTGCAGGGAGGCATCTCGGTGCGATCGGCTGTCTGTCTTTCTGCTTCACCTGTTCCTATTAGATTTGGTTCCATTTCCTGGTGTTAAGGTGACTATTTTAGTCTTAGTGCATTTTAGAATGGGACACATGTCAGGCGAGCATCCCTATGGAAGCCCTGTGTTAATGCTAAGTGATGTTTGACCTCTCATCAGGGCCTGAAACGGGTCCCACGCTGTGTTGTCATAAACATGCTGAGCTCTCTGACCCCATACTCTAGCCCTGACCCCTGAAATTTAAACTGCCTTTGAATCCTGTGTGGAGTAGCACACACAGAGCCAGTTGAGCAGACCAGATACTTTACTGTATGGGCTAGACTACGATAATAGCTTGATCAAGTCAGTCTAAGCCAACAGCTAGAAACCCCTCTGTTATAAGAAATGATTCTAATTATAAAAACACAACAGAAAAGAAACATGAGAGCTTGTTTTCTACAAATTTCACGTGAGATGCATATGTGCACATATTATGTTCTGAGTGAGTGTGTAAAGGGTTGTGTGTTGTTGTCGGGAGGCCCTGATTTCATGTGCCACAAACACCACACATGAAAGACAAATATGTAGTAATAAGTCGCGGTTCGACGCCGCGGGAGAACAGGAGTGTGAAGCTTCCTCCTCCTCACTGTTCCTTCACTGTATCACTCAGTCGGGTTTCAGATTAAGTTTTTAAGCCGATCTAGTTAAGATTTCTACCGTGGCATCTGGAACTCCTGTCAAAGCTGCCTGAGCACAGCAAGTCCAGCACAGCGGGGATGACTGACACTCACCACCACGTCGCATTCTCCTCAGAGACTCTGAATAGTCAATAATTCATCAGGAAGGTATATTCTCCTGCACAAGCATGGAGTCGCTCGCTCACTCTTCCCACCCTCAGTTTATCATTTCTCTACCTTCCCCTTCCTCACTATATATTGCATCACTTCAATAATTCAAAGTGATATATAAAAGTCAATGAAATTTGCCATACCTCGGGTCATTACGATGCCTGCCAGGGATTTGTGGCGAGCGTGTGCAGGACTGCAGCCGCCCACCAGCAGCCGGTACTTCTCCCTCACCAGGTGGAATATTGAATCGGCAAAGTCCTGAAAAACACAATCGCTCCCTTAATTTCAACCAGACACAATCCACAGGTTTCACATTATAGTGATGTTTTAACAACACAACATGTTGAGTAATAGGAATTTCAGTTTACCGCATGCCATGTAGTAACAAAGTCAAATGTCTTCTACGTCACAAAATATAATAAGAATAGCTTTATTGCCAGGATCACTGTAGGAACTATTTGAGGTGACAAACTGATGTATTCCTCGATTGCGGAGTGATTTCAGGCTGCACACAGTCTGCCTCTGAGAAACACTTTTTTATGCATACAGGAGAAATACACCCCTGGTATTCACCCAGCACAGCACTACCATCACTCAACATAGTGTATCTGCAGGGGACACATACTGTGGATTTAGTGCTCAAATTCTCATCACTTAAAGGTTAAGTTGACCAGAAGGGACATAACCTGTATCATCCGTATATTTTATGTATCCATAAATATTATGATGTCCTTATATATATAAATCACGCGGTGGCGTTAATCATTTGTACAGTTATCTCGAGAATGGAACAGACGGCATTCAAGAAGAATTTCACACAATTTTACTCATGAGGTTTAGTTTGCACGTCATGAGACAATGCCTTCTGTTGCTTTGGAGAGAGCTCTGAAAAAATAAATATAAATAAACAAAGAGAATCTCAGTTGGAAATTAAAAACAGAAAGCTTTGAGTCTGAAATGAAAGCTGTTATTGAGTTGCTCTATGGGAAATGAAGAAGCCTGTTTTTTATGGAGCTTGCCCCAGACTACAGACTACAAGTCAGGATGACTTGACCTCGGATTCCTACACTTTGGCGATTCCTTTCTTATTCAGCCTCTTGTGAGTTCCCTGTCTTTGTTAAAGTGCAATAACACATCGCTGGAGTACCCCTATAATATGCCCCAGTCTCATTCCCTGTTCCCTGTTCTGCCCTCATCCTTTCTTCCCCCTTCACCTGTTCAAGCTCAGTCCGTCTAGCCCAAAATCAATATTTTACCTTTACCGATAGGTACAAAAGAGTGTCCCAATTCCGCGTTTTAAGACAGAATGTGTCATAGCGGCTTCGGCAAGGCTGTCCCATTTCAAAGACTCTTTCAAACGCAGCACAGAAATGTGGCCTTCTCTTCAGATCCTTCACGGCCCGACACAACCCAGCATTCATTGTGGACTGATTTTAATCAACATGGGAGCAGAATACACTGAAAGCACTTCAGCCTGAAATATATCATGAAGCATATTCTTCGTCATAATACAAAATACAAATAATCAAATATGATGTCTGGGAGCGGCAAAGGATGAGGGCGGGACCAGCTGGTGATGCAAACAGGAAATGCTCCAGAATGCCTCATTTCAGTGACCGCTTGGTTCAGTTTTTCCGGTCTTCGAAGGATGAGGTCGAAGAGGACTGTGAAGGCACTGAATTGGGACAAAACTAATATATTTTACCACCTTTCCTTGGACCCTTGACCCGTCAGTGATGCTGACTGTGGTGAGACAGTTTTTCAGCAGCGTCTGACAAGTTGCCAAGAAACAACAATGAGGGAAAAGGTAGTCACTGCTTCCTGTATTGCACTTGCAAATTGCATATTGTTGCCAATGACATTACCTGACTGTGAAGTGTAACTGCCACTTTAGAAAATAAGCGAACCCATGCAAACGTAATATATTGCTCATCGGAGCATTTTTGACAACATCATCAACATAACCATTGTTAGTGGAATGGTTCCTCATGGGTCTGATAGGACGCCTTGTATCCTTTATACATGTACACACAATCAAAGAGAGCGTTGACAGTTGTCCCAGCTCACTCTCTCCCCTCGTTCTCTCCCTGGCTTCACTGAATTGGTGATGTGTTTGACATTATTTTCACATCAGTTTTTGATTCCCTCCGCCATCTGCCGTCTGTAGCTCCCTTTGTGCAGGTAAGTGTTCCACATTTGTGTTATAAACAACCTCGATTTTTGCCATGAAGCATCCCGGAGGATTCACCACCAACTTGACCAAGTCTTCCACGATATAAAATGCAGCCTATTGAGGATTTCCTGATTGATTTACCATCGAACCGCTGGACCATTTCCACCACTCGACCGCCGTTAAATGTTCTTTACTCTCGTGGTAATTAAGGGCTTGGTTTCTGAGGAGCCTTCATGTCAACTGTAGAGCATAAACCAGGAGATGGCAATGGAGTGGGTGTTTCTGACAGACTGAGCCCCCGGTAGCTAAAAGGACATCAACAGATGTCAGGGTGAAGGACACATAGGGTGAGAGGGAAGCGGAAAGATCGAGGGTGAAAAACAGCAGAGAGAGGGTGATTGAATTAGTGAGCATATTGCACATTATAGCCCTCGTCGGGGCTGTGAAACAGTCTCACAGTTGGAACGGCGGCTGAGGTGCTCACAGCTTGTGTGTCGATGTGTACGCACGCAACATATTGTTGCTCTGACTGTGTCAGCCGGAAGCTTTTTGGGGAACGGAAAAGGAAACTTTGCCAAGAGTCAACAAATGACAAACTTTTCGCGCTTTGTTTCAAGAGTTGCATTGACGCCGTGTCAAGCTTGGTCAAAGTTACACGACAGGTCACTTCTGAGATGGATGCACTTCTCTTTAACAAGACGGACAAGAACAGGAGGAAAGCTGTCGTTGTTTACTTCATGCTTGGGCGATCATGGTTGTCAAGCCACCAACACGCTGCTGCTCATGTTGCAGCGGCCAAAATAACAGAATGGGTAGATTCAGCGTGCAAGGATGCTCTGAAGTCAATTTATGCTATAAGATATTCACCCTTTGCAAAAAGTGACCAGCAACAAAACGGTTCATGACTCAAAAAGTGAGTATGAAGGTTTTGGACCATAGTCAGATAAAAGGAAGTCGACTGCATCTGTAACTGGTTGCCACATATTCATCAAGCAAAAAATGTGATATTCAGTTCATAATTCAGTTGTTTATCAAGCTGATATAATAAACATTTGCTAGTTTCTTTGCCAGGCTTTTTGCTTTGAAATCATTATATCAAAACAAGACGTCAACTCAGAAATTGTGGTATTTTTCAGCTTGATTTGTGTGAAAAATAACTAATAACCATCACTTATGAAAATAATAGAGAGGCTAGCTGCAACCATAATGTTCCCTGAAGCAACAACAGCAGCAGAGTGTTCATGTACTGTATGTTGGGGCATTGAGAACACGATCACCATAAACATGGAAGGTTTCAGGAGGGGGAGTATTCATCAGCATCTGATTCTGGAGGAACACGAGTTACACGAACGTGAAAAAAGAATCTGCCTCGTTCCCTCGTATCTGAAAGCCACATCCAATTAATTGGAACAGAATCCTGCTTGGCTTGGCAGTGTCAGCTGGTGTCGGTCACAGTCTGAACCCAAGTCAAGTCTTCCATCCTTCCTAAAGGCCTTTTCATTCATGACATTACAGAGGTGAGAGAAGGTGGCAGCTCAGAAAGGCCTGGAGAGCAAAGGTGGAATTGACCCTGGCACACGGCCCAGCTTTGTCCTCCCTCCCTCCCGCTTCCTCCTCTACCGCCTCTCTCCTCTCCTCCCCATTCACCTCTCTGTTAATTCACATTTTCTTCTTCCCATCTTTTTAAGTTTGACTCTTCAGATTTGGTTCTCGCCTTTCAATCCTCCCCTCTCCCGTCTTCCTCCTCCTCCTCCTCCTCCTCCTGCGTTATCAGGTCTCTCTCCCTGTCTCATTCCATTTTGTGATAGAGGGCAGTGATGTGCCAGGACTCAGAAGCCAACATTGAGTCAGAGTCTATAATTTCCTCATCCTGTGAGCCGGAGTGGGAGAAATAACATAATCGACATCACCTGACACAAAAGGGAAATAGGCTGTGATTAACATGCTGCGGTTCTCTTGGAAACAAATAAACTCCTTCGACTCTCTCTGCGTATATTGGCTGATATATAACTACATACATCTGCCTGTACCATCAGTACTCACATGTCTTCCCTTATCATTTTTCTTAACATACTCGCTCATAGTCACACACACACACACACACACACACACACACACACACACACACACACACACACACACACACACACACACACACACACACACACACACACACACACACACACACACACACTCTTTCCTCAGCGGGGTTGGGAGTTGAGTGCCACCTTCAGTGTGGGCCTAATGTGGCAGAAAAACGGGGCCAAGGATCTCGCTCCTCCGTCAGACAGAACATCAGTGCGAGCTGCCACACGGCGAGAGGTGGGCCGCCGGCGTCTATGTGGCCGGCTGGCTTCCTCTCGGTGTGAGCATCAAGGTTAACTCTGCTCCTATAGCGGCATAGGGGGAATTTGCCTTGTGTCAGACACTGATGTGAGCTCCACTCGGGAGACGTCTCAGGTAGGAACTGCTCGGAGCGGAAACTGCTGTAGTGGCTGTTGTGTTACTCACCCCACCTGGTGTCTCTCCTGCATTAGTTCTGACCAATTTACTTAGCAGTTCCTCTGGGCCTCCTCGGGGCGGAGAAAACAAGCAGCAGTGTGTTTTTTTTGGTAACTGCTTTTAGAAGCTGCAAAGGATAAGATGTATTGCAGCAAAACCCAGTACAAGTACAGAGCAACCTTTAAACTGATCCACTGACCTTTCACCCCATTAACACTTAGTAAAAATGTACTGCAGCTTAGGCAGATCGGATAGCAACTCAGTGTCAGAGGAGCTAACTCGAACTGCAACCAACAAGCATTTTGAGACATATTTCAATTAGCTGCCGTCCTCCTCATTAAATATCAACATCACTGATTCCTGATCAGTTTATCCACTGAATGATCTGTTTGGGGCGAGGGAGAGGCGATTAACGAGCAAATATTTTACTGTACGTTCACCAGCTAGCCTACTAGCTAACATTGCATGTGTGCCATTTTCTGCTGGACATGCACAGGAGGTTAATTTGAGTTTTTTCCTGACTAAAAACAGCTAATGGTGAGCCTGAAACAAAACAGCTCATTTGCAGGCTGAAAAACCAAAACAATGTTCGTCACTACAAGGGACTTCTTCACTGTTATCATAACAATACTAATTTAAAAAACACATGATTGGAGTAAAGACCTAGGTGGGCTAAGGTGTTTGTATATGTACTATTAATGAAAAAAAAAACAAAAGCATAAGGATCTTGAATGCATTGCTGGACTATTTTTTCTCATCTGTCCTTCAATTTTTTAATCTGTCCATCCATCCAGCCCTCCCTGCCTGTGCATCCCCCCCCCCCCCCCCCCCCCCCTCAGCTGGTTGTGCACGTAAACACTTCAGCGTCTATCTCCAAGGTAATGTGGAATGTCACCAACAATCCTCCTGCTGCCTCCCCTCTGAAGTCAATATTGTGCCAGAAACACAAAATGTCAACGGGGAAATTTTCTCTGCTGCGGCCTGACCTAGAAGTGTGTGCATGCTGGTCGGGCGATGGTATGAGTGTGTGTGTGTGTGTGTGTGTTGGGAGCAAACGCTCAATTGTATAATTTATTGTTTAGCATGAAGGCCCCAAAGGGAAATGAAGATGCATTAGTGATTACATTTTAAGGCCTGCCATAACATTCTCCATATGCTTCATAGGTTGGAGTGTGAAACCCAGGCAGCCATGTTGATCGTGGGTGTTCATGTGTGCCGTGAACACGGGCTTGATTATAACCCCACCCTCAGGAAAACACACACACACACACACACTAACCCACCACCCTCACCACCTTATCACCCGCCTGCAGAACGGCCCAGACAGCATAAAAACGGGGCCATGTCTTATATTTCTTTATAGAGGTATTTAACAATTCATTCTCCCGAGTTTTAATAGTGTCTGCCCTCTGCCTAGATATCTCCAACCCCCCTACACCACCACCAGCCCACCCTTCCCTCTCATCGCCCCTCGCCTGCCGCTGAGCATGAGGCTTTTGAAAATGGATATCTATTCATTTGGTGGAAGCGTTGCCTCTGGGGGCTTTTTAGATTCTCAAAAAGCCAGACTCCTTGCCGCGAGACAGATTTCTCTTGTTTGTTCTTCATGTGACACATAGCATCACTCTTACTCCTAAATCTTTCGCTCCTTCTGTCTGTCCTCCAGATCAGTATCACAAGAAAAAAAAAAAAACACACGATATGTCAGTGCTCCTACTCGAATCTTCTTTCGGCGGTTGTGCTGCTGTCTTTCTTTTCTATTGACGGTAAAAGATGCCGTTGTGTCGCGCGTTGACAAAGTGCGACCCGGAGAAGTGCAACTGTGCACGGATTTGGAGAGCGCTGTGAAACACAGCAGCAACCCGCCTCGAACTACATCCAACCTTTACTCGTGTGATGGCCAGATGGCCCTGCAGCCCGTGGAACAGATTTCTGTGTATGTTTTTGTGTGCATGTCAAAAATGTTTTCGCTTAAACGGGAGCCATTGTTCGTCAGATCAGGCAGCCGCTGCACCGCGCGGCCGTCGTCGTCACAAAAAAAGACGTCTTTCCCTTTCAAACCAGACGCTTGATGTTAAGGAGCGAGAGAGAGAGAGAGACAGAGAGAGAGAGAGAGAGAGAGAGAGAGAGATTGTGCAATTGATCTGTCTTCGCCACAGCTCGCCCTAGCCTTCTTCCCCCCGTCGCGGGTGAGGAGGGGGAGATGGGACGCTGCACCACAGGTTCCAGCCAGCAAAGCAGAGCTCAAGCAGGGATTCCTCATTAGACTTGAAAAGGTGGAAGCCAACACGGCGAGCCCGGCGCACGTGGCAAGGATCACAGTCTAGGATGAGCTACCACAAGAATGATAGCCTCATCCAAAAACCAAGGACACCATTTCCTAGTGATGATGCTAAACATAGAAGTGGATCATTATTTCTCTCCTATTCTCCACTTGGGGTCATAATCAATCCCTGTGGCCCAGTTCTTCTGGGAAGAACCATCGTAACTGTAAATCTAAATATTGACAAAGACCACAGACACGCTTTCTAGCCATGCTAGCACCGTGACTCGAGGGATGCTAATCCACCACTTTGGTCCACAATAAAAGATCTAAACAACTATCATGACATTTAGGCAGACATTCATGGTTCCCAGGAGATGGATCTTGCTGACTCTGGTGATACTCTGACTTTTCCTCCAATGCACACCTGCAGATCAATATTTTCACTTATTTCAAAATCTATTTAATGGATTGGAACACACTTTGGTATGGACCTTCATGTCCCCTCAGGATGGATTGTAATCACTTTGGTGATTCCCTGACCTTTCATATTGGGCTTCCATCAGGTCAATATTTGGTTTAAAATCAAAGACTAGCAAAATTAATGACATGCCATACTATTCTAATGTAGTTAACATGGCCAATTTTACTCCAGCTGCACATCTGCAAGCTGATCTCATGGTATAAGTAAGCTTGGAGATAAAAAACAAAAAACAAAGGGTAATGACCAAATAATGCAAATGCAGTCACAAGAGATATATAATAGTCGATTTAAACTTCCTCCCTTTAGAGGCTTATCTGAAATCATGTTGAAATAGCAGCTTGTCACTCAGAATCTCAGAAAAACATCAGGCATTTTATGACAATGCCACAAAATTGGGGAAAAGGACACAAGAATATGTCAATATAACAATGTCCGGTAATCCACAGATAATATAAAACTAAAGCAAAACGTGTAACCCAAACTTTGATCATAGCTAACTTCATACGTCCCCCTGATTGGATACATCTGCCGAAAGCCACTAATGCTCTTAAGCCTAAATCCAAACATTAATTTGGGAAATTAAACCCCAACATTCGAGCCAAAACGAGCTGAAGCTACTGAATCATGACCACCAACTGCAGATGTTAAGCGTGACTGACTCTAAAACTCATTATCAGTCTAAATTCTCTTCAGCTGATCAAACAAGCACCGCCAGTTATGACAACATTGACGCTATCAGAGCCTGGCCCATGTTTGGTGTTGCTGTAACCTGGAGACCGTGCTTGCCAGGTCCCCGAAACAAACACCCACCCATCCAACCTCCACACATGGTCTTTTCTATGTGATAAAGTTGAGTGTCAGGCATGAGGCATAGTGGTGGAGGATCCAATACTTAGGTAAAGTAACAAGTCAAATCCTTCATGTATAATTCTAAGTATGATCATCAAAATGGACTTTGGTCAACAATTAGAAATGCAAGTATGTTCATAAAGGCCACAACATGCATGCAATGCAGCATGATGCCCCTGGACCTGCCAAACATTACTGAGAGACAGCTTCACCACAGACAAACATACTATTCCTAAATCCGTCTTTGAAATATGCAACAGAGAGTGAGAGAGAGAGAGAAAAGAGAAGAATCGGTTTGGTGACGGTTGGAGCACGTCTAAGTTGTTTCGGTATAAATCCCCTCTGATTAACCTCCATGGTGGAGATAAAAGCAGCGATATGCCTGAAACGACTTAATAATGTCAGGCACAGTGTAAAACACACACCAGCGACTTTATACATTATGCACCAAAGGCCAGCAGAGGGACTCCTGCGAAAAGATAACATGACCTACCCCCGAGAGAGATGGAGAGAAAGGGGGGGGAGACGAACAGGCAGGCACTTAAAGGGGAAAAACGGAGGAGGAAATGAAAGAGTCGACCATGAGGATTTAACAAGTCTATCATCTACAGTATGTAGTTGACTAAAGGAGGATGGAGGAGGAGGAGGAGGGGGAGGAGGAGGCCACTCCAAAGGCCTCTGAGGGCTGTTCACATAACTCCCATTAATCTACACAGGATTCAGCAGAGAGAAAGAGTGAAGAGAGGCCAACGTGCTCTTCAGGGGGGGAATTTTAGAAATATACACAGAGTAAAGTATGAAAGTCCTGCACAAGACTTGTCATGCCTCAGAGATTTATTAGCCACTTTGAAGGGACGAACTCTCCAATAGGTGCTTTTTAACTGCAACTAATTGTCACTAAATAGTCAATAAACAGTTATGAATACAGGGGGATTTCACTTGTGAACTTGCGTTGGCTACTTTCGAGGGTTTATTGCTGAAACCAGAGCAAATATACCGTAAATATACCTGCCTAGAGCACTGGAATAGTGAGGCATTTTAAAGATACTCTTCTACAGATACTTCTGGATTACAGTTTTAATAGAGCACACTGGTGATGCACAGATCAGCTGTAACATCTGAATATGCAGAAATCATCCACCCACTGATTTAGATGTCCTCTCCTAGATCCTGTAGGTTATGTTAATTTTTAGATTATGTTTTGTATTGATGAATGAGCGTTCAACACATAACCTGTTCATCTGTTGACATGTTCAAGGCTTAACCTGAAGAGTTTGAATGTCCGAGAAGCTGCAGACTCACACAAAGCTTCCAAAAAGCTTTCAAAATAAATCTCTTAATTCATTTCTAAATACTTCTTAGATATCAAAGGTCACCAGCAACAGCATTTTCATTTGGATTTGCCTGACATTGCAGGCCAGAAGGAACCCGTCCCCCCAAGGACTCATCTGGTGTGTTTGCTTCACTTTTCTTCGTATGAATCATCAGTTAGACTAATGTTGAAAACTGAGCGCAGGTCTAGGTTTTATATCCAGTAAGTACAGCACCCTACACCACACTGGTAAGGGGTTTGAATACATGTGAAATTAAAATAATCACAAATAATATTCACTAGCTGCGTTCAGAGATAGACTTCTATCATAACGCTGACTTTTTAATATAAGTCACATATTAGCATGATGTGTGGGTTTTATTATCAGTCCTCTATTCTCACTCGCCCAGCAGAGTATTCCTGTCTGTTAATCAGAGCACAGCCACAGAAATAATATATAACAACAAAACCGTCTCGATGTGTGGAGAGGCTGCAGTGACAGCTTTAAAACATTTGGGAGGACGGCGGGCTCCAACATCACTTTTTCATGTCTTGAAAGAGTCAAGCCATTCAAACGGCTCCTCTGAAGCGCTGCGGTGGCTCCCCCCAAACTGCGGGGCGATTGTGTCGGCCTCCGCCCAGATGCGGCGGATCTCTGCTGCTCTTGAAGATACCGCCGTGGCTCTTATGGTGGGCTCGACCATGGCAATCTGCGAGACTTCAAAACTGCCGCCGCCCCCCTTTGAACGGTGCCCGGGTAACGTCTGTTGCCAAGCGTGGCTTTCCTTTTGGCGGACATTAGAGATGGAGACGAGGGGGAAACACTGGTGCTTTCAGATGCTTTACTGTCTCCTTGTCAAGTAAAGTCTGCAAGGTCTGTAAAGCAAAGTCACTACTGGATACAGACACAGCTCCGATGATGCCAACGTGAATATAAGCCAATAACAGCGTTCAGGCCACTGTCATGACCCTCTGCACCCTTCAGTGTCTACGATACAGAGCATTTGAACAAAGTATTTGACAACCAACAGGATGCTGTAGTTTCATATGAGCATCAGTGTTTCCCCTGCTCTTTGTGGAGGAACTTTAAATGCTGCTTGTTTACACAACGCTACATAGTATACCTTTAAATCTCCTGACCGACTCATTATTGGTATGTGTTTCAAGAAGAAATAATAGTTTTCATGACTGAGTACAAGACTATTTGACTTTTTCGGCTGGGTGTTTTTGCAGAGCGGTGAGTCCATTTGCTTTGTTGAAGGAGTCATTTATCCAGCGTCCTTCCCTCTGCTGGTGACTAAGTGTGGACCAGACTCTGTGTCCTGTCTGTGGGTGCTGCTGTGGCCAAAAGGCCCTGCGGCCAGCCATACATCATAAGATATTGATACGGTTCCACCGCAGCGCCACGGCTGACATTTGATTCATAGCTCTGGGTGCTCTTTGTGAATTCCTAACAGTCAACAAGGGATCACAGGGAAATGTCAATGTTGTGTTGGTTTAAAGGCGCCTCAATGACATGAGTTAGAATGGTAAATATAATGTAGACGTTTGAGACAGGTAGCTCACTTTGTCTCCAGCTAATGGACCTTCGGTGTGTGACTGTTTATGGATATAATTTCAGCTTACATACAATATGGAAATTACTGTAGCCAAATAAGTTACACCATTATTGTCCCAATACAGGCAAATGGCTTGTAGCTTGGCTTAGTAGTAGGCTTGGGCCGGTTTACACATTTTCAAACCGGTTTGATATTAAGCCAAACACCAGACCAGATCGGTATACCGACTTTAACCACTAGGAGTCACACTTGCCACAGCAGCCCCTCCCAAGTGAAACATTAGGCGTTTTTACACAGAAAATAATGGACCACCTGCCACTCTCCTAATACATTTTGAATTACACAAACAATATGTTTATGATAATTTTTTTTTTTTCAGGAAAATGTTGACATCAAACTGTCATCATCATCAGGCTCATTCATTTATATAAATAACCTCAGTTGTCTCCATGAGAAAACAGAATTTAAAGAAATATTTCTTAATATAAACAAACTTACAAACAAAAGTAACAGGGTAACCTCTATTTATAAAACAACACATAGAACAAGCACACACTTTGGAAACTTCACACTTTCACAAGTATCCAAACTCTTCTTCATAATCAAGGAAAACATGGTCCTCTTGCTCGGCTGACTCAGAGCAAGAAGATGAGTAGTTTGATTCTTTTTTCTATCTTCTGTTCCTGCAACTCCAGTTGTAGTGGCACCATCGAACAAGCAAAGTAAGACAGAATGGCCGATACGCAACAATTCAATTAATTTCCTTTACACTGGAGAAAGCTGCTGTGTGAGGTCACTTCAGTCCAGCGGTGCGGTGGCCATCTGGCATACCGGGACAATTCTCCACAGCCCCCACATCTGTGGACCCTCAAACAACAACAACAAATCTGGTGAAAAACTCTGCAAAAGCTCTTGATGATGAATATTGTATCATTTGGATGCTGTGCATTATCTGTTCAGATAGGAAGTGTCCGTATTAGTTGAGAGCCCGATCCTCCATTCAGAATTAGCTATTATTGAGAGCCAGTTTGAGGTTAAATTATGATATATTATTTCAAGGGCTTGCTTCTGAGTGAGGTGAGAAAGTTCACCTTTGGGGGCTCATGAAAACCTTTCAAATCCCCCCGGAAGAACTAAATGCACAGATGTCAGACGCCAAACCGAGCTGTCCAGCTGACGTTTTTTTGGAGACGTGATTTCCCCCCAACAACAACAACAGTGATAGATTAAGCCTGCAGACAGTGGCTATACGTTTCCACCTGCCCTTTGGAGAGAACAACGCTGCTTTTTTTCTGCACTGATGAATGTTGCTTCTCACAAACATCCCCCGACAGAAGAGAGGCTTAAACAGTGTATGATCCCACACACACACACACACACACACACACACAGCCTCCACTACACAATATAATATACACTTCACAGCCCGTGGATGAAAAGAATGCAAATAACCATGTGGGAAAGGGTTTTGCGCATGCCAGAGAAATCTGTCTGCGGCTCTTATAACATTTACTAAAAATCCATAACGTGGCGTTTGCAGAGTAAGCAGAACGCCAGATAGACTGTAACAAAAGCGCATGCTCTCTTTTGTCACCTTCCCTTTCCTTGCCGCCAAACCTTTTTCCGAGTGCACGCGCAGACTTCATAAGCTCCTGCAGCAGGCCAGCAGAGAGAGCAGGGGAAGCATGACAATAGACTGAAAGGAGAGTCAATATCGAACTGAGCAGAAAAAGAAAGGCAGGGAACACTGAAGGTCTATACTTATTGTGCGTGTGCGTGCGTGCATGTTGCACTTTCAAGTCCTTTTGAAAAAAATACACACCGTGGCTCTGCGCCGTCTGATGTGTCACACAGTTTCTCTGAATGTGGAGCCACTCAGCATCGTGCAGGAAATTTAACAAGCTGTGTCTGTTGTTTTTTTCACAGTTTTCCTTGCAGCTCATAGTGCACGCCGCCGCTATGTGAGAGAATGAGGTGAAGAAGGATAAACGATAGAGAAACTGAACAATGAGTGGCTAAGACCTTAAGACAGGGCGACCCTTCACAAGCTGTGTCATTTTCTTCAGCCACTTTAATAACACTGAAACTCTAAATGTGTTTCTATGAAGCGGCTTGGAGGGGAAGACGCCTGACTTTAGGGTCGCCGTCGGGGAGAGAAAAGAGGAGATTGGGCAGGTGACAAAGGGAGAAAAGGGAGGAAGGGTAAAGTACAGTGTGCATGTCTAGTGACGGCACAGTCTGTGTATATTGCTCATGCATGCCTCTATGAGAACACCTGGTTGAGGGTGATTGAGAAGGCTGACGTGAGGAAATACAGCATGTCACAGTGCTGAAGACTGACATGTTGGATACAACAAAACAGAAGGTAACAAGATGCAGGAGACTAAGACCTTACAAATGATGCATGTGGAGATGATGAGAACACCAAACATTATCCGATCATTGCCTCTCGTACTGTGAAAACCATGTTGGCAAAAGTGTCAACTGCATTTTTCAGCTTTGTAAATGTTTAAGTTTGTTTAAAGTTACAGTCCAATCCTCATGAAATCAAACCCAGGTTTGATACCATTGTGTGCAGCATTTCCCTGCAACGGCTGTTTGATGTATTTACATTCGGTATTGAGTTTTTTATCTACAGTGACGGAGTCATCCATTCCCCTGATGAATTCAAATCTCCTACCTAGTTACAAGACATGCATGTGTCATCCAGTGCTGCTGCTTGTAATTGGATTTCATTGATATCAGCGCTGTATTAAGCCACTGCTAATGCTAACCTAGCATTGTTACTGTTGCTATTTCACAATAAAAGCTGGCAAAACACAAGGTGACTTATTGTCAAGCAGTCAGAGAAAACACAATGTATTAGTGTATTATCGTGTTTCATGTTTTCAACAGTGGATCCGTTTTTTAATATTGCAGAGTTAAATGAATAAAAAAATAGGAGCAGACAAAGATAGCTGTTAGCAAGCTGACCAACTTCATTTACTGCACCCTGCTGCTGTGTGCAAAGCTACTCTGGTCGTGCACAGCATGAATCACATCGTGGTCTCTTTGGGATAATGGAACAAAGCAGATTACTGACATCTGCACTGGTTGCTCTTCCCTTTCTGACAGAGTAGAAACTCATAGAGTGCTGGAGTTTTAAACTACATTTGCTGTTACCACGGTAACCACAGGTGCCACCAAATCAGCCAGAGCTGAAATGTAAAAAAATAAAATAAATAAATAAATAAAACTTTAGCAAATAGAGGAATTATGTCTCATGTCTCTGAAGTAACACTTTGTGCTCCTGTTTTATTACAAAAAACAAACAAAAAAAAAACAAGAAAATCACCAAATGATGTGCATATCTATGTATTGAACATGAATCTGGGTGGGCACTGAAAACATCCTCACACAAAAACACGGCCATATTTTAGGATAACATTTTTGTTTCATGCCTTCGGTGAATAAAAAACCTCTCCATGTCAACGTCTACGCATCCATCTGTGGCGTTTCGTTTCTCCATCAGCAGGAACAGTTCTAGTGCATTCTACTGTGCAGGAGAGTGCAACGCAGGTGCTGAACTTCAGCGGAGATGCGGAGACAGAAAACAGGGCAGCGGGAATGGATTTGTTATGTAGCTGCTGACGTCCAACCAGGTGCTACAGCAGCGGTAGAAATGTATTAAAAGTCAGAGCGTGTGCATTCTGCACTGGCAGTTAAAGTTCTATGCAACTGTTGAGGACAACTCTGCCAACTCTGCTATTAGTAATTCATCATCTATAATACTGAATATGATGGATAAGTGCAGCGAGCTGGGCCAAACTTCTCTTCGTCTAAAAGCTTAAAAGTCACCAGGACTGAAAAACTTCTCCTTTCAGCCTCCATCTAAAGCATGTGATAACTATTCATGGTATGAGCCGTGGATTGGTGGATTCCCCCGCCCCCCTCATATAACACAATCTGTCAAAGCTTTATCACTCGTTCTGTGAAGGCAATCGAATGGCTTATCAGCCCATCTACCCAGAAGACTTTGTTCTAAAGTTCACGTCGGTGAGATATCTTTAAGCTATATGTCGGAGCCACCTCTGCGACAGCGTGAATGATTGGTACGAAAGCTCTAAGGGCATGATTTGCTCTAGCCTCCAGACTGACTCTTATTTGATCTGCTAAGTGCTTTTGCAAGGAGAAGGCATCGGGCAAAGGTATTATGACTCATGGCAGCTCTTCCTGTCATCTGTATGCAGAGTTCAGCACTTCCTGTATCGGCGGAGGGGGGGGAAGTGCCATGAAAGGTCACCCCAGAAACATCCCTCTGTGACAATGACAACAGAGACGGTATTAACAGGCAGCTTTGGGTCCGCCTCTCACATTTAGAGGTGATGATGCCTATGACCCAGATCAGCAATTCTGGGAGCAATTGTTATGGAAAAAAAAAAGAAAATCAGCTGATAAGGGCAGAGGAAGTAAGAAGTTCAGTTAGAGTTCAGCTGCATCTATTTTGTGCATTCACACTCCTTTAATTTGGCAGTGCATACGTGGACAGAGAAATGCTGCTATACGGAGTGAATACCACTATATATTGCACCTACACACACACACACACACACACACACACACACACACACACACACACCTTATCACGTTTACAGAATATGTGGGGAGGACCTTAACACGGGGGGTGAAAACCATCATGTAAACATTATGCGTTCCATATATGACCTCTGTGTTTCCTCTTATTGCCCGGTGGGATAACATAAAAATACATGAAGACGCAGAAGGCGCTCCATCCATAACCCAGTGGACAGTGGTTCCAGGCACAGCGCAGGCCTTAACTAGCTGGCTGTTGTATACTCATGGGCAGGCGGGTTGAAATATGAGGGCTGAGGACACGAGGTCTTCCCAGAATGCTAAACTCTTCCCCCCTCCCCTCTATATCTCTCACTCTCTCCCCCCTCTGTGCCCTGCAACCAATCTGACGCCTAATTAATCCTGAAGGTCTTTTGTTCCGCTGAGGTTTTCCTCTCTTTCTCCCCAATGCACTCCATCCATCCTCACCTCCCTCGCTACCCCCCCCCCCCCCCCCCCCCCCCCGCCTGCCAGCTTTGGTTTTCACCCCTCCGCCTCCGCCTCCTCCTCCTCCACACACCTACACCCACACACTCTCTCTCATACATACACCTTATTCCAGCCTCTCCCATTTTGTTTCCCCCAAGGGAGGCACGGCACAGTCCCAGAGAGCCGGACAGAGGTAACAGATGTTTTGCTCCCCCCCCTCCCCCTTCTTCAGAGTAATCTGGTCCAGACAGAAATATATACGACTGTAATGACATTCATTCCCAGTAGTTTACTAATTGTGGTCATATGAGACTCAATTTCCATGTGTTTTTCTATGCAGGTATGCAGCAACGCGGATACAGTCGAGGCAATAAGCAGCTGCACAAAGACGTATATCATTACAACCCTGACTGGCAAAGGCTTCGTGTTTTTAAAAGAATAGTGCAACATTTTGGGAATCATACTTTTGCTTTCTTGTGGAGACTGACATCGCGCTCATGTCTGTCAAATAAATAAGACTATAACCAGCAGCTAGTTAGCTTAGCACAAAGACTGGAGACAGGTGGAAACAGCTAGCATGGCTTTGTCCAAACTGAAAAAAGTATATGAAAACATATGAAAATGATATTTTAGATTTTGTACAAATATGTACAAAAGTTGAAAGGTGCATCTAGTGGCAGAATATTTTTGGAGCAATTGCCAGGTAACAATGTCTTCCTAAAAGAACAGTGTTTTTGTTAGCCATGTATATAGGCTACATCTTGTCTCTGTATTGTTCATAAGATGTTGTGTAATTACATGTTCTACTCCAGTGGACGCACCTAAAATATCTTCAGAAACTAGTTTGAATCAATATTAACAGACTGATGCGAAGACGAACAGTTTAACATAACACCCGGCTCGTATTGCATCCCTCAGCCAAGCGGAGCGTGTCAGCAACACGAGCCATGTTGAAAGAATCAGGAAACCCTCGGGGAGAACCTCTACGGAGGTTTGGGAAGCCCAGAGGGTCCAATGATCGGCGAGGCGTGTGAGTAGGTGGAGAGGGACAATCGCTGGCGAGGGATGTGTGTCTGTGTCTGAGTAGCAGAACTGGACTGATAGTTTGTTTTGGAGGATGCAACATGGTCTTGTGGCTGATTCATATTTTGTGAAAATCAAAATAATTTATCAGCAGCTCCCAAATAAAGATGTCTGAAAAAAATCCAGTAATCCTTAAAACATCAACACCATATTTGCAGACTATTTGCTCGAGAAACTAATCTATGATCAGAAGCCAAGCTGCTAAAATATTTAAAAAAATATATTGTATGAGTAATTGCAACTATGATAATGGATTATCTGTACAAAGGAATTATAGCTCATTGTGTCTCTGCTGATTTTTCCTCCTCTGTCTGTTTCAAACGATAAATAAAAAGATGCTACAAATGCTGAAGCGTACATCCCATAGTTAGTCCATAGTTTCCTGTCACAGTATTCGCTGATTCCAAATGGACAGAAAACACTCCACTCCCCATAAAAAATGTAAAGGTGCTGTAGATAATATCATTAAAGGAGAAATCCGGTCATTTTTGACTTGATATTAATGTCGATTTGCCACACTATTTGAGCTAAACGAGCGCTGTCGTGTCTCGTATGGACCCAACCTGTGTTGCATTGGTCTTTGAATTGTTTTCTGAGGCCCATAAAAGCAGATAAATCTTCCCCCTATGGGTTAGCATTGGAGCTATTGTGGAAGGCTGGCAGGCAGGTACACATCTCGTGTTAGGTCAAGTCAATTTTTGTCGTGTTTTTTGCTTAAAAGGTCTGGATGACCCTGGGGACAACGAAAATGGGGTCAAAAATGACCGGATCTCTCCTTTAACTATCCATTTACCAGAATAAAAAAAATGTACAACCAGGAAATATGGACAAAATTGCTTTGGTCACAGCAGGCCACATTCTCTCATTGACTCATTGACAAATGTTCCTTTAAGGGACAATCGATCATATATACGATCGTACAGGAATTTAGTCGCTGGCTCCTCTGGTTGAAATGCAAGTGTACTTCCTGAGTTCCTCAAAAGATTCTTGGTCCCCTGGGAAAGTTCCTGTGGTGGATAAGAGACTTGCAGCCCTCTGAGCCAGCGTGCCAAGAGGGCCAGAGAATTGTGATATCAGCCACTAAGTATCAGCTAATGCTATTATGATTGATATTAAGCAGTCTGATAGCATATTTACTGCACAATCTATGCTGTTAATGGAAACTATTAAACTAATCTTTTTTTCTCCTTTGTGTCTAAAATGTCAGTTCTATTACCCCAGGAACAAATATTGTTTTGACAGCTTTCTTCTCCCTAATAAGAGTTGAATAGAAATATAACAGAGTGTATTAAAGATAATCTAGGCTGAAGATAAAAGAGTGGTTGTGCCGTTTGCGGCGTGAATGTTAAGTTTTAAAAAACGGCGCTCCGGTGCCACATCTGTTGACCTGCTTACTGTACGTCAAAGTGTTCCGTGAACAATCTGATCTCACAGCTGCGATGCGTGCACGTCTCCATTCACCGCGTATGACAGAACGGTCCATTGCTCCAGGCTGGAAGGTCATTTAAAGGCCAGACATCCAGACCTCTCCTCTCCTCCCTCCCTCTTCGCCTCTCTCCTGCCTGAGAGCCAGAGATAAACCTACACATGCCAGCCACACAGGACCAATAGTCATGATTTATCGGAAGCCATTTGGTACCTGAACGCCTATGAAATTGTAATGAACTTGATTATGCTTTTAATGAAGTGTGAGAGGTTCTCCAGAAGCGATTATAGCCATGCTCCGGCTCACAGCTAGAGGCTGTGGAGAGGGGAAGGGAGGGAGGGAGGAAGGAATGGTGGACTGTCGCAAACAATGAAGACTTTGTCGGATAGTGTGGAGCAAGCAGGGGTGCAGACGGGAGCGCCACACTTCTTTGGAATAGATTACAGGGGCGTTTTACTGTATATTCGAGGTGACTTGACCCGACCAACCCTATTTCAGTTCATCCCCGCTAAGGGATTTTCCCTCAAAGCAGCATGCTGACGTGGTACATTAGATTCAACAGCCAAGCAGCCTCATAGGTCATATTTTGCATACATATTAGACAGTCGGGGATGATTCTAACCTTTCCGTGTAGGGTGTTCCCATTCAGACGGGGAAACATTATTGTTCAGTAATTTCACACACAAATCTCCACTCTCCCATGCTGCTTCTTCTTTAAATACCACATGATGAGGTAAGTGGCTGCTAAAAGGGCAGACTGACAGTCCGGAAGCAAACAACGGCTTTTTTTTTTGGCTCACATTATTATTGTATGCCGGGTGACAAATTGTAATGAGATACTTTATGGATGCACATAAGGAATTCCCTTCTCACACTCATTTACAAAAGGTCAGAGATTTGGATTCTTTTTTTCAAAATACAGCTACTGGAGATAATTCCAGTTTATTAAAAATGGGGTATTCCATTACAATAATATTTTACTCACCCAAGTAATTGACCCTTTGCTTAACCCCTTAATTGACTGTAACAACATCTCCTTAAACTTGGACATACAAGGTGTGTCAGGGGGTCCAGAGCCAGCACCCACCTGTCACCTAACGCCCTCAATTCTTACATTATGCATTAATATAATTTAAGCAGGTGAGTCCTTGAAAAATTCACCTCCTGTACAGTTGAAATGAACAAGGGAAATTAACTATAGGGACCATTTTTTTTGGTACAAACATGTTTATATCTGCTGTGAACATGGGGGGTTGATGGGAATTCACTCCCTTGGAGCCAGCCTTAAGTGGACATTTGAGGAACTGCAGGTGTTGACACTTTTCTCAGCACTGAAAGTGGTTTAACCAGTAGCTTGAAATCCCCAGCAAAAAATAATGTCAGCTAAATCGTCCTAAACTCCTAAAACATATATATTTCATCTCAATCATCTTCATCTCAAAAAACAGAGATATTTTAATCCAGCAGATTATATAAACAGTTAATAAACATGCACTACATCCTTAATGAAGATGTGTTATGTTGCCTACCAGCAGAGCACAACACCAATCTAGAGATATTCCGTTGCAAGGGACATTTTGACTGAACCAGTAGGAAGTGATGAATGCAGATGTTTTCTCCATCAGTCTATTTGTCCTGCACCACTTATGGTGCTAATCGCAGCTGATCCTGTGTGTACAGTCTGCTGCCGTAGCTGTCACTTTGAGTGTGTCTGCCATCACTGTCTACATGCCCAGGCTGTAACACTATCTGCAAGGTCTCCGAAGCTGTTAATCAATCCCTCTCTAATGTGTTGTTCACACCCCCCCCCCCCCCCCCCCCCCCCCACTCTCTCTCCATCTGACTTGGTGGATTTCTATCTTAGACAGGGTGCTCGGCTGGGCGATCGCTGTCGCTAATTTGTTGTGGCAATATTAATTAATGATCAGCCTGTCACAGCTGTTTATATTGAGACAGATTAGAAGTGGGAGAGATTAGACAAAGAAAACAATCTGCGAGAGGCTCAGCAGCTGACAGGGGTCACCTTCACGTGTCTGAAATCATATTCAATTTGCCGAGGCAGAGGCAGGGAAATTACTCCACTTGACCGGTCTGTATCCTTCTCCATCTGCGATGGCTCACATTTAGAGATAACTAAATCAATTCATTTGGATCCACAGTAAGCCAGAAGACAATTTACAGTCGCATTTCATCCTGTCAGACATGATGAAAAATTAAAATGCTTATTTTATATGTTTGTACCAACCACGAGACAAACACGCCGGCTTTCTCCACGCGCTCTCTCCTCCATTAACTCATGTTCATTCTGCTGTGACACCATCGCATATTCAAATGGAGCTTAATCCAAGGAGGCAGAGAGCAGCGTCCCGACCGCTGACCTCTGCACTGTCCTTCCACGTGGACCTGCTGACTCGGAGTCTTCCCGCCGCTGCACACAAGTCGCGGGCTCGCTTGACTGTGCAACAACGTGGCGCATTGTGAAGGCGAGGGGAGATTAAGTGGCCAATCAAGGCCTGAACAGTGGGGTAATGATTCCACTTGGTGAAATGGGTGTCAGGATTACTCCGGCACTTTCTCACTTCAGTGTGCAGGCTTTAATAGGGCAGAGACATTTCCTGCTAACTAGTGTGCTGTGGGTGCGTTTCAAGAACAGCTTCCTACTGACTGATTTATAATAAAGACGGAGGTGCTTCCACACTTGTAGCTTGGTTCAATGTATCCAGACCGAGGGGGGAAATGGTACACTGTTGCATTTTAGTTCTGGTCTGGTTCTTTGATGAACAGATATTGGTTGGACTCTTTTGGCAATTGTCAACCTGCATCATCAGGTGGGAAAAAATCCTCCTTTTAGCTCAAATTTGAGTTCAGAATTTAGTTCTCGTCAGAAACTGTTTTTCCATTGCTTTAAGTAGATATGTTTAAATATTCAAGAAAATGTCAATTTTCGAAATGTTTATTTAGAAAACTTTATCTTGATTGCTTATATGAGGTGGAGCAGAACATTTTTTTTCTGGTGGGTTACTTGTCCCGCTTCTCCTTCGCTGTGAATGAACAGCTGGTAAAAAGTGACGGGGACGACCCACGACTGAAATTTTTCAGCGCTCAGCGACCAGAAGAAAACACCACATGTGCAGCAATCAGGGCAGAAGAGACACTCAGCACCTCACCACCCTGCTGCCACTATACTGTGCTCCCATTGCAAAGAATAAAAAAAAAAAAAAAAGTAACTTTGGGGGACACGGCGCCTAAAAGAGCTGTGAATGTATGACTGTGTTTGCAATGGACCGGCCTGTCTGAGTGCTATGACAGAGTGGAATCAGTGTAAGATCTCTTGATATTCTCATTTGATTTCCCTGGATAAATAAAGGCTAAATTAAGGAATCAAAAAATTAAAGGTCTTGCTGGAAGGTAAATAGCTCTTTAATGTCAAGCAGTCTTTGGCCCAACGCTTAATTTCTTATAAGTCAATTCCCATAGATATAACCGTAGGAGAGATGGAGGAAAGTATAGGCTGCATTACTGCAGGAAGAAAGTCTATTGCATGTGTGGATGTGCACTAGTATGAACTGCCTTGTCACTCTGGTTGTATTATTCCTCACTATGAGAAGCAGAATACAGCGGCATGCAGCTCCCGTGAGCTTAAATATTTCATCGGAGGGCTGAATTCTCCGGCTGCCAGCCATCCTGCTCAGCTAAGTCTGAAGGACTAATGCTGCTCCTCATCCTTACGTTCCACTCTGTTGAGTTAATGCAATGTCATCATATTACCGTCTTGTCTTCCCCTTTTACTTTCACTGTCCCCCATCAATATATTCAAGTGTTGAATCCTTCTCCTTCTCTGCATCCTTGCTTCCTTCACATGGAAGTTTGTTGTATTTTAGTGATCACTGCACTTTGGTCTTATTTATTGTCATCTTTGAACAAACCACAGTAACTGATACAAAGGACAGCTTGCATGATTCTCATCTTCCATGACTAATCCAGTATTTCCGATTAGTTACCCACAGCCTTGGTCGGCCCGACACAGTTTCACGATGAACTGCACATATTTTCCGCTTTTTACACCGGCTGCTCTGTGTGGGAGGATCCTCTCCGCAGCCAGCGCATTTCCCCGCATGTGGATGGCTTTATGAGGTCGGCTTGGAAAGGCCCGGGTTGGAGGTGGCAAACATGTCGGACCGTGGTCTTTTCATCACCCCTCGCCACGTCCCGTAGCTGTGGACTTAGTACTCGCTTCACCCTCTCTCCCTGTGGGGAGGAGGGGGCTCCCAGCGTGACTGTCAACCAGTGCAGTCTGTCTGGAGTGGGAGGGGCCAGTGGCCATGTTGGTCCATCTTGAAACCCGTCTCATTAACCTGCTTTGTGCTTGTGACTTTTTTCATTTCTATACAACCACTGAGTTTATGAACATATTCTTTAGTAGAGCACAACATTGTTTATAGATCTAGATATAATTTCTCTCTAAATTGATGCATTTAACTTATACATGTACAAAATGAATGATGAAAATTTGTGATTCAAAAATATTGCAATTTAGGTTTGTTCCAATATGGTGCAGCTTATTGTATTTCAGATAGAACCATGTAATGCTAAGGTCAACCTCTAAGGGGGTTCATGCTTTATACCGTGCAGGGCCATTAACATCTTCTGAACAAATCTTTATCCTGCAACAGGTACAGCCAGAGGGAATTCTGGGAAAAGAGAATAGAGCAAGGTGGCACACATAATTTGGCGTATCACCACAGCATTTGCATTACCCACAGGCTACAGCTGGCAACCACTCCCACATCACGCTTCGCATCTGCAGCGTAGTCAACCACTGCCCATGCAATCAGTGCTTGGCAGGAGAGACTGGCTCCCGTGTGTGTGTGTGTGTGAGAGAGAGAGAGAGAGAGAGAGAGAGAGAGAGAGAGAGAGAGAGAGAGAGAGAGTGTGTGTATGTGAGCTGGAGGGTTTTACGTCCACGTTACGCAACAGATGCATCATGCCCTCAAACACACGGCAGGTCACATGTTTATTCCCACATGCATGCGTACATATCGTATGCACGCTTTTGTCCTTCAGTGAAAATAAAATATTTCTGGAGCCCGGCAGACAGCACGGCTGACTTTCAAGAAATTCCACAAGCGAGTGCTTTCTGGAACTAAACGGGTGCGGCAAATCCTCTTAAAATCCTTTTAGACACCGTGGCAGCAGGAAGAAAAATGAAAAAAAAAAGTTTCTCCCAGGCAAACGTGCAGGTTTGTTGGGTTGATGTCGCGCTCTGGGGAAGGACACTCTCGCCAGTTTATTTCTTCAAGGCTGGAAATGAATGTTAATACGACACACACCCTACCGGACGGGCAGGAGCACAATATGGTGGTGTGTGTCCACAGGAGTCTTCAAGGAAAGACCAGGGAGAGGACCATTTGGATGTGTGTGGATGCGGCCGAAGTTTTCCATCCGAGACTTCAAGTTTTGCACATTCTTTTGTGATGTATTAGGAAAGTAGAGGGGAAATGTAGAGTTTCACATTCAGCTGCCAATACACCAGTGACCCGGACCCGGCTTGGAAACAAGGCTTCTCTCTATGCAAACAATCGTAAACAACCAAAATCAGTGTGACTATCTACTCAGGGCAGTTTGACTTTCGATGAAATTCTTCTGCTGAAATGGAGTTTTAAATGGCTGTCAACAAGTGCCAGCCATTCCAGCCATGTCTTTAGGCTCTCCAATTTCCTCAAGTTTCTCAAAAACTAGTTTCCTGGCTCTGATTGCTATTTACATATTTGGGTAAATGAGCATGGGATTGGGCTCTGTGGTTTGTTTGTCGATTTGCTCTTTGCTTTTCTATCTCCTTTGGGCAACAGATTGAATTAATGTTTGTAGACACTATGATGCCACACATGAGGAAACAGGAGATCTTGCAAAATTACAAAACTCTCCCAATTACAGCTCTGCAAACACACAAGACTCTGGGAAAAAAAAAAGTAATTTGGGTGGCGATGCAGATTTCTCTCGTGTCAGAGGCACAAGGACAATAATTACCTTCATTTACATGCGTTTCTATTTAAAGAGACCAGAAAACAGATAGTGTTTACTCAACACCCGGGCTTTGCGACACACAAATACACCCATAATCCACATGCACACATATTCTGTAAGTTCACTGTAGAGACCTTTCCTGACACAAAGTAAATGCCAGCTTGCTTACACATATCTTTATCACTGCTGCCACTATTTCTCCTTCCATCCCTGCTCCTTTTAGCTCCTATTGCCTTTCCTCCTTAATTACTTGTTGGAAGGTGTTTGGCTTTTCGCTGCATGCCTGCTGTTTTGGTCATTACAGGCCCCTGTAGGAAGTGGAGCTGCTGCCAAAGCGTAGCAGAAGACAGGCGCTGGGGATGTGTCAGTACTCACCTGGGGTAAATGAGGACAGCTCTTCCTGCTGGCTTTGAGGCCCGTCCTCCCCTCGGGGGCTGTCCTGATGTTGAAGAGGGTCTGAAGAGCACACTGGGCCGCCTGGGTCTTGGCCAGCTTCTTGCTGCGACCGCAGCCTTCAAATATCCGCCCGTCCACTCGCACCGCCATCACAAAGCTGCGCAGCCTCCGGCCTTCAGCACGCTCCGAAAGGCAGGCGTAGCGCAGGCCCGGCCGGAGCTCATTGAGCAACGCCACGGGACTCTTGGGAGCCTCTGGCTCTGGAACAATCCCACCTAGCCTCTGCTGAGCCTGCACCATCAGGTCCAATGTGTGGCGAAGCAACCGTCCGTGTCTCAGCAACTCACTCGATAGCAGCTCGCTCTCTGCTGCTGAGTCGCAGAGTGAGAGGCCATCGGAGCACGCCGAAGACTCAAATTCCTTGAAGAGCGTGTCGGGGATGTCGGCCTGATCGGAGGTGAAGTCGGCCGAGGGGTTTGAGATGTTCCCCATGGCCAGGTGGGCCTGAGGAGCGTTGGGAAACTGAATGAAGGACTTGAGGGCCAGCTCGGCAGCCCTCATCTTGGCTTTCTTCTTGGTGGGGCCCGTGCCCTCGAAGGTCAGCCCGTTCACCTCCACGGCGATGGAGAAGACGGGAGCGTGGACCGGGCCCGTCTGAGACACCACGCGGTACTGCAGGCCTGGCCGGAGCTCATTGAGCTGCACCAAAGCATTCTTCGGTGCTTCAGACCAGGAGAGTTTCTTATAGATCAGGCGGAGCTGACACAGGTGGCCGTTGTTGTCCTCCTCCAGTGGCCGTTTTCTTTTCAGACCAGAGCTGGTGCTTCTTGCAGAGTCAGAACAGAAGAGCGACTGGCACTCTGCGGATCCTATGGAGCGGTCTTCCAAGTTCCCGATGTTACGGTTTTCCTTCACCTCTGCACTGCTGGTACCTGCACAAAAAACAACAAATACAATGCCACATGTCAAAGTGATGCAAAAAAAAAACCGAGGAGGAGAGAAAAAAAGCAATCATTACTGCGTGACACTCACATTTATCCTGGCTGAACAAAATGAATCAAGGAACAGCTCCCAGGCAAGATTGAGCCACTCGATACACAATGCAATGGTAATGAACAAATCTACAATCATCTCCCTGAGCCAAGACCACTTCATACCACGGGGCTCGATCACATTTAAGTGTTTTAAAACTCAAATCCCCTCAAAAAAAATGACGATGTTATCTGCCAAATCATGCTGTAATCTCCTTCCAGAAATGGTAGTGAATCTGTGTCGCAAGCGGGAAACATCGGCCGCTTTGGCCAATGCAAAGCATCAATCCTATTTGTGATGGTTGGTGGGGATCACGTCGAGGGGCAGACATTCCAAGAAAGGATAAAATGTCTGTAGCCTGCTTTATTTCACACTTCTATCCTCTGTGAGAGCAAAGTCTGAACAGCTGTGATACACTCTTCAGACCTAGTTACGGGGAAGTGGCGGCGTATTGCATTTCTGATGGGAAATGAACAAAAATAGGGTGTTCGGATTTTTGCCAGAAGAATGTTAATCGTGCGATGGGAGGCTGGGATCAAGCGCTGACGTTCCCTGGTGGACTGAGTCACATCGTAGATCATAGTGTATGCAGGCATGCGTGTACCTATCTGGTGACTTATTTATCACATGCACTCAAATCAAACATTCAAGAGCTCACTTTTGTAAGATAATAGAGATTTTAACACACAAGCTGACACCCGTGCGTAATCAAATAGGCCATTTGCCAAATAATTAATTATGTGGGTGACAGAGAGATCATTTCCATATTAGGCCTGCCACGGAGGGAATTAGCGCAACGTGCTGACAGAGAGAAAGAAAAGAGGCAGCAGCTTACTTAAACTGTCCTCGTCCTCTGTGCTGCTGGTCCCAGGGCTTATGTACTTGAAGGGAGCGATCAATGCCGACAGCATACTGACTTTCTCTGGAGGAGAGACAAGAGACACGCAGAGTCAACAAGAGGGCAGCGGCAGAGATGTTTTGATAGTTTTATCGATTAAAGGCACGGATCAGCGTCGGCCCAACACGGGGACGCAGATGGAACACAAGTGAGCGGCAGTATGCACACGGCGGCGTTTCCCTGCCGCCCCCCCCCACAGCGGATACAGGACGCATCAGGAAGCAAACACAAAGCTAGACACGCACATGCACACACACGGAAGACTTACAATGCAGCAATGACAAAAATCAAACAAAGAAATGAGGTAAATACAATATTGGGCCTCATGCAACAACATTTGTATTCTTATCCGAATAGTTTTGAGAGTTTTGTGCATTTCATTCAACAAATCTCTTAACTTGACAAACTTTTTCGTGGTACATGCTTCGTATGTGACACAGATATCATACGGGAGAATACAGTGTACAGTGTATTATAGCCTACGTAATGATTTCAGTGAAAATTTCAGTGAAAATAGTCCGTACATATCAAAGAGAAAATACTGAAAATAAAATATTGAAAAAAACATTGAAAATAGAAAATTGTCAAATGCTACAACAATAAAAAAAATCTGCCTTGTACCTGCTCATGAAAACGAATACTCAATGCTATCTTCACTTTGTTTTTATTTGATTTTAATGTGGTGTGGAAGATTCATGACACATTGTAAAAATACAAAAAGCAAAATATTGTTCATTCAAGCATGTTTTTGAACTTCTTATGACAGTAAAAGAACACATTAGAAGGAAATGTATTAAACAATGATAATTGTCTTTCATTTTAATTAAATATTTTTATTTCAAAACACACACGCACGCACGCACACACACACACACACACACACACACACACACACACACACACACACACACACACACACACACACACACACACACTTGTTGATGAACTTCCTATCTTCATCAGTGCTAACTTGTGGACGGTGGCTTTTCTCCTCTTCCTCCCTGGGGTCCGCTGCCATCCAGGTGTGCGTGTTGTTTACACTATGAAGGCCTATTAGGACCATTGCTTGGTCTGGTGCGCACCATGCAGCGCTGAGCAGAATTGACAGACCAGTCTGGCTCTGTAATTACACCCCCACTCTCTTCCCAACACCAGCTAATGATCAATAAAAGAGAGAGGTGAGAGAGAAGCAACAAGACGGAGGAAGCGGAGGTGAACAGAAGTAGGAAGAAGCAAGAGGAGGAAGACGAGCTGGAATGAGCAGATGTGGGTAGTGAAAGGTTAGAGGGCGAGCCTGAGGTCAAGACACCCTCCGAGCTCCCTGCTGTCTCTCCACCGCAGTCCTGGTGCAGGACTCGAGCCCGGGGCAGCGGCAATTTCACGGAGCTAAACGCTGCATAAACGGAGGGCACATTACAGTGCAATAAACATGTTTTGATAAGAGCGCAAGGTTGTGAATGAGCTGGGCCCCCGGTGCTCTCTCTGCCTCTCCTCACAGCTCAACAGCACAAGAGGGGCTCAGTGAGTCAGTCTGACACACATGGATACACTCTAAACACTGAGGCTGGAGCCCTGCTAGTCCACGTGGGACACCAGCACAATGCGAGCATTTGCATTCTGACCTAATTACGGACTAAAGCCCAACACAAGCAGCAATTTGGCCCTAAATGGCTCCCTCGGCCAACAGGGTCATTATCCAGACCATTTTCAGTCTACATTGTTTTTTTAAACCCCTGAAGCCCTTTTTTGTAGAACAAAACAGGGCCGCCTGGACGCGTTTACTAAAGTGGTAGAAATAGAGAGCTCTTAACTCAACCTTGCATTTGTGTACAAATATCTAACCAGCTCCTTTGTAGCCTGAGAAACAAACGTTCACACTGAGTATGAAATTACAGGCAATTAACACACAGGAGTGTAAGGTTTCACACTGCAGCCTGATTGCCTGTCATGTATATTTGATTATCCTGTTTTTGCTGAGGGGGTCTGAACCACCCACTCAACAGCCTCTGCCAAGTCAGAGGAGCCACTGGGCAATGAGATACCGATGCATGGTGTGACCAGATGCACACAGTATGTACGATATATCACGAGCATCAGCACACGTATTCTGCTGAGAATCAACTGTCAGAACATCACATCTACAGGTTTCTGCACACGGAACAGAAGTGAGCAGTTTGATATCTTATTGATCACGTCTTCTCATCCCAGTAAGACCTACAAAAGCCAGTTCATCTCTCCCATCCACTTCAATGAGTGGCAGGTTTGTACATCTGGTTGCCAAATGTGACCAGAGATGGTTTATCAGTTTGACTTCAATGACAAGAATTCTATTAATGAGATTATATAAATGCATGTAACACTCTCTCTCTTTCTAATCAGTGCTGATGTGCATTAATGTCCTGCCAAGTCAAAAGACTTCCAGCAGGTAGACAAGACTAAAGCTCCATTTAAACCTGGCATTAACGTGTGATCTGGATCTGGGGAAGGGAACAACCGATGTTAAACACGTTGATTTTAACGACAGCCAGCACCGGAATGTGGGCAGAATCAGAATGAAATGAACAGCAGGTGTAAATGGGGTATAAGAGTATACAGCTAAAGCTAAATGCTAACATCAGCAGCCTGACATCAAAGCCTCACAATTAAATTAAAGTTAACATGCTGATTTCAAGCAGGTTTATCTTGCTCACAGTTTAGTTTGGAATGTTAGCTCGCTAACATTAGCTAATTACAACAAAACAAGGCTACAGGCTGAGGGCGTTATTTCGTATTGCAATTTACTTTGGATGATTAATATGTACAAAACATCATGACACTCAATTCAGTAATAATTAGTCCCTAATGTCTATACATAGAATTTACATTCATATGCAGAATCAGCAGGCGGCACTGTAATAGTGACATAATGACATAATCAGGCGTTGGTTGTATGAAGGTAAACCGTCCGTGTGGAGAGCAAAAGAGGCCGGAATGCATTCTGGGAACCCGTCAGCTATCATCTAACGATGACTTTCTATTGGTTTGAAACCAGCTTGTAAATTGGGGACTTGGGAAACAATCCAGTCGTACACGTCACGTCTCAACTCTGGTAAACAATAAGCAGCGCACTGAAGAGGAAGTCTTGGCTCGGATCCCCGCTGGCTGCACCTCGACCCTCCATCGTCAGACCAATTACCGCCACAAAAACTCATTCTCTACACTATCCTCAATGACGCTCCTGTGTCAGACACATCACTGAACCTGAATGCACCATCATATTATGTATTCAGAGCATTTCTCTTTATGAAGATTACAAAGTTCACAGTCACAACGGAGTGTTCGATTCGAGCTCTTTGAGGTACGTGTGATTTCAAAGTAACAACAACAAAAAATTCTTCTCGCTTTCAATGGGCCGCAGTTCATTTCAAATGTCTCAGGAAGTAGCTATTGAGTAGAAAAATACCATCATGTTTTCAATAACGGCGATGCTGAATCAACGGCGCGGTGGTAAGCAGTGCAGTTTAGAGGTCATCCTTGAAATGCCACCTCTGATCGTTTTTTGATAGGTTTATGAAGCGCCGGCACAAACACACTTCACTCTGATTTATGAGTGAGCTGCGTCCAACGTCGGAGGCAGTTGTGTTAGTAGTTTACAGTATGTAGTGTGATTGATTTTCCCGGAGAGATGCAGCACATTTTCCTGCTTTTTAAAGGAAAAACTGTGCATGAGATCTCACACAGTCTGATGCTGTAAAAACATCATCACACCAGCGGCCCTAAAAATTGCCGATAACCAGTTGGAAATGGAAGCAGAGTTTCCAGGAAATATTGTTGTAATTTGAAACTAATTAAAGGACAGATTTCCTCTAAACAGCTAAACCCAAACAAATATGCATGCATAATGGTTAAACTGTATGCTAATTTGTTGTCTTACTTTCTTCTTCTTATGCTAATTTGTGTTTTTTTTAGTTCTATTAAGTTTTAAATAACCCCAGCCCAGTGACCTTACATGATGTCTGAATTGAATTTGGTGGATTTTAATTGAATAAAGTGAATTTACAATGTTTTTGTTTCACTTTAAAGCTGAGAGGAGAAAAAAAAAGCTGCCTGGTACAAAGTTCATGGAACCCACCAATCACCGCCGCTGATGTGGACATTGTTACCTTACATGCCCTTCACGCTATCTGTCATCCATCCCTTCTTATTCCCCAGCCAGCCGAATGGATGAGACAATGCATGCCAATAGTCTCCATCCCCCACTGCACCAGGACACAGTGAGAGGAGACGATGCTCGATCTCATTTGTTTCCACCGCACAAAGGCGGGGAGGCAGAGGAGGGCCAGGTTAGATAGGGAGAGCCTTGGCAGGTGGCCATACACTCCTGATAGTGACAACACTGGTGATGGTGTCCATTCAAAAGGAGCTAGAAGAGGCCGTCTCCTTGCACTTCCTGTATCAGTTTTAAGGAGAGGGTAATGAGCCCAATCAGATTCCCCCATGGCTCAGCATGACCAATGGGTCAGATGAGTCTCTCTCTTCTGAACACGTACGTGCATGCTTACAATTCATCAGTTCTTTTTAAGGAAGAAAGTACATCCTTTTCTTTCTCTACAGTTTGGTTTCCTTGATTCCTCTTTCCTTAAGTGTTAAATGGGAGGTAAAATTATGGGAGAGAAAAGGCTGCAGTTAAGGAACAGTGAGCCACCCACAGACTGTGAATGAATGGTCTATCGCAATGTCACCTATTGGTTTGTGACCACGGTTTTGAAGCCCAGAGTTTGGCATTTTGGGTGGATCTGATGAACACAAGCGGCAGAGCAGCACCCTGAGCAGCAACCTTACTGGATCTGGATCCATCTGGATTCTGGTGTGAAGCTGTTAACAAAGGTTTGCTTCATAATTCAAGGTGAACAGTGTTAAAGTCATCTTCGTAGACCTGTCAATCACAAGGTTGCTTCACCTCCTTTACCATCTATTTGACTCTAAATGGACCTAAATGGTGTTGAAAAAGACTTGAAACTAGAGATTGTGACCCATAAACTCGTGTTTACTGCGGTAACACTGAGTGTAACTGAGGAGTCGCCCCCTAATGGCCAGATAGAAATAATGCAAGTTTAAGGCACATCGGCCTTGGCTTCACTTTTCAGAACAGATTGGCGCCTGGATGCACCTAAATTCAGTGGTTAAGAACTGTGACTGCACTGTGAAGGTGAATTTAAAGAGTGACTGCACACTTACATGTTTTTAAACTATGACCACTAAATGATGTGACTGTTCTGTGATAAAACACAGCAAAGCTGGTGTTAATCTTGACATTTCTGACCACATTTAGAAAAATCTGCATTTCATGGTTGAAAATGGCCATGAACATCCCATCTACTGTTTGAAATCAGGATTAATTATGTGGTGGGCTGATGCTGCGTAGCAGCTTCATTTTTAGAAAACACTGATCCACATCGAGGGAGGACCCAGATTTCTAAAGTTGTGACGATTGTTTTATTCTTAATCAGATTCAGTTTGTTGCCACTCAAGATTTTTGTACATTTTCCAAAATCATAGTCTAAAGTTAATTATATTTGCAGGCAAATTCTGCGGCTTACTATATCAGTCCAACCAATAGCCCATTAGGATGGAATATACAAAAGCACAACTTCATTGAAGGAAATTCCCCATGCATGGGGTAAGCATAGTTAGGGCTGAATTGAAGTTATGTGTGTGGTGAAGTCTGCGATATATATACAAGCAGAATCCTATTCCTCCTATGGTCCCTCAAGCTGCAAGAAACGACTTCCCTGCAGCGATCGTTTCACACTGAATCAGTTTTTCTTTCAGTCTTTTCCGGTTGGTTGTCTCATATTTGTATTTTCCATGTTTGCAAAATATTGCGTTGTATTGGAAGCAGGTGTGCTCGTTCGGATGATGAGAAGTCGGTGTCCGTGTCCGTTCTCAGCATCCTCTCTCTGTTTCTCCCTTTAGCGCTAAAAAAACAAGGAGATGACAAACGCATCGAGGCTCCAACTTGTTTTCCTCCTCTATACTCTCCTCTATATCATCACTCACTGATAGAAGATATCACATTTGTGGCCCTACATGTATGTCAAGAGCCTTAGCTACAGCTTACAGCGACCCTATGTTTACAGTCTGGTCCCTGAAACGGCTGTTATCATGGGGAGGTGCTTATCTTAATCACATACAGTTGATTTAAATGACGACATCTTGTTGAATTTGGCTTCATACTTTTGTGTCAAAAATAAGGGGCAGTAATGCTTACAGGTTTTCCCTCTATCGGCCCCACAGATCACCTATTCTGTATCAGTATCAGCTGCTTACAAATGTTTACTTTGGTGTGTCAATTGAGATTTTCATCTGAGATGAAAATGTTCTGTCTGTTGTTAATGGATGTAGTTTTAATGTTACTTTAAGAACTTCACTCTGAACTTAAGAAGTAAAGTGGAGGAGTTCGTTATGCTGCTCTTCTCTTCATCTCACGTGTGTTCACTTCATAAGATGCATACAATAAGACTTCAGGTTGACCCAGCAGAGGGAGGTTGGTGACTTTGTGGCTTCAGGACCAAGCTGCATTAGATGGGTGCCCCCGCTGGATAGAGCATGGAACTGCAGCGGAAGGTGAGAATGTGGACTCTTATCTGCTGTTTGCCTTCCTTCCTGCAAATTTTAAATTAATTCAAGGCATTCAGTCTCTCAGCTCACTTTTTTTTTTGTTGCATTTTTCAAAAACGATGCAGTGGGTGGAATTAAGTTCAGACCCGTTATTGAAGTAACACTCTGAATTTCATCTCCAAACACGAAACCACAAAGGGCGCTAGCATGAGACCAATTTACAGAGCGTTCTGTGCGTATTTACACCTAACATGTTTCGACGCGTGTGATTTCTCAGGTTTTCTTGATGTCGACCTCGATACATATTGACTGTTGTGTGAAAGTGTTAGCCTGGGAGACCTGTTCAACGCACAGTGATAATTACTAACAGGAGTTTTTTTCTCCTCCAGGCTCCGGTAGCTTCCACCTGTCAAACGTGTGAGCGTTCCTCTGCAGGAAGAAGTGTTTTAATTGAGTTTGCAGTTTGTTTGTTTTCTTACTTTTCTTGTTGCGCATATACCGAAGCAACATTAAGTAAACCATAGTGAACAGGGAAACGAGGAAATAGAAGAACATGAATGCATTTGAATGAAGTAGCACTTGGACAGAAAGTGGAGAAGGAGGGATAGATGGAGTAGAACGGAGGTAGAGGGATGTATTGGCACAGACTGATGGATATTTAGCACCTGATTAGCGGCACTGAGGACAGAGTAGCCAGGCCATCTGCTTTACATTTGCTCCCCTGGACGTGACTCTCCATCCAACACACTGACCCTGCACGTTTGTGTGTGTGTTTTTTGTGAGCAGATGTTTGCGTTGGGCCCAGAGTAACGCCAGCTTCATCGCCTATAATTCTGCATATAAATACACATCGGCAACATGGCGTGCGTGTTATGACACGAGGTTCACTTTCTGTTTTTTTTTTACGAGCGGCGATGTGTCGCTCTCCCCCCGGGGCCGAGGCATTGCTTTTTCATTTAACCGCGTTAGACACTGCATGTGTCACACTCTTTGATACCGAGGCTGATTAAACTCCTCTGATATTAACACATCGCATTTCATTTTAATCCCACGTTTTCTCTCATTTGATGTGTGTAAACAACAATCTTCACCTTCTATTATCACAATTATAACAGATGATGAGATACAAAAAAAATATAGATTTTGTTTAATGTAGAGAAAAATAAATAAATAGCCAATGCCAGACTCTTAACAGGGATTTGATAGAGTATAATCACCTAAATAAATGTATACACCTAAAGACATGATTATATGCAGAAATTGCATTTAAGTTATTAGAAGAACTAAGAATGACGACCTGCCTGGCTCTCCTTCATGATGTCACAGTTGCAGCTTCGTGAGGCTGATTGTCATAATGAAGAAAAACAATGAAGTCTGGTTTCAGCGCCAGTGAAAGAAGACAAAAGCATTTGTTTTTGTAAGTTGACTAATCTCACAGCACTTGCCAAGAATCAGGCAGCATTATCTCGAAATGACCTGAGAGACTCAAATACTCCTGCACCGCATATCATAATCATTCTGTTGTAACACATTGTACAGTATGTGTGCACTTTATTGATTTAAAAATAGTTTTATTAATTTGATTCTCAAAAAAAAAAGTTTTTCATTTTTGCTGTATTCTATTGATATCTGCTGCAAATACTACACCTGAGCTCCGCTGTGCTACACTATATAATGCAATAAAAGATAAGATCCAGCAGAGCCCTTTTGAATTCATAGGCAGTGCTGGCAGCGAGGGCTACTTTACTCAGAGTGAAACTCAGGCGGCCGCCGAATGCAACGCCGTACTGGAGCGTAGAAAGAGGAGAACTGGTGGACATTGAATTGTTTAATCATATTGTGGCACAGGGGGGGGATTTGATGCCACTTTTTTCTCTTCTTCTTCTGCTATTCCATTTCCACAGCGAGACACAGAGAACACTTGTGCTGCCTGAGAGGCGACTTGCCACGGTTGAGTGTCATTGAGTAACCTGCTCAGAGCGCGTGATGGCCTCCCGCCGGCCGGCGCCGAGGTTCAGTGGGGCTTATGATCACGCCGAGGCTCGGCCTTGGCGACCGCCGCCTAACGCCATCTCACGTCTCCTCAAGCACTCACCTCCGAGAGCCTCAGCGTGGGGAGGATACCGTCACCATGAAAGCTTTTTAATGTCATATCTCATGCTTGAACTGCAAAAGCATGGCTTCTTAAGCAACATAAAAGAAACCCCATACATTTTTCAACCGTGTGTTTCTACCCGCGTCTCGCACCTTGAATAGAAAGTACGGCGCCTTCGCGTTTGACTCCAAAAGCTTTTAGCGCTCAAATAGCAGCATCTGAACAATGGTACCTGAGAGTGCTGCAGGGGCTTTTCTGGAAAGAGTGCGGGGTAAATAAACACACGAGCAACGCGTCATCCTCCAAATGAACCTGTTGAAATGTCAGCGCGGCCTGGAGACGGAGTAGGGGATGCTGTCACCACTCCTTCCCTTCCAATACCTTCTGGCAATTAAAAGCAAACATCCATGACTTTTTTTTTCTTCTTCTTCAAAGTTCCACACGGATCACGATCACCACCCGATAAGTGGAAGATTTAATGCGCTCTCACTCCCCTCCTTAACAGAATATTAATGCAGGCTGCCATCCATGAGAATGACTCATTTACACGCGTGCCGAGGAAGTCGAGGACTCAACCCTGGATGAGGCTTGTCGCCTCGCTCGTTTGATAACAAGCACTCGGGTGTATTTACAAGGCAGAGCGAGTGAGATAAGTCTGCGGTGTAATGACACTAAGCAGGTCAGGAATGTCTCTGCCTCTCAGCGTGTTGTTGCTCATCCGCCTCCTACGGTTATCCCTCTTCCTGTCAGCCGGCTACACCTCGTGTGCAGCCCCCCCAACGCCGCACAACGCTGTCATCGGCGCCGACGCAAAGCATGAATATCAAATGCTGTCGCCATTCTCTGGTTTGACTTGTGAAGCCTTTTTTTTTTTCTTTCATTGCATTCATGTGCTTGGAGCTGAAATCCATTCCTTACAGCGCCGTAGGAAACAGAGGACACATGGCGTTGCGTCGGATCTCCAATACACTCGCACTCGGGCGGTGATGTGACGTGAGCTCCAATCTAAAAGAGTGTGCGGGAGCCAATCGGTAGGTGTGAGGTTAGGTAGAGCTCGGCCCTGCAGTCTCAAACAGCTAGAGCTGGAAAGCAACACTCACAAAGGCAGAGGGAGGAAAAACAGCTGAATGGAGGGATTCAGTGCCGCTTATTAAACATACAAGTTGCAGGGCTGAAAGAAATGTCTCACTTTTACTTTCACTTTCATACGCCAGCTAACCTATTTACCCCGCATCCTATTTAATTACCATCCATTCATTACTCTACCTGCATCCTGTCCTTTCCTGCTAAACAGCCTCCCTTTCTCCTCTCATCAAATAAACCTGCCAGCCTCCGTGCGATCTTCCCCTGAAGTGTTTTATGCCTCACATTATGACACATATAATCAGGCTGGCTGTTTGCACTACTTTGTTCAGCACAAATTGCTGCACCGATGGTCACGGCGAAGCACAGATGGGACGTGGACAGTTTTTCATCGGCTGTTCCGTACCAGAGAGCCCAACACATCTGGTATGCAGCGAGAAGCATCTTTGCACTAATTTGTTTGTCACTATACATTGAAGGGACTATCTGTCATCCTGCCATGCTTTGGTTGCCGCACGATGTTTGAAGAACATGGCTAGTCATAAGTTTCAGGCAGCCCGGCTGGCCACTCGGGACTCGCTCACTGGAGCCATCTGACTGCTGGAACGAAGGCGACAAGGGAGGGAAGGAATAGGATGCAGATGAGGAAAGGAAAATCAGAAAGGGAGGGGGCAGGCTGTAGTTTAAAGCAGCTCCTATTGTCCGAAACAGAATAAAACATTAAAGAATAAAAACATTTTACATTTAGGGTGAACGGTTGTGGGACTATCTGGATCCTGCTTTTTCAAGCCTTTCTGTACGATTCCTGAGTAGGAAGAAAAAAAGACTGTGATGGATGCAATCTGACAGCTCATAATATCCCCTTTCCCATTCTATGCTCTACATTTAGGGTGGTTATAAGGCAATTAAAGAACTGTTTGATGTTGATGCATTCAGACTTGGAAATTAAGGACCAGTCTGCTGGCTTGTTAGTGGACGGCGTCGGTCTTCGTGTTCACCTTTACACCAGCGGACAATATAGCTTCGCTGGGAAGATCTACTTTGTTATACAGACAGGAAGTATTATGAACCTAGCTTTGCGTAAATAGACACTTCTGAGGATATTTTTTTTTTCTTCCAAAATACAATAAAAGCAGGATGGGGGACAGGCAAAGTGGGGCTTCTGAGTGAAATGTAAATGGCTCAGTGCTTGCACAGAAATCTATTTTTCAGGGAGAAAAAAAAAAACACTTATCTGTCGACAAGCACTTTCCCTGGCTACTTAAGAATGACATTAATGTTGCAAGGAAGGATGACGCCGTGGTAATACTGGCTGCAAAGGGACTCGGAAAGTTCCAGGGCACTCATCTTAGAAACATCAGTTTTACCTTTACGTAAATTGAAAAGGAAAGAGCTTTGGGATTTTTTTCTTAGAGCGTGTGTTGGCCCAATCTGGTCCTAAGTAACTTAAAAACATTTTCCAATTTACCCAATTGCATTTCGAAAATGACATAAAAGCGTAGAGCAGGAAAATGTGATTTCCTGAAATTCAATGGACTGAATTTAAAGTTTGAAATGGAAGGTTTTTATCAGTTGACACAAGCAGGGGAGACAGTATGTTCTCTGGCGGATTATCCACATGCATAGTGTTCTCAAATCATATTCAAACATTAGGAAAAAATAAGGTTGAAATCTCTCATATGCCCACACACACACACACACACACACACACACACACACACACACACACACCGGTCACTGAATAATTGTGCATTTAAAGGCCTCAACGGAGGAACCTGTTGCCTCGGCTCGCGTGTTGCATTCAGGATCACATCACCGTACAGCTGGTTTAATGCGCATCTCGTCCAAAAAAAAGAAAAAAGAAGAAGAATCGCCTTCGCATGAAGCAAATGTACAGCGAAGCGGAAAGGGAGAGAGAAAAAGAAGATATATTTAGTGGTTCTCACAATGTCACCGATTTCGGAGAAGTGTGCTGAATAATGGAGCGGGAGAATGTGGGCACGCACACACATTAAAAGGCTTTTCGCTGTTTCCCTTTGATTCGGTGCCACTGAGATGAAGGTGTGTGTTGTGTCATCACGGAAGCACAATCTTTAATGTTCCCTGTCCCCGAGTGCTGGAGCCGTATCTTCCCTATCGCCGTGTTTTTCAAAGCTTTAATTCTCTCTGGCAGATAAGCAATGATATCCTATTGACCTAGAAAAAGGTTCATGGTGGCAGTCAGTCGAAGGTCTTTCATTTACATTTTGAGTGTGACCCAAAAAACCACGTAGTACCGCTGTTCCTTTATTATCACGCTGTACAACGACATCACATTAAAGCCCAGCGGTTGATCGCAATACCAACGAATCAATTAAACATTAGGTCTGCCAATTGTGTAGTTCTTCCTTGATTAACATCAATTGAGTCTATTAAATGTCAGGAAATAGCTAAATATATCTTTTACGGTTTCCAACAGCTTAAGGAGACATCTTTGAAGTGCTTCCTTGATCTGAGCAACAGCCAAATCCCCTTTACTTAAAGTAAATATTGGCATTTATATATGCATTTCAGACATAATATGTCTGAAACGGGCCCCACTACTCTCCTTATTTAAAGCCCCCTTCCACCCACTAATGAGTTTATGAGCTTATTGTCACTTAATCTAGACGTTTGAGCTTCGCTGAGCAGAATTATGTTTGTTCAAAGTTTCACACTAAAGGGATGTTTGTACATTAATATGCTGATGGAGGAAAGTTTCTCTCTTCTAACCTCTAATCTGTGTGGGGAAAAAAAGTGTGAAGACACGGAGGAAGGGCCACTAAAGTAGGAGACGTCTTGCGTCTCGCAGTACAACTTTTGAAACTGAGGCAATGTGCATATTCAAGCTAGCACCAAACATTAGGAGTTAAATTCCCAGTTATGGTAGGTAGCATTAAAACCCAAGTAAGAGCGTTGAGCGGCAATCACACTGCATTTAAACGAGCGACAGAAAGGAGCTAATGAAGCCGAACATAGCGAGGCAAACGTCACATGGAAGCAGAAGTGACGATTATTCTGAGGGGGCATCATACAGCCTCATCCCCACTACTCCAAAAACCACTGCCATTCACCAAACCCTTCCCCCCCTCACCTCCCGCAAGCATGGAACCCACGAGCCGGCACCACCTTCCCGCCAGCAGCAGTGGCTGGATGAATGATGAGTAATCGTGGAGGAGAGCGAGGTCATTATCGAGATGTGGAAGTTGGAATACCGGAGGCTTCATTTGTGCCGCATTCACCACTCCTTTTGACTTTGAAGTGTGCGGCACACCTGACTCTTAGTGATCGCTTCCGCCTCGTCTTTTTGGAGCTAAAGCAGGCTGATCGTTCAGTTTTTTTGAGAAGGCCCTCCGCGACGCTCCCCAAGATGCTGGATGGAAGCAATGTGGGGGGTTACATGTAACGTTGGTGGGTTTGTGTGTCTAGCGGTGTCTTGCCCACAGTGTTTCTCTTTGCAGGCATGCGAGAGAAAGTTTCAAAATGAATCAGGAATAGCTCCTCAATCATCACACTAACACGCATATGTGGTCTCATTTATAGGTTATGAAGCAAAGGAAGTTGAAAATAAGAGAAAATAGAGAAGCAAGGAAAAAACTTTAAATGAATTTCAGAGGCAATAACCATTAAAATCAAGATCCCACAATGTTACAACTGAAAGTCTTCTCCCACTCTTTGCCATCAAATGTAACTACATTTAATGACAATGCAGTAAAAAACAACATGTATGACAATCTATGAAGATGGTTTCTGTGTTTACACAGTTTACAGTTAACTTAACATGTTTAGTTTACTTATTAGGCTCAATGGTGAGAGGTTGCTAGTGGTTACAGTATTATGAGTGTTTATTGATTGTTCCATCTTTGCTTTTTTTTATACTCGAATGTCCCATCCAGAGAGCCAACAGCGTGAATATGTTAAAAAAGAGCACATTCATTTCACAAAGGAATCATCCTGCGTTAAGGCATTCATTGTGAATAAACATGATCAAGATGTGTCTGAAGATCTCCATCGTATACACGTATACAAACCAGTACCAGGTCTGTTGGGTTAGACAGGTTAAAGGGACAGTTCACCCCAAACTAAAATACAAATACATTTGGGGTGAACTGCCCCTTTAAGACATGGTGCAGTTTAATTCTCGGTCTATTTTTGGAAACATTCAACAGCATTAGTATTTTGACGTTTCCTTTCAGTGGTCCTCACATACACCCACACTGCATCAACATGTCTTACTCATTTGCGCACGGCTGAATCACCTCCATGATACCAGGCCTGGTTGCTAGGAGACCTGTGATGCAACTCTGAAGCTTTATCACAACATTATTATTTCCAAGAGAGGTGTTTTAAATGCGGGAGATATCAAACTCCCCCTGCAGCCCTGCGTGCGTGTGTGTGTGTGTGTGTGTGTGTGTGTACTGTTTCCTCCCTCTGAATCACTTGGTTTCATATTCTTTGACTAAAAGTGGATAGCTCTTATTTCACAATGCCACACATTTATTTCAAGGCTGTGCTTGTTTGTGAAGTACAAAGAAAAGTGTGATCAGGTGAAAACTGATCAAACAAATAAAAATATATATATAAAACACCTCAGAGGAAATGTTTAAGTCTTCCACTTCTTCCACAGAGTAAATAATGGGATCAGAGATGTTATCCGCTGTCTGTGCAGGCAAAGCATTCTGCTTCTGGTGCATGACCCAAAACAGACAAGCCCATGAAATGGAACACCAGCTTAGTATTGCTTGAGTAGACTCTAAGGCGTGGAAACAAATGGAGTTTGGCACTGCTAGCCAACGTAGCTGTGTATGATACAGTGTGTCCTAAATGCTCTCTGACAGTAACACAAGCCTTTGTCTGCTTAGATACACACGGCGATACCGATCGGGGGCGGGACTATATTCTTCCAGCCCGTACTGTAAGTTTTGCGAGGCCGTTTGATTTGTTTGAGTTATTTTCTCTGCATCTGTGGAAATAACATCCTACGTTGCGGTTTGTTGTTTATAAATGATTTATTTCAGAATGAAAAATAGAAAAGCAGAATGAGAAGAGTAATGAATGAACGGAACTGTGATCACGACTAACGTCAGAATCTCTCTGTCAGGTTTACACTTCCACAATGTAGGCAGATGTTATTTGAGGTTTTTGAAAGTCTGTTCTTTATTTCCACGTCTTCTACACGGATCATGAGCCGATGAGGATGTTGACTTGCCGCTGTCATGCAGCTTTAGCTTCAGTCTTTTCATGATGTTTTATAAGTCAAGCAAGAGTACAGCTGTCATTTCAGGGAAGAACATCCATGGTCACCGGTTAGTCATTTGAAGCCTGTTTTGGTCCACCTCTGTCTGAAATATGAACAATTGTTGAAAAAAATGACTACATTTTATTTTTTAAGATTTTAAGGTTTCATGAACTGGCTGCAGGCTGAACTTCCTGTTCTGAGAAAAACATAGTAGCTAATAATAAAGGTAATAATTCCAATTGTATTAATGATCATTGGAATCGCTGCCTTTGCTCTGTGCTATCGGCTGGCTCTGTCTGTGTGCATGCTCCTGTAAGCCGCTCTACCTGGCTGCCTGTCGCACCCTGCCTGTCAGAGCGACTATCTACCTATCAATCTGTGAGTGTGTCCGCCTGCGTGTGGTGATAAGGAGCCGTGGGTGTCTGTAGCCCTGACACCAGCTGATTTATGCCGGCCTCTTTCCCTTTAGGGGGCCCGATTTGTGAGAAAATCCCCAACGAGTCATGCTGACTTTGTGTGCAGAAGTGTGTGTGTCTGTTTGCCTGGCTGTTTGCGTGTGTGTGCCGTGCCGAGCTCGTCTGTCAAAACAAAGATGACAGGGAGCTGTAACTCTTTTATTGCCATATTTCAACTCCTGTACATCACTCAAACCTGATTTAATATTTGAGTTGCATCTACAAAAAAACAACGTAAAGGGAACGCGTTGGTTTACAGGAACACGTTGGAGTCTGCCGCCCACGTGGGGGAAATCAATAGGCAATAAAAGATAAATGAGTAAAAGCAGAATGTATTGCCCACTCAACTTAAAAGATGATGACCTCCACCTAAAAGCACACGGTTCAAAATTCATATGAGAAACAGCCTGAAATCTGTTTCCCAGCATGTCTTTCACATTTTATATTATTCAATCGATTTCCATGATTCTTGCTCAGCTTTCTACAAATCTATAAAAACTATTCACTATTAACCCCCAACTGTATACACACAAACACGCCTAAAAGTAAGTCCTACATCTGTGGCTGTATGCCTCCACAGACCAGTCAACATTTATTCAATTCATCATATGATTCAATTCATATTTTACATCTGTGTAAAATATGATTTTTTGAGTTATGGGCAAATACGTGTTTAATGAGGTCACAATGACCTTCGTCCACCAAAATCTATAGTCAAGGTTTTCCCCAGATATCACGAGAATGGGACAGATCACAGTGACCTTGACCTTTGACCCTCTGATCAGTTCAACCATGAATCCAATTGGATGTTAATAGCAAATTTGAAGAAATTCCCTCCAGGCCGTCATTGAATATCATGTTCATGAGAGCGGACCGGACAGACAGACAGACAGATGCACAGCCAGGAAGCATAATGCTCGGGGCCACGGCCGTCTCCAGCATGGAGGCATAGACATAGATATGAACAGAAATGACATTAAAGCACCGATATGAGTACAGTTTGTAATGTTTCATCAGATAACCCTCACTGCCTGATTGTAAATCATCTTCTTCTGCAATGGTTTAACCATCCTTTGCCTCAAGCACCCAACTGGAGAACTAGCACCACTGACTGTTTATCTCCATGCTCCTGAATCACTGTCGCAGACGGAAACGCGTATCTCCTGTTGTCACTGAATCACAAATGGAGACAAAACAGCGGTCTGTGGTCTCCCGGAGCTCTACGATAGAACCTCACAGAGAACAGACTGTGTGGAGAAACCATAGACTGTCTATGTTGAACTCCATTCAGAAAACAAGCATTTTAAAAGTTGCTTGCTTGTTGTCTTGCAGACAAACCTAACAAACCAGGACTTCAGACCTTTTACACCTCATTATGTAGTCGTTTCTGCATCCTTTTTATCCATTTATTGCAATTTAATCACAACAAAATACTTTATTTTGGGTGTTAGCACTGTAGTAAACCAGCCGATATGTGTCCTGTTATTCACAGTGAATACAGCTCAATGAAATTCACCCAGCACCTCTGGGTCATGAATTCCAGATGCTGTTTGACTACCCGCCGTATCTGGGACCTCCACAACATGCATTCAAGCTGTTCCTTGATATTTTTTCATTTTTATTCCCTCGATCGGCTCTCGATCCTGACTGTTGAGCTCATCCTTAGTGTCTGTGAATGTGGTGACTGCCACAAATCACCCGTCAGCACAAACTATATATCTCTATGTTGTCGCTGAGGTCCAGGCCATGCTAATGACTTGCAATTCATCAGCTCAGCCGTTCACAAAAACACAAATAACTTTGATGCCTCGCGTCAGCAAAGATGGCAATGACAGCGTTCTGCTTCCTGAACCTGACTGACCATTATGGGTCAAGGGAAATATCCTCCACCCAGTCTCCATCTGTCGTCTATCACACGGGGACTGTCATCTGAGTGGGTCTGCCCCCGCTCGCCAAAAGCCCCTCTCAGAAATCCGGAGCTCTTCGGCTTCCAGATTGACTCGGCTCAAGTGTGCTAACAGGTTAGTGGAGAGGGGGCTCTAGCCAAGGGATGGATGGGTGGCATTCAGAGGGGTGTTATTTAACGCTCAGCGATATTATCCCTCTTCATCTTTGGCTTTTTTACAGTTCTGTCCTCATGTTCGTGGCGAGGGACTGGAATGACAGAGGAGTCAGAATGAAACGACACGTCTCCGTAGCGTTTTGGCGCCAGCACATCTCCATTGATAGAATGTATATTCAACACAGAGTCTGTTTGCAGAGATAATTAAATTCTCAAAGGATGCGAGGAGACGAAACACGTAAATTAATTTGAGCTGCAGCAACAGACAGGATTTATGCTGCTTTGGCGGGAGCATTCACTTTCAGAACAAATAAATGGGATGTTTTTTTAAATTAATTACTGTTCCAGTGCGCCATTAAAGAGTATCAGTTATCAGATGACTTTGAAATACACACTTGGTTCTTTTGATGTGTTAATGATGACAAAGTAAATCATCCTCCATGCCATGGAGGAGGTAGACAGACAGGAACGGAATGAGAAAAAGAGCAAAGAGCATGAATGAGTAAAAAAAATGTAAAGGAATAAATCGCAGAGTAACAGTTCAAACTCATGAAATAATGTCTATTCTATATCAAACCCGTGAATATGAAGGTTATGGCCTTCATGGTTCAGACACTAAAACATTCCTGTTTTTATTCCCCATTCAGCATCCCTGAGAAGGGTTCAAGTGGAGGTTCAGATCATGCCTAAGGCTCGCTCAGGCTACTGGAAAAAAAATACAAAATACAAGCTTTGTTCACTTCAAATGAAGCAACGTGCCTCTGAATGTAGGCCAGAATTACAGTGGATATGACTGACTGTGTTTCAGTCTCTCCTCTGTTGCAATGTAGGGCTGGATGTAATAGTCTGGCTGTTAATCTGTGTCAAGGAAGGCTGAGAAAGGCCCATTTGACATGGGCTAACTTCCCTGTGTAATTAGAAAACCTCATTAAGTTCATTAAGTCATTCCTTGTGTTGGGGGATTTGTTTTACATGCGCCGCCAACAGACTCAGAATGTGGGCTAAGTGAGGCTCCATTGGTGGAGTGGAATACAGTGGTGGAAGCATTCTGGATGACATAAAAAAAACTTATTGGAGACTTTACAATGTTAAAAAAAAAAGCTACAGCTTTTCTATTGTGACTAACTTTCTCCTCTAACGATGGGCCTTGGCTGCAGCTATCAGTCTAACAACCACATATGGGGAATATCACAGCAGCACCATTTTGATGGGGAGGGATATGAATGTGACACATTCCTGAAGGGCCCTTTGTTTTTCTATTTATCAGAGACCTTGAGCACACAGAGAGGGGTGGGGGTGGGGATACCTTGTGCGGCCTGGGAAAGCGTCACAGTAACAGATGACTAGACGCCACCGCCAGAGGCCCTCTGTTTTTTTGTGTGTGTGTGTTTTTTTTTCCAGTTTTGGCTCCTGGACCCAATGATTCCAATTTGGGTGTCAGGGAGAGCAGCGATTCATCATTGGCTGGATTACTTAGTGGGCCGAGAGCAGAGGGCTATTCATCTCTATAGCTGACACAACTCCGGCCAGAGAGACGCCGTGCTGCCAGCACTACACTGCTGCAAAACTACACACTCGCATGCACGCAGGTAACCTCCACCACAGAGGAGGAGGAAACCTGCATTGTCGCTTGGGAGCAGAAACTTTAGAGTCAACAGAGAAAAACTACCGGACAGAATATGGGTTGATCTCTTACACCTCCCCCCCCACAGTGGTGTCAAAGGTTCCACTGCTTCAAATGGTCCCATTTTTATTTCACATTTTTATACTTTTGGGGAAAATGCTTCTTCTTCTTCTGTCTGCTAAATATAAGGCTACAGCCAGCAGCTAGGTAGCTTAGCTTAGCACAAAGACTGGAAACAGGGAGAAGCAGCTAGCTTCCCTCAGTATCGTGCTGAAGTGAAACATTACATATATATATATATATATATATATATATATATGTGTGTCACAGTCAACATTTCATCATATTAGACATTTGTGTAAAATATGATTTTTATATATATAAATATTTATTTATTTTTCTGGGCTGCACGGTGGGTAGTGGGTAGCATTGTCGCTTCACAGCGAGAGGTCGAGTCGGGTTTGCGTTCCTTCTGTGTGGAGTTTGCATGTTCTCCCCGTGTAAGCGTGGGTTCTCTCCGGGTTCTCCGGCTTCCTCCCACAGTCCAAAGACATGCAGGATGGGGATAGGTTCATTGGTGACTCTAAATGTCCTGTAGGTGTGAATGTGAGTGTGAATGGTTGTTTGTCTCTACATGTTAGCTCTGTGATAGACTGGCCACCTGTCCAGGGTGAACCCTGCCTTCGCCCAATGACAGCTGGGATCGGCTCCAGCCCCCCCGCGACCCTGAATACAGGATAAGTGGTAGACGATGGATGGATGGATGGATGGATGGATGGATGGTTATTATTTTCCTGGAAAACAAAAATATGACACGTGCTAACATGAGCTAGTACCAACAAACTTAATAACCGATAATATCACGGCATTCATCCATCAATCAATCTGCAACTTTTAACGGCACAGAGCTAGAGAAGGTGGTGAACGATCAAATCAAATTCCTCCCAGCGTTATATCACGCCTGCCTATCCCGTTTCACTGCATCCACACACTCATAACCCCCCCTGCCAGGCCTAAACACCACCGTGTGCTGATAAGACAGAGAAACCACTTGCTTCCCTGCAGGTGAAAAACAAGGTGGACATCCACACACTGCGCCTCACACAGCGTGCTGCGTTCACAACACACCTCTCCGTGGCATCAACATAAATCTGCGGTATGTGCTCGTCCAAGTTTCCTATGATTTAATGCCCTGGAATGAATGTCACAGCCTCTATTCACTTTAGGGGCAACAATAGCACCAAATGCACTCGCACAGGGGAAATAAAAGGGTTACTTCCAAATGGTAAATGGGGCACCTCATTGTAAAATAGAACATTTCTCCATCTTGTATATGGCACACTTGTACGTTTGTCAGGAGTGAGATAAAAATAAAAAGAGAACAAAAAGGCAAAGAGCACATATTATTTGAGGCATGCCAAGGGAGTGCAAGCCTGTCTCCATATGAAAAAAACAACAAACCCAAACAAATCTTGCTTTGTTTCTTTGGTTTCGTCTTTGACACCGTCTCCATGGAGGTCCAAAAGCACAAAAGTGTTTCCTCCGACTTCATTTAGCTCCACTTTTAGCCCCGACCACCACCACACACCGGACAACAAAGCAGGCTGCATGTCATTTGTACTCGGCACCGCCTGAGCAGGTTCACACACACACACACACACACACACACACACACACACACACACACACACACACACACACACACACCAGCACGCCCGCACTGTGAACTGTGTTCTCCGTAAGCTGTGACAACTCAGGGAAATGGACTTTAGAGTCACGCACAGCCATCTGAAATGCCACGACTAAATCATCAGCTATCACTGAGGACGGAGAAACACAGGGAGAGCGAGCACGAGAGAGAGAGAGAGACACAGACGAAGAAAAGAGAGATTCCATCTCGAGTCCGCTTATTCTTGTGAGTCGCATCAAAAGGAAAAGTAATTAAGTCGTCTGAGGATGTTATTGGAAACGAGAATTCTCTCAGTGAGGCTGAGGGCTTGTGATGCCTGCGGCTTATCCAGCATGTGTGTGTGTGTGTGTGTGTGTGTGTGTGATTCTGTGATTCTGTGACTGACGCGCCGTCGTGCAGTAGAAGATGAGACCTCTGTTGTGCATTTGTAACAGGCACAGCCAGCCGCTCCTCATTAACCTTTTGGGAGATAAGCCTGTTTTAAGTCCATGTTTGAACAGCCTGTGTGAAGTATCTCCCACTGATACGTGGCTAGCCAACCACCCAAACCGTCCTTCCCTCCCCTATTCACATTCAATATTCCTCTTCCCCCTCACCCTGCCAGATTACCAGAATGAAATTTCAATTTTAATCACGGGCCCGCAAATCTCCATAAATCTAGCACCTGAGCCACCCTTAATTACGGAACAAGCATTCTGGGGCGGCGCGCTGCCGTGCCCCGCTAACAAGGTTAAAAGGTGCAAAGTGTGTGTAATGGGAAGCATAGGAACTCACTGAGCAATTGTTAACACCATGTTAGCTACTCCACTTCTTTGTCTCTCGCCAAGTTCTCCTCCTATTTTCCCAGATAGTGAAATGCACAGAGCACCTTGTTAGAGCCGCCAGGCTAGAAGTAATGTAATTTAGCTAAGTGGTGAACGTGGAGGTGCCAGATGTGTGCTTTTTTTGCAGTGGATGGTGCAGGCGGCGGTGATGGAGCGGGCACACAAAGCTGTTACAATATCTGCTGCTCGCTGCATCGCTGCAGAGTGGCCGATAATTGGCGAAGAGGTGGAGCCTGTTTTCTGAGGGGACCGAATAAACATACACCTAAAAGTAACTTTGGAAATATATTAAATAACTCCCATACAGTATGATACATAGTAATGCTGCAGCTCCATGATATGTTGTAATTTCCGGCCAATTATTGGCTCCATGTGATCCTCCCATAATGCAGCTTTGTTGTATCCTCACCCCCTGAAAAATATGGACCTGAATTTATATGCAAAAATACCACCTTAAAGTTATGTTCTTTAGCATTTTCATGATTCACTTCAAATTTAATTTAATTTTGTGTACTATTTATAGTCTGCAAAAGCCATAAAATATATTTATATTTAGTAGTTTCCTCTATTGTTGTTTTCATTGTTTATGGCGGGGTCCGCCATTTCCAATTGCCTAAGAAAGAGAAAACTTTTAAAATCTGTCTCAACCAATGAAATTCATTCATGGTTCCATTCAAAAGCACACTTCGGATTCAGCGTGATTTCACTAGAAAAGATGCATCGGTGCAAAAGCCCGGCATATATTTGTCCTCCGTAGATGCTGAATACGCAAAACCTTTCTATGACTTGACTTCTGACGTACAAAGTGATGGGATGGGCTTCGGCCGGTGGAGAACCGAGAGTCTGCGCTGCCACGAAGCGAGTCTGAGAAACCAGTGAATCCCACATACGCCCGAGTCTTTGTTTCACAATTTGTAAGCCGCGGGCTGTGAATTAAAGCGGGACAATGTAATGCAGACCATAATACAATTATGCGTGAGAGGACTGCATGTAGGAATTGTGAAAAGGGTTTTTGTGACAGGATTTCACGAGGGCCAAAAGCGACTTTAATTAAGCAGTGGTGCATAATGGGAGTCTTTGAGCTTTCTACTGTGTGAAATTGTACGCCAATTAGATAATCATCTGTAAAAATGTTGGACATGAAAGACAACTCCATGATAACAGTATGATAATGCACCAATGCTGTATCACGGTAATTATGCATGTCATTCATTTTGTGGAAAGTGTGTGTGTGATTATTATATTATCGTTGCAACCCCCCCACCCCCACATTGTGGCCAGATTTACAGGAAGTTTAAAAATGGCCTTTGTGTTCATTGTATTGTTAATAAGCCATCTTACATAGAAATAATTAAAGAAATGCTGTGAGAAAGAGACTCATTTACACAAGTCTCATCCTGACAGCTGGCCGGCTAGTACCGCATAGCCGTCCTCTTTTGTTTACACATTGGCTTGATTTTGATCACTGGTCTGCTCAGCTTTTCCAGATGTCTTGCCCACATGTGTGTCTGCCATTTTTTTCAATGCGGAGACCACGGTCACCAAACAAGCCTGCGCTACACTTCATGATTAAGTGTGTCTTAAAAGTCTTTTTTTTTATTTTTTATTTCTCAGGACGAGTTACATTTTCTCCAACACATGTGCACACGTAATAATCAATATGAATCCGGCAGCAGTGAGCATTGAGTGCACGTGGAGGTGTGTGTGTGTGTGTTGTCAGATAGCAGTGGGGGAAGCAGCTGTTCTCCCTCGCGTCCCCTGCCACTGATTTAACATATGGCTAACCTTTTGGAGATAGCGCCGCTGTTTACTTTCCTGCTCTGCACTGATAACATCCCAAATCATTACCCAAAACCTGTGTCGCACTAAGCTTTTAGAAACGGGCCGCGCCGCAATGATTTGGTGCTATGCTCATGTTTAAGAGGGGGAAACAAATAGATGGCGACAATTTTCATACGTCTGGTTCCGCTAAGAGAGAAGCTGGCTGGTTTGTTTTTTGGTCATCAGAGAAAATGAAGCCTCTGCATGTGCAGAGTATGGTATGTCTGTGTACCAGATATTTAAATAATATTAAAGGTCCCATATTATGAAAAACACGTTTTCTCTGCGGCCCACCCACGGTGGCGCTCCTACAGGCTGTTCAGATTCAGCTCCTGTTATTACGTAGCAAAAGGAGTCATTTGTATAGGTGTGTCCTGCGGTGAGACAGCAGTGAGCTAGCAGTGTTTCACAATGTCGTCGCTCAGAGCTAGACACGCAAATTGCTCTGTTGTTGGTTGTACAAATCAACATGAGTGCTTATATTCTGTCCCAGCTACAGAAGAACAGAAGAGACCGTGGTTGCGTTTCATTTTTAATGACAATGTGTCGGCTACGGTTCGTGTTAGCTTGTATGTGTGTGCTAACCACTTCACATGGGACTGCTTCAGTAACGAGGGTCAGTACAAAGCTGGCTTTGCCTCGACACTGACCATCATATAAAAGGATCTGTCCCAACCATACGGCACCCAGCAACTTCACCTGAGCCACATAGGCGAGCCATAGCTATACATCCACGTAAACATTGGCGCATGCTACCGCTAGCGTAAGCGGCATCGTCTCCGTTGCTCTCCAAGTAGGCGATGACAGACGGAGCTCATTAGCATTTAAAGGTGCAGGCACAGAAACAGAAGAGCTCATTTGAGCAACTTTTAGACAGCTGAAATTCAGGACCACAGATGGGTTTGGGGCAATGCATATTGAAAACAGTGTTGTTAGACCTTTGACAGCTGTGTGAAATTGATGAAAAACAGTATAATTGGGGACCTTTAACTAGATTAACCGCCCCGTAGTTGTAAGCCTCCACCAACCAGTCATGGTGCAGTTTAGATACATGTCTGTCAAAAATGACAGCACTTTGTCTTTTTATGCTATTAGACATTTGTACAAAATTGTCATAATAAGCATGGATTCTTGAGTTATGGCCAATAACATGTTTTGTGGGATCACAGTGAGTTTTGAAAAGCAGTTTTGAAGCAACAATACAAAAGCCAAATGACTAATACATCCACCTGCCGATTGCATAAACTGTGAAGAAAATTCCGTTTATTAATACGATTTCATCTCATCACCATGGCGACACGTATACATGTCAGCGTATGTAGTGTATTAAAAGTTCAAAAGGAGTTCAAAAGGTGTCCGTATATTATCAGCATCTCAATAATAAACATGTCAACCAAACAAAAGTAACAACCCTCTGAAATGTGACGTGAACAGGATTCTTTCAGCTCGAGCTGCAGGTCCTAAAAGCTGCATGAAAGTTTCTCCTATAAATGAAAAGCTGGTTCTAAGTGTTTCCCACTAGTTTTTCACACATACGTAACCGTGTTAAAGTGAATCGTGATCGAGTGTTTGTTTGGTGTGGTGAAGCTTCATTGGAGTAGCGCACGTCGCCGACGCCGAGGGACTCTTGCCTCTCTGCTTCCTAACAACATTAAATGAATGGTCCACTTAGAATTAATGACTTCCTCACTGTGGACAAATTTGATTGTGTTAGTCTAACGACCAATCCTCAGCGAGAACCAGGCCAACGTTTAAGTAGAGCTACGATTGGTTCTGCCGCTGTTTGAAACATTTATTGATGGCGCCACACACACGCGCACGCACACACACAAAGGACTCGCATGCACGCACACGTCGTACACACACCTTGAAATCAACACCTTCCCTCTGTTTCACAGTCAAGCAGGGGCAGCAAATCGCACGGCTCCCCAGACAATATTATCTCATATGCACAGACAAATTACCTCTTTGTTTTAAGGACATGAGTATTTCTCAAAAAAGGGGGGAAAATGTGAGAAAAAAACACACACATTATGAAAATCCCTCCATAAATAGAAAAAAGGGAGCACTCAAAGGGAAGCTAAAGTGGCACTTATGGATACTGTTAGCGTTTTGCTTGCAAGAAAGTCTCCTATTAAACTGCTCTCTCTCTCTCTCTCTCTCTCTCTCTCTCTCTCTCTCTGTGTGTGTGTGTCGATCGCCGCAGAACAGATCAAATGAAGGTTACGCCGTCCTCTCTCATGGCCTACATCCTGTTGCCAGAGCTAATTGCATAATTTGTTTCAGAATTAACAGCTAATAGCAGTCTCTTCTAGGCTCCTGCCAGCCCCCTCCATCCGTCTTTCTATTTTTTCCTATTTTTCGTTTCCAACCTCTCATTCCATGATGCCTGTACATGCAGAAGCTTGAGACAACATAGCAATAAAGACAATTGACAACAAAACAAAAAATATTCCCGCTGGAGTATATTATATCCACACCCGTCTGGTAATGAATTATAGTATAAATCCCCCCGTTTGGCCTTCGCGTACTGAATCAAATAGCATTGTTAAAATCTACAAAAGATTCTTCTCACTGTATTATCTTTTGTCAAAGGAAGTGGTGAAAGCAGACAAAGAAAAGAATGATTCATAATGAGAAAAAAAACTGCACATATATGAAGGGGCTGCGAGCCTCGTTTCCGCCGTCAAACACGCGAGCAAGCTCACGCCTCCCTGCAGGCGAGCCGATATCGTGCCCGTTCTGATCAGCTGACGTTCGCCACAGCGGGGCTACGCATAAGACAAGCCCACCTCGGCGCACGTGCAGGGACGCCAGCCTGCTAACAGACGACTGACGATGCGAGAGGCTGAGAAAGACAGATGAGCCGCTCCGGAGGTGGCCAGTAAGTCAAAGCCCCATCGCACCAGGCAATAACCTTCTCTGCTCTCCGTGCAATAACCAGCCCGCATTTCAAAACTAAACCAAACAAAAAGGAAGGGGGAGGCATGGGAGGGAGAGAGAGAGAGAGAGAGAGGGAGACCAGTACTGCAAAACAAAGAGACTCTGGATTCAATCAATACTGAGATCCAGCTGTCAATCACTGGCTGTATTAACCTGCGGTTGGAGGGTGTGACTGTTTTATCTGTCCTGGACACTTCAGCGACCGTGGCAACCGTTACGTCTATCTCGCAGCATGGGCACGAGGCTGCCAGGAAGTGAAGCGAAATGTGTTATTTGGCTCCGATCACAGTGAGAAAGAAAATATTTCCACAAGAAGTTGTTTCAATCAATAAATCCGTGGCAGACGGCCTCACTGCCTCCACGCCGTGCGCCTACGAAAACAACACGCGTCACTGAAAAGCTACAGTGCGACCTCTTCCCATTTTTCAAATTAAAGGTCATGTTCACCTAAAACATTAAAGGTGGTGAAGCCATGGCAGGTAGTGAATGAGTTTATTCGCCTCCATCTGTCTTGAAAAATACCCAACATATTTGATTGCTAAGTCAGAAGGGTCGCCGTGGTAAAAATGTGAATATTTTCTCCTAATCACATGACTTGACCCCGGTAGCCAATGATCTGTATCTGGCTCTGACTCGTTCCTGATGTACTACAGCTTGCAAACAGAGCCCCAGGCACAGAAATCTTAATTAAGGTCCTTCCCGAAGCACAACCTTCAGACGGTGTCGCTGAAACAAAAGGAGGAGAAATAATAGAAAAGAAACACCTTTTTTTCTTTACCATTTAGGAAATAACAGCAGCTCGTTGAAATCTATTCAAACCTTTGCCTGCATTTGGAATTTGATTGTAACCCGAGGTTGCCTTTTCTATTATGGTGGAAAATAATGTTACAATGCACAGCACCGGTTTTTAAATTGAAATTTGACAGGTCTACCAAGCCGAGATGTGGAAAAAATGGAGGCTCAATATTGCATATTCTCATAGCAGCTTCCTTCTCTCCTTTTATGTGAAAAGAACTATTGTTGCCAATTTCCTTCAGTGGAAAGCACTTTCTTTCTTCACCTGATTTATCTCATGTCAAACATTATTCCAGCCAGCATATACAATTTCATAAGAGTTGATGTTGTGACTGGGCACTTTTTTTCTTAGTTAAACAGTGATCGAGCCAGGACTGTCTGGGAGGACGTCAAATAGGCCCAATAGTGCTTTTCAAGGGGGTCGGTCATCTCCATCCATTGTTGTAAACAGGACTCTTTTATTTATACATTTACAAAATAATACAATGAATAATAAATAATACTACAATAATATTAAAATACAGTAACAGAGTATCACATTAGACATATGTTTTCAATACACTAAAGAATATATGTTATTATTATTATTGTTATTATTAGTGTATGTATATACACACATCATATATTTCTTGTGTATATATGTAAGAAAATACACACACAATAATATATTTTCTAAAATACATTTTTCTTTTTTTATACACACACACACACACACACACACACACACACTAGAGTATGTTACTCAGGAATCATCCAATTGTAACTTGTCAATAGTGGGTCTAAAGTGTGCTGGCCACTCTCTGTTATTGGATGTGTGTCTCTGTGTTTGTGTCTGTGTTTGTGGCTGTGTGTGTGTGTGTGAGTGTGTGTGCGTGTGTGTGTGTGTGTGAGTGTATGAGTGAGAGAGAATGAGTGTGTCATAATACTTTCACTTTCAGCAGTGCCCCCTGTAAGCCCCCCACAGCCGGAGCAATATCAGCTGCACCAGAGACAGCATGTGACCCAGCTTTACTCATCTCAGCTAAAGCCATCTCTCTCTCTCTCACACACACACACACACACACACACGCACACACACACACATGCATATGCTCTCGCAAACCTACACGGGCACATGAACGCACACTGTGAAAAAAGCACACAAGCTGAAAGGAGAGCTAATAACAGTCTTACCTGCTTCACCGAGTCAGCAGCAGCAAAGGGAGCGAGACAGAGGAGGGAAACAAAAGAAGTCGATGTGAATGGCAGCATGAAAAAAAAAATTCATGCTTTATGAGACAGTATTGTGATACATTATAAGACGGGTTATAAGCCCACGAGGAGGAGAGATAAAGGAACCAACAGGAAATTACATTCAGCATATAGCCTTCATGTAGCCCTTTTAAACATTGTTATATCCATGTCTAATTAATCACTGCTCAATTAACATGGTTTAATTTGTGTAAACAAATGAAGCCATGGTTGAGATGAATATAGCCTTTATCTTGTGCCAGTGGTATTGTTAGCACTGCTGTGTCCAAATTAAGAGCACATTTACCACTATCCCTGTTGCATAAGATTTGGGGTTTGGGTTTCAGTGAAGAGAATAAACACGCTGCAGGTGATTTGGATTAATTTGCGTATATCTTGACGAAATCTGACCCCTGGGTTGAGATGTAAAACACTGCCCGGTAGAAGATGACGTACATTCCCAGCATTACACCCGTTTGTTAAAACATCTGTTTGACATTTTGCTTTCTTGCCGATAGTTAGACTGAGAAATTGTGCAACACATAATCAACTTCTGGTTTTAAATGTATTAATCAAACGAGATGTAAACGGATGATAAAACACGTCAATATGTGAGCTTTAGAGGTGCTGGTAGCTTTGGACGGAGCCAAGCTAGCTTTATGTTAAGCTTAGCTAACCAGTGGCTGGCGCTAGCTTCATATTTACTGTAGACATGAGTGGCTTCATTGAATATTTGCCAAATGTTCATTTAAAGTATTAACTCTCATGTCTCAAAATAAATATAGCAAAGAGGGCTTAAATATAATATTGTATTTATCTCTTTATATTTGTCATATTCTTATTTACTTGGCTCATAATGACAATAATCTTGTGCTTATAATGATGTTCATGATCCTTCGTGAACTCCACTTCATTAAGACAAAAATGTAGAAGATGGTTTGATCTCACTCTTCCCACGAGCTGCATGAGAAACCCCATCCCCCCCGGTCTGTATGGTAAACACCACGCCGTTGCAAACCTGCCACATACATATTCCAAAACAAACACCCCGTATCCTGAAAAGCAAGCATTAGGAACGGGCAAACGGGGGGAAAGATGGTAGGAAAAGGCCGGCGCGCTGATTGGCTTTTCAGAGCGAGCGAAGCCCAGAGATTTCAATCAAGATTTCTGACAGTCTATTAGGATTGGCATAGGTTATCATTACCTTGTGTGTCGGCATCCTAATGCATGTTTTCCTTATCGACGTTTAGCACGTTGATAACGCCAGAGAACAGCAAAATGTCATTCTCTGGGTAAAGGTAGGCCTACGCGTCTTTGAAATGATCAACTTTATCGTGCGGAGACATATTGTGGGAGTCAACTTGGGTAAAGATTGGAGTTATTTCCCCAATTTGCCTCTTGTAAACATAACTGTACCTGCAAAATGTCGTAACTAGAGGTTAGAGTAAGGGCTTGGTGCAATAATGTTTTGGAAGAAGCGTTGATGTCAAGCGCAAACATTGCATGCAATTGACTTTTGTGCCGTTTCTTGTTCTTTCCAAATTGCTCCATAGCCTCTTGTGTAATGACCACTACCACCTTAATATCATAAAACTCGTTATGACAAAAAATAATGAGGCGATTATTTGCTGAGGCATATAAACACAGTATCTATTCTTTAAAAAAAAAAATCCAATCAGAGATTAATTTGAACAAGGTTAAAGCAGGAACCTCTGTAAATCAGTCTGCATTCATCAATAAATGAATAGGAGTTATTGTCACAGTATCTGTTGTCCACAGCTGCTTTATGCTGCACCAAAAGCTTTCTCTGTTCATTAAATCCCAGCAGCCATCTGAAGACAGCGGGACACATATGTTGATAAATAGCCGGCACGGCTACAAATCTCGCCGACTGTCACTTTAAGCACACAGTGGTCTCCACAATGCTAACCCATGCTGAACTCTTTTATATCTCCAGATGACATCTCTGCCGAGCCTTCCAGCCTTTTTGGCGAAGAGAGCCACTTATCATTCAACCTCGCCGAGGACGGTATTCCAGGAACACGAGCGAACAGACAAACGGATGAAATGCTACCAGAGTCGGAGACGATCTAAGGACGTGTACCTACGGATATGCAAATAGAGATTAGAGGGAAGTGGGAATGAAGAGGGGAGGGACTGGCAGGGAGACAAAGTGAGGCAAGGCAAAAAAGCATGCCACAAGACACTGGGAGATTAGGCAGGTTTCTTGGCTGAGGCCACACACACACACACACACACACACACACACACACACACACACAGAAACAGAAGTGTGTGTTGCTGGCAGGCTGCTCTCTTGTCTGTCACAAGGATCATCCAGCTCTGGACAGATGTGGATTACATCTGTACTAACGTGGTTTAGGATCCTGTATGTGCGGTGATAGCGCATGGTGATGATGTATGAAACTTCACCATCCAAACCTCACAATAAACACATACCGTGTGTGCAATACACTTCACTACACCATCAACCCAAACCTCACAATAAACGCGTCAATATCCAGTAAATCTACAGTTGTTACAACTCATCATTTGCTGTTGTCGAGTCAGCATCGACCAAACAATCAGATTTTTATTATAACTGAAAGGTTTCTGTATGAACAGTATGAGTCAGTGTCCTAGGTTTTGATGAGTTTTAGGATGTTATCCATCCTGAAAATACTTCAGAATGTGGAACTGGAAATGAATATGAAATATAACTTTTGGAATTTCAGCATCAAAATCACATCAATATTCAAATGATTAGGGCTGTCTCTGGTGGCACGGACCGAATGATGACTGTCTACTACTAGTATTAAAGACTTTTGAGAAAACTGTGCAACATTTCGGGGCTTTGGCATAGTTGTTCCGTTGCCTTAGAAGCATAGAAAACAGTGTTCACTCTACATTCATGCACAACTTTTGCTGGGAACATCGGTGGCAGAATGAGAGAACGAAATTCCTGTGATGTTTGTTGGTGTCGGCATCGGTATGGAAAATGTACAGTACCCTGTCCTTTAAATGAGCAGAAGTTTTGGTTCCGTTCTGACCTTCAACAGCCCATTTCTGCACACTGCCAGAAACAGCGAGAGAGAAACAGCATTTGATGCCATTGTCCTCATTCCGCTGACATAGTTGCCTGCTTATCTTTTTGTGGTGAATCTGGCGCTGCAGACTGTACTGAATCAGATACACAGACCATTACCACTCAGATGTTGCCGTTGTAGTGCATAAGTCTCTCATGATTTGATTGGCAGGCCGAGCCAGGCAGCAAGGCGGTGCTATAATTACTAATGGTGAGGCTGTACGCGCAAAAACAAACACAAAGTCAACACAGAACTCTACGTCGAGTCGAGCTGCAGCATTCATCTCAACAGAGGCAACATCCTCGGAGTTCTGCTAACATCATTCAATCACGGAGGTAATAGATGTCGTTTTTTTTTTTTTTTTTGCAGCTACAAGCGAGTTTGGGGAAAGGAGCTTTTTTGTCAGTGTGCCTTTTTCCCTCCTCACTCTTTGCTTTTCCCCTCTCACCACCTGCCACATGTTGCTCTGGCAGACAGTCGACTGCACAGACGAGGAGGAAGAAAGCGAAACGAGGAGCGCGGAGAAGCGTCGGGAAAAGGCAAGGAGCTGGGAGAAAACCCAGCAAGAAGAGAGAGAGAAGACAGAGAAACACAGGGACAGTGAGATGAGTGAAGGCAGAGAAACTGGCAGTCAAAGTGGAGGAGGAGGAGGCGTGAAGGAATAAGTAATATACATCCAAACAGAGCAAAACACATGAGAGTGTGAGACAGAGTCGTGCTGGCAGCCATCCATCCACCGCAGTGAGGCTGACACTAACACACGTGTCAAGCAATTAAGACCCAGCTGTGGTGGTGAAGCCATAAATCATCAGCAGACGTATGAAACCCTCTTCTACTTCATTATGTACTTGTAAATATTGATGTGGATTTAACAATGCAGCCCACAGAAAGGTCAAGGCTGGGGAAAAATGTTGCATTTAGCATGTCTGGATGTACACAGGCGCAAAAATTACACCTGCAAAAAGGTAGACGAGGGAATAATAAATTACGTTTAACAACTCCCTACGTTCAACTTAACCGAGGATAATCTCCAGGAATATCCTGACTGGAGAGGTGGAAATCACTTTTATGGCATGTTTGCTCCACAGCGCCAGCCTTTTTTTTTAAAGCAGCTGTTTCAAACTGTTGCAAAATACACTTTTACGACAAGAGTTAAGAGGAGAAGGTTGACCCCACTCTCATGGCTGTGTATTACAGCTGTAGCTTGAGCTAGCAGGCATCGGTTGAGCTTAGCATAGAGAATGCACACAGCTAGTTCGGCTCCATCAAGAGTTTTTTTTTTTTTTTTAAAGCCTTCAGCACTTCTAAACATCACTAAATAGTCCAAAATCTCTTACTATATAATGAGTTCTCCATGCTGTCCGGATGTTTAGAATACCCTATATAGTGGACTCAAGGTATCCCCCAATTCATCCTGAACAGTAGACTCCGCTTATGTGGGCTATGGTTGTTGGTCTTGTTCGGCTAAGACACTCCCCTTCATACAGTAAGAGGACCGGTCTCATCCTCAGCTGCCAATGTCTCTATCTCAAGTATGTATCAACCAATTAGTAGTCAAACTGGAGATCTGAGGAAAATGTGTTTGAAGAGGCCCCCGATTCCCTCGTGGCACCACCCCACTACCCCAGAGCCCTGGCCCTGTGATATTATGTGACCGGCGATGAGAGCCGACCCATTTGTATGTCACTGAGCGTGCCACAGCAGGAGGAAGGGCCATTCTTCTGCCATCTGCTCCACACAGAGCCACAGTCGCCCACTGCCCCATTGATTTCAACTGGCTGGAGGTGCAACTGCTGAGCCAGTCGACACACAAGGAGGAGCATTCAGACGCTGCCAGCTCCGACGCTCAGCTCGCTTACACAAGCTCACTTGTACAAAGTGGAGGGGCCAAAAACTAGATAGATGACGGTGGAAACAAACGGAGGAATAATGAGCTGTGCAGAATGCACGATGAACGGCAATACATCTGTTTGTCATTTTGCTGAACTTTCTGCCATCATATTAAAAAAAAAACTATAAAAAAAACACAAAACCCAACTGACTAATTAGACGTAGGTTACATGGTTAAATGTAAATGTGTCATTATTTTGTGAAGCCAGCGCATTCGCCAGCAAGGGCAAAGCATTTCACTGATGGGGCCTAATTAAATCTGGGTTTATCTGCACACAGCCAATGAACCTTGATGAGCAATGCCATCTCATTAAATATCAGTGATGAATAGATGGACGGATAGATAGATGAGTGCTTGGATGGATGGATGGTTGGACGGAGAGTTTAGAAGACATGCAGGCGCTCAGTCTCGCTGTCAAAACAACCCTGAGACGAACACAAGGAAGAAAAAACACTGATGCGTGGACGCAGTCAGTCTAGCAAACAGCTGGCTGCTGACAGGAGTGTCAACCGGACCGGTGTGCCATCTCTTCATTGGACACCTCATGCGTGACCGCTGCTAAGTTTGGAGCGCCCACAGACAAACAACATGGGGGAAGGAAAGTTGTCGCTGTCAGTGAGTCAGACGCTCACGAGGGGGAGACGAGGGTGAGATGGCCACTGCTGTCTCCTACAAGGAGATAGTCGCCAGTTTTGGTGGAGAACCACCGCCGAACCCCCGGTCATTAGTGTGACTTAAGTGTCACGACTCGGCGCGCTTGTTAATAGTCCTAAATGCACTTATAATTGAGAATGTAATAAAACCATTTAACTAAGCCCACTCCGTTGAGCTCATTATGAATTTATTTAAGAGTATGACAGCATAAAGCGTGGCTGCCAGCACTCGCACAATGTTGGCACAGGTAGGCTTTCGCAGAAATATTTCCAAACTTCTTCTTTTTTTTAATGTTCACGCACATGATCCGTCTTTAAGGGCTAAATATGCAACCGCGAGTAGGCGCATGGCAGTCATTCAGACGTGACTCAAGAAATAACTAATTGGCCGACCATGACTAAAAACAATTTTTAATATCGCTTCTTGGAGCAATACCTCGTTCTAAATCTGCAGAGCTGAGTCTCACCCAAGATAAGATATTCTCTCTTTTTTTTGCGCTTTGTTTGCTTTCTTCCTGGCAGCGTTCTTCCTTTCTAACATATTTTTAGAGCATCTCGCCTTGAGCTACACAACATACACATATAATGTGTGTGTTTGTGTGTGCCCACGTTCTGTCCGGCAGTCTGCACATATCACATGTTTCTCTGCATAAGCATTAACCTGTCAAATATATATTTTACTGCTTCCTGCTGTGTGTGTGTCTGCGCGTGCATACACTGGCTACATAGTGTGCTTTGGCGCTAGCCTAATCTGCTTTTATTGGCTCTCTCAGGTTATCCCGCAGCTGAGACGTGAACATGGCAGAGGGATGCTCACCATCAGTGGCACCGGTAATACACACAGGAGTGTGTTGTTTAATGCCTTCCCTACCATTAACTGTCAGGGTGCATGCTTGTGTGTAACTGCATATATGTGTGTGTGTGTGTGTGTGTGTGTGTGTGAGAACGAGGGAAGCATTTCCTCCAGCGGCCCTCCGGAAGACAACAAACACTTCAAAGGATCCATCCTTGATACTGAGCATGATATCTGCCTGAAGACACGAGGTTTTAGCGCTGATCCGCCACTGTTTTCTCTACGATTAGCCAGGCGGCAGAGCAAAATGTCATTTAGTCGAAACACTGTTCTGGTGGATTTGCGGCACTGTTTGTCTTCTTAAATCTACAACAGAGAACTTGGCAAATGAACCTCAGCCCTATGAATAAAACAACAGGGGGAGGGAGGAGGTGGCGGGAGAAAAGCCCTCGCTGGGCTCCAGCGTTTTAGGAACAGCGTGGTAGAGGAGGCAGCGTAACTGGCAACTGGCAGTCACCTGCACGGGAGAAAAAACAAAAAAAAACTCCCATCTGACTTTGCTTCGAGGGGCTTTTAGCGTTCACTCAGCGAGGGGGGTGTTTGTCAGGCGTATTAACACGTAAGGCCTGTGTGGCTTCAACGCCGCTGCAGTGGTGTTGAAGCCATGTTGCGTTCTGTTCTACCGCAACCGCTTTTAACTGCTGTGACCCAGAACACACACTTGATCATTAGAGGCATTCATCACGCCTCCTGACACTTCATAACGTGGCGTTATTTATTTATTTTGTTTTGAAAAAGCTGTTTCTATGGCGCAACCAGTCTCATGGAGAACAGCCAAGGACAGCAGATCTGCAGCTTTGACAAGATAGATTCACACTTGTAATCCATGCTGCACATGGTCGTTATGTATTCTAAATACCAGCTGCTACATGGGGAAACATGTAGGTCAGGCATCATGTGGTAATTATAAGAGGAACATGTGGGTATCTTTTGTAGGGCTCCGATATCTCCTACTTGCTAAAAATAGTCTGGAAACAGGTGGCAAATGTTATTTAGAGCTGCAGCTGATGACTATTAATTAACTGGCTCATAAAAATGTTTTTTGGATTATTTGATTAATTACATCAAATGCTCATTTTAAAAACTGGAAGAATTGATGGTTGTCAATTATCTGTTGATCCAACAACTACTAGATGGATGACCATAAATCTTTGTTCAGATATTCAAGGTCTCTAAAGTATAAATCTGAGACTGTATCCCAATGTCCCCCATTGAACAGATATATAAATATGAATGGGACAGCTCTTACACTTAACCTTGTGATTGGGTTTTTGTTTTACGTTGTTTTTATAGAGTAATTCAAAATCATAAAACATATGTCAACACATGGGCAGTTTTGTGTCTTCTGCTGATCATGGATTTAATTAACTTTTTGCACACATAAGCGATGAGAATCAATGAGGTTTGCTAAACTAAAGATTTGATATCTCCAAGAAAACCGTCTGTAAAGACCTCACATATTCAACCCACTTGGTCCACAGTCCAAAAAAAGTAATATTTTCAATAAATATAATTTACTATATAAATCACCTTCGTAGAAGGTTCAGGAAGTAACTTTTTTACAAGCTGATATTAAAATGCCAAACATTCATCACGACACCGTGTCTACACCTGAAAAACTGTCTGAAAAACTGACGTTTTGCCAGTTGGAGCCTGAAGTGAGCGTGGACATTGGTTTTGGGCCTCGGGGCCTTTCATGATCCCTTTTCTTTCTCTTTCCACCTGATTAAACAAATTAAAACACATTAGGGAACATCACGTTTCATTTGTGAATGGGACGTAGCTGAGTGAGCTAGCTAGCAAGCCATGTCATTAACGGCTGTGCTGTCGTCCATCATGTGACATAAGAGGTGTAGTTCACGTAGATGAACGTCATTGTAAAAATACAACTATACCAAAGTGCAACTTCCTTGACTTGCAAAATGATCTTTTAAATTGACAAACATAATATGTGTAGTTCATGGTACACGTATTTGACTCTCCATACATATATTAACCGGAATAAGGTGCCAGGGGGAACTCTCTATTAGGACTCCAGCTAACGCAGGCATGGGGGTCATTAGTCCAGGGAGACGGTTTGGCCCAGTGACATTTCAACCAGCCCAGTCAGTCATTCCTCACTAATGAATATGTTAGTGTCTGGCCAAAGAGAGCCTGTGTAATTTTTCCATCCTTTTATCACAAGGATGCAGGCCGACACTGCCGTGGCATACGTTCAACACTGCGGGGACAGACAAACGGGCTCTGCCAACAAGATGGAGTGTTTATGTATTTCCCACCTCCCTGTTAATATTCAGATACTTCTGCCCACTGGCACTGGGTGTCTGTTCCTGTGGTATACGCAGCACTGCTTTAGCATGATATCCTATCTCGCCGGTATTGATGACAATTCAATGTGCCCTCCTGACCCACCGGGTTCTAATCACCATCATAATCCACCCACTCACTCTCGCTCGCCTCCTCCACAACAGAGCGCTGGTGGCTGCATCACCAACAGGCTCATTAACTGGCCGTGTCAAGGGAAGCTTGGTTTATGGTGGAAGTAGGTTGGTTGGCATTAATTAGTCCAACACTTGTCCATATGCATTATTCACTTGTGTAGGAGGAATGTTGGCCAAGGAAAGCCATGAAGACAAATGTGATTGCTTCACTCTATGTGCCTCCATATGAAGTGATATGCAGCTAATCATAACATTTACATATTCACATGTGAAAGCTGCTTACCATTGTGTGAAAACTTCTCAACGAGTGATGCAGCATTAATCGAGGTTTGGTTAATTTTCAATGTTTTATTTGTATCGGGGTTACATAAAACCCGTCTTTGGAGCGTGTCAGACAACGATCAACACTAAAAGAAAGGCGAGAGTTTGGTGAAGAAACACAGCCAAGCATTAATGTGCCATTAGAGGCAACTTTTGGCTGCTAGAAATGTCTTGGATGACATCTTGATGTAATAAACTGCCCCAGCAAGCTTTTAGATGTAGCTTTGAGGCCGACTGCCAGCAATGTAAGAGCGCTGGCACATTCAGGCATGACAAGAATATTTAAAGACCAGTTTACAATACAAGAATAGACACAAGCAAGCGATTCAAATGTTGCCTCAACAAGTCGGGCAGACATGCTGACAGGCTAAACAAATATTAGCGGCCACGGTCTTTTCTTTTTAAATCACGATGGAGAACGGTTTACAATGTCAGCCTCTAGAACTGTCCGTATGTCAGCTGGAATTAGGGTGATATTACCTGATATAACCCCTTTTTAGTTCCCACCCACATGTTAGACACCCAGACTGAAAGAGAGAGTTGTTTGGCATCCCATCGTAGTGGTTATGAAGCTTTATTTTGTGTTTGAGCACGTCTTTGAAGTTGTATCTTGTTTCTTTGCATTTCTATTTGTTTTATTTCATTATGGGTCATTTTGTAGTTGTTTTACATCTCCTTGTAGTCATTATGGGTCTTTTTGTAGTTGTTTTGCCTCTCCTTGTAGTCATTATGGGTCTTTTTGTAGTTGTTTTACATCTCCTTGTAGTCATTATGGGTCTTTTTGTAGTTGTTTTACGTCTCCTTGTAGTCATTTTGTAGTCTTTATGGGTCTTTTTGTAGTTGTTTTGCCTCTCCTTGTAGTCATTATGGGTCTTTTTGTAGTTGTTTTACATCTCCTTGTAGTCATCACTCATTATTGGTGTCTTTGTAGGTTTTTTTGCATCTTATTTGTGTTGTTTTTGTTGCCTTCACTCCAAAAACTTCATCAGTACCAACGCTGTCACACAGAACATCAAAAGCTCGCCACTAGAAAACAGTACTACAGGAAGACCTATCAGTCAGGCATTTAAAAAAAATGTTCTGCTGTAAATATTAAATAAAAATTACTATAACAATAGGGCCTTCACTGGCCCGATGTTGTCTGTTCTCGGGTCCTAAAAAACAAACTGCAAAGATACAGTTTATAGTGTACAGGCAGTATAGACTAATTTCTTAGCAAATATTAATTTTAATTTCAGTTTGAACATTTCAATTAACATTTAACTCCAGTCTGATGGTTAGCCCAAATACTACATTAGTCTTGCAACGGCCATCTGCCAAACCATAGCTGAGGGGAAAGTGGAAGGCAATCATCGCTACATTTTTATTAACAACTCCATTTAAATGGCTTAGTGGCAGCAGCAATCTGCAGAGGGCACCTTCAGCAATCAACGGCGTTTGAGCACAGCTGCCATATGAGGTGCACTGTGGGTAGCGGGAAGAGCTGAACAATGCAATTAATTCTTCTGGATAAGAGAAAAAGAAGGAATTCTACAATCACAGTGCCATAACCTATTTGCTATACACAGGTCCTTTTGAATAAGTGCTTCATTTAATAATAATTGATGGAGGGGAATTCTGAACGCCGGTTGTGTGGTAGTGCATATGGCGACACACTCCCTCCCTTTTCTCTCGCTCTTCTGCCCAGCTTTTCCTCCTCTCTCCAGAAATGTATTTTGTGCTTGAGTGAATTAGGTGATCATTTTTTATCTTACATGCCGCGCTGGCTTCTGGAGTTTCTAGCTCCAAGGAAATTGGAAGGGAAGAAGAAGTCGAACATTTATCGCATGCCGAGGTTAATCTCCTGAAATGGTGGGATTTGGTCAGAGGAAGTAGAAAATCCACGCTTTGCCACTGTTATTTCTTTCCCCCCAACTCTCCCTCCTTCGCTCTCTCCATCCTGCCTTCCTCGTGGTGGAAGTAAAATCCTTGGAGCTGAACAGCGGAGACAAGGCGGAGTAGCAATGCATAAATTAAGGCAGTGACTGTACTCATCACTCACTGTCTGATGCGCTGATAATACTGTGTGCTGAGTGATCATCTTTCATCGCCGTTGTTAATACCTCATAACGGCGAGCGCCTGCTGCACCGTTGTGTTTCGTCTAGCGGGGCATGTGATGTTTACTACGACGCGGCGGCAAACGCCTTTGATTTCGACGGAGCTACTTGTGATCGCTCCACGGCAGAAGAAAGAAACTCGTAGACGAATAGAAACTGAATGCAGGTGTCTGTTTCTACTGAGCTGATTCATAATAAATACTAGAAGAAGTCGGCGTACAGTGAAGACTTCTTTGTTTTTAAAGATTTTTTCAAGTCATGTAAGAAAAATAAATGTCAAGTTTCTCATTTGTTTAGTTGCTGTTCTGGAATTATTGATCATATCAGGTGATCCTCATGAGTTTTCTTTCTTTGGAAGTGTAGATGTTAACATTTTCACTTTTTTTCCCCTGATGCCTTCAACACCTTAAAATTTGAGTTTCACATCCGTGTATTGACCTTCAAAGTAGCAGCTGAAAATTAAAAATTAGAGAAAAGAACATTGAAATAGATGAAGAAAGTTTTGTGAGTTTATTTTGGTAACTGCATTATAGGGTCTACGGGGTCAATTATAAGAGTTTTAAACATGGAAGATCAGTCCAGCTTATATATAAGAGACCCTTTCAATATTGAGTGAACAAATTATCTGCTGATGAAGACCACATGGTAGGACTGAAAGCTCCAGAACAACTTCCCTTTAATGAACCCTCAGGTGAGATACAGTAGCTTTTGTCAACAGCTTTTTCCGAAATCAAGAATGAACTTCAAACTTGATTATTTTTATTACAGTTCTAGTTCCTTTGACCAGTCAGAATGTTGATGTTTTTACATTCAACTTTGTTTTCCAAGTTTCAAAACTCAAGTGCTCATTTGTGTGACTTACCACAAGTCTGGCTCAAGTCCAAGTCATAAGTCGACAGGCATTTGCATAAAATGAGAACTTCTTTCCATAACTTTCTCCTGAATATTGTCAGAAATCACTTTGTAGGACATTTATCAAAATCACCTTGCAGCCTCCAAAGAAGTTTAGCTTCTCCTTCTTTTAACATCAAGAGAAAGCATCAGTCACCACTCAGTACCAGCCATTTCCATCACTACTGTACAACGCGTTTATCTTTGAGTTTTTTTACCAGCACTAGAGACCTTTCACTGTAAACACATGCTTGACAAGACGGCTGCTGCTGAAGAGCCCAGAAGCCTCAGATTAAGTGGATTCGGCTAGGAGATTTATACCTGCACTTCATGGCATTTGCAAATGTCTACCTCAGTAGTGGCAGAGTAATTCCACCCTGTCATATTTGTCTTTAGAAACTGTAACAAATTACAGTGAGTTTGCGGCGGAAAGAAAGTCTTCTCTGCCATTTCCTAGCTTGCTTCTCTTCGTTTAGCTTGTGCTTTTTCCCAATTTCGGGCGGCGGAGATAAGTCGCTGATGGCAAGATTGCAGGGGCCATCCATTTCCAGGGTGTGGCAGGTGACAGGGAGACATGTTTCATTCTGCCTCGTGCTGCGTGATGTGGTTCCCCCTTTCCCCTCTCTGTCTATTCTCCCTCCTCTGTTCTCCTCTCCTCAGCTTCCACCCTTCCATCACTTTTCTTCCTCCCCTCTCCTTCCCTCCCTCCGGCTTTTGACTTTCTCCCCACTTTCTAGAGGGGTGCCTGTCAGCATAACTCAACCAGTCAGCTCAAGGGACAGGATAGGGGTAATTGGGGTAGAAGTGTGTGTCAATGTGTGAGCGCGTGAGAGACGGTGCTTTCGTGGCAGACATAACTGCCGTTCTCTTTTCCACCACCTACTAATGAGGTGTGACTTGTGTCTTGTTGTACAGACATCATACCCTCCCTCACCTACACTCACACCTCCCGGTGACCCTCCCTTTTCACTTCTCCCCTCTTCCTTTCCAGCCACGCTGGGGATTCTGACAGGGGGCCTGACCAGAGCACAGCACACAGGATGTCAACACATTGCACATGGCTGCATCAACCCACAGCAGCGTCACTCCTGCATGTATCAACACTCATCTGTAAAGAGTGCAGTTTATGAAATAGTGTGGAATTACAGGTTTGTCTACCTTGAAAAAGTGACAAAAGAAAACTTTGAGGCACCATACATTCAACTTTATCTTTCTCTGTGATTGACCTTTCAAGTGCTTTGAGTGCACCCACACATGCAACCCCCGATCACTCAGCTTTCTGAATAGTGGTGACTTGAGCAATAAAGTTGAAGAGCCCTGCTGTAGACCTTCATTCCTCCAACTCTGTAACTTTTTTGTTTTCCAAAAGATTACATAATATTCTTCTGGGGAGTGCAGTTAGTGACAGTGTGGGCTCCATGGTTACTCTAACAGCTTGATGGAGTAGCAGGGGGGGGGGGGGCATTACACTGAAAACATTATATACGAACAAAGTAAGAAGATTGTTGTACAATCAAGCCTATTGTCCAACTCCACTACCGAAATCCATTGAAAACTAATTCCCAGCCACAGTGTAGGCTGTGATATGTCACGTACATGCTCTATATGCATCCCAAGGAAATTTTCAAAAATATACACCCGTTATTGCCACATATGACGTGTTCTTAGAGATAGCATTGATAAAGTCCTGTAAACACTGGAATTTGTTCACCTTAATTCTTCTCTGGCATGACAGGCCCAGTGTTTTCTGGATATAAGTGAACCAGACCCTGACCTGCTCTCATTCACACGCCTCGGTCCCAGCAATGAGCATTTAGCCTGTGCCCTCCCTGTTGCTCAACCTGCCAGCTACTTTAATAAACCACTTGCTTGCTGTGGCGGCTTGTAGCGCAGCAGTGAGGCCAGCAGTCCCGTCGCTCAGCTGCAAAACGGGCCTGTGTACAATATCTCCTCTCATTAAGTCAGCTATAATGTGTCCCCCAGGCAGGAGTCACACGTAATGTGAAGCCGTCTCATTAGCGCCGTCACGTCACTTTCATTTAGGAGCTATCCGACAGCATTACGCGCCTCTTTGAGCGCTCTGGCCCTCCCGGCCCTAGTTCAGCATGTCCAATGACTTATTCCTGCTTAGCACTTCACATTTCCTTAACTTTCACTCATTACGGGTGTATTATAAAAAACATATTCCCCGCAGAGTTCTGCCAATTTAATCTTTTGTTAAACGTGTGAGGTAGAGTTGTAATCTAATAAACCTCATTAGCTGGAAATAAGGCTTGATGAAGACGAGGGGAATTTCGAGAGGTCTGCTAACCGCCCTGCTTTGGCCCTGAAAGAAATTACTAATCAATGACCAGCCCACAACTAATTGCTGAAATAGCTTGCACAGACATTCCCAGGAAAGATTATGGGAATATGGCTGTCAATTTGTTCCTTTTCAACTCAAAACGGAGGGTAAATTAAATAGATGGTGAGTCCGTAGTAAAATAATGCCATTTTAATTAATTTACAATGGCATGCTATAGAGTTACTGTAATGGAATACAGCAGTATTTTAAGCTAATTAGTTTTAACTGCCTTTAGAAATTGTAAACTTAATTTAAACAACATTACTATTGAGCCGAAGTGATTAGAAGAGGAATATCGCAGCCTCACAAGGCAAAACAAAACCCCAGGCGTGAATGGTAATACAAGCATTTTCTATTCATTCTGACATTAAGCTGATCATTTAGACAGTCGCTAGTGTTTTTACATACTTCAAATAGAACTCCTGCAAAAAGGAAAGAAAGACATAAGGAAATCACTGTTTGTTCAGACGTTTTGTCGGAGAGAAAGGCAGGGGCAAGAGAGAGGAGCCCGATGAGAGGGAAAGTGGCCCTGAGTGGCGGGTTGGAAGCATTCATCCAAGTCAAAGAGGAAATTTGAGATGAAAATGGTCACCCGGGTGGGAGCGCAGGGCTGGTTATTGATTTGTCCTCACGGGCAACCGTCATTGAGACAAACTAAGGGGAAATCCCTGGAGGTGATCATTACTGCTGAACGCATGTCAGTGGGCCCATTAGGGAGCGTGGCTGCCCCTGGACTAAAGGGAAGCAGAGGGGGGAAGATGCTGCTCTCACCGATCCTCATGGAAACAAGGCAGCACAGGAGACATCCACTGATAAATCACTGAGTGCTCACATTAGCTGAGTCACTTTATAGATCAGATACAGTCCACTAAAGGAAGGTATAAAAATTATGAGGAGAGGGGGTCAGAGAGGGGATAGGGAGGTTTAATAATATGTAATACCACCCAAGCTTAGCATGGCTTTGTCTGGTCTGGGATAATGGCAATTTTATTTCTATAGCACATTTCATGAGACGAAAATTCAATGGGCTTTACAATAAAATAGTAGTAATAAAAATGGCATAATACACAAGGATACAAACCAACCTCAAGAGCAGAACCATAGCAACTGAAGGCACCCTTGATGGACCTGGTTCTAATTTTGGGTACAGATAGAAGATCTCTGCCTGATGACCTGAGAGGACTGATCGGGTTATAATCAGAGAGCAAATGAACCGAGGATCCAAACCATTAAGTGCTTTATAGAATATTAGCAGGGTTTTGAAGGTGATTCTGTATTGAACCCGAAGCCAATGAAGTGATTTTAGAATAGGAGTAATGTGTTACATATACTTGTAAGGACTCAGGCAGCTGCATTTTAAATGCAGTAGTCTAACCTGCTTGAGAAAAATGCACGGACTACTTCCTGAGAGTCAATTTGGGCTTTTTATTTCAAATTGAAAACGCTCTTTTATTAATGTGATATTAAAAATTGAGATCAGTATATGAAGAAATACCAAGGTTTCTGACTTGCCCACTGATTTCAGAGACAGATACAACTGTGAATACATGTCCTGTCTCTGGTTTTTAGGACTATGAGTATCTCAGTCTTGTCTGTATTTAGCTGTAAAACATTTTTGGACATCCAGCAATGAATTACATCATTACAGTTTACTAACTTGTTAACAGAATTGAAAAGGAAAGAGAAATGTACAACTGTGTGTCATCAGCAGATGATTGGTATGATATGTTGTGTTTCTTTATAATATCAAGCGGCAGCATGTACAAATTGAAGAGCAGTGGCCCAAGGACTGACCCTTGTGTAACCCCAGAGAAAATGTTTCTTTTCTGCAGGTTTAAAACTACAGAAGGTAACAGAGAGGTGTCTGAAAACTGGTTAAGAACAGGTCCTGCCAAACCGATTGAAACGTGGCACCGTTGAATTAAAATGTCATGATCAACAGTGTCAAAGTTAGCATGATTAGATTAGTGAGATCAAGCAACGCTACAATCAAAGTTCTCTATGAGTCACTGCTGATGTTAAGGCCATTGATTACTCATATGGGAGTTGTTTCTGTGTAACATATAGTATGTGGTCTGAAAGATATTCAGTTGTTTGTATACTATCTGCCAGGTGTTGTAACTGAAAATCAGATTGTAATTCATTACAGATTAATCTAGATTACAGCACGCTTGAAAAAAGCAGGGAAAATGACAGCCTTCAGTTGTACTCAGCTCCACCCTCTCATGTCAGGTTTGGTTGCAAAACGGTAGTTCAAAAACTAAACCTTGACATTACGGTGACTACGCCTACTTCTTATACACAGACTACGATCTATAATGATCATCTTTCTTCCAAAATACAAACACCATGGGACCATTTGCAATATTTGGAGCACATGTCTCTTGGACTCTTTCCAAACACATTATGTGCAGTTCACTTAACACCATATTTGATTGACAACAAGCCAGGCAAACGTTTACAGGGAACAGCCGGCTGACTGTGATACTGTTGGAGACAAAAAAAAAAAAAATGCTATTTAAGTCCTGCTATTGCACACCAAGCTGGGCATCTTTTCAGGGTTTTTGTCCTTTTAGCTCACCTTCGGACCTTCTTTTTCCCATTTCTCTTTCTCCCCTCAATCCCCGTTGTCCTACATCATTTGATCCCACTTTCTATCCCCCCTCCACCCGTCCCCTCTGTCCGATCAGAGACAAATTAAACAAGTCCCCCCGTAATGGTGGAAACATAAGCCTCTGGCAGTGCTCTATTAGCCTGGCTGCTTATTTGTTAACAGACTGGATTAATGCGCTGTACTTGGTATGGGAGGCCACCTGCTCAGGCAGTGAAGGGTATTCACAGGCTCGCTGGTCCGCTCACTAATCTGCCTCCAAGGATGATGTGCGTTTCTGTGTCATGATAAGGTAGCTCACCCCCTTGTCTCCCCCTCTCCTCCTCTCTCTCTGTGAATTGTTAATTTCATCAGTTGAAGGACTCTTGACCCCTAAAGTGCCTTAACTCCATCGGTCAAGATGGTGCCGTGGATGGCTGCCTCAGTGCATTGGTGAGCATCGTTTTTAGCACAAATTCCAGTTTCTTTCAGTGTCACCCAGTGCTCTTTCATCAGAGATGAACTCATGAATCTGGGAAACAACTTCAACAGATGTATTTCCTACTATCTTACAAGATCCATTGAATTATTGGGCACTCTGATCAAAGGTGCCAGACTGCAACACCACCCACCCCACCATCACCATGCGTGATTCGCCAGTCAACAGTCAGCTTCCTGGGTTCTCCATCACATAGGACCTCAAGTGGAAGCTGAACATCAGCTCCCTCATCCAAAAAGCGCAACAGAGGATGAACGCCCTGCGCCAACCAAGGAAGTTCAACCTGCCAAAGACAATGATGGTGCACTTCTACACAGCCATCATCGTATGCATCCTCACCTCTTCCATCACCATCTGGCATGCTGCTGCCACACCCAAGGACAAGGGCGCACTGCAGCACATCATTCGCTTTGCAGAGAGGTTGATTGGCTGCAATGTGCCATTCCTCCAGGACCTGTACATCTCCATGATCCTGAGGCAGGCAGGAAAGATTGCAGCCGATTCCTCCCACCCTGGACACAAACTCCTTAAATTACTCCCGTGGTTCATCAGGACCAAAGCCTTACACCACAAAAAACGTTTCATGCTTTCTGCCCTCTGTGGAATGTGTGTATACCCTGCCACCTCCAAGTTCCCATTCTGCACTGGAATAATGCCGAATTTGTTTAAACTACAAATAAAACCAAATGTATAAATGCATCATAGTCATAATAAGTTCTTATAACTAGATATTGAGCATTAAAATTAGTGCTGCTAATTTCAAAACATTTTGTTTAAAATTAAACTACCAAACCCTAAACTCTTCAGGGTCTGTGGCCCCTCTGGGTCTGGGGCCATTCGCCAGTTTTGACCAGTCTTATGTAGGATGCACTCTTTTTAAGCACATTAGTATTATAGATAAACTGGAAATAACAAATGAACAATTTCCTGTGTATCACATTGTTTTTTGCATTCACAAAACACCAACAGGAAATAGGCAATTTTTAAAGATCAAGTATAAAGACTTTCATTAATCACTATATTCCATAAATCAGGGCAAGAGTAGAACAACTAGAGCAGCTATTTTTTTGAGATTAAAGGAAGAGTAACTCACCCAAGGCTAATGTTTGGTCATGTAAATATGTTTTACAAATGTCTGAACTTTTGTTTTCGTTAAAGTGGGGAACAGAGTAGATTCAACTGACTATAAATTATTTCCTCACATTTCACTGCTATAAACAGACGTGTTGCAACTACAACGCCAGTGTGCAAGATGACATTCAAGACCACATGTTCATAAATGCCAGCTGGAGATATAAAATCATAATAACAACCTAATTTTCAACAACATTGTGACGCATTTATTTTTGAAAACGCAATGAGTGTTGACATAATTCCAACACTCCACACCAGTGTAATGCCGCTGCCGTTTCCAATGACAGAACATCTTGTTAGAAAACAGTGTGGAGGTGGGAGGGGATTTGACTGCTAGATTGACTATTTCAAAGAATGACATTTTTAGCAGACAGCAGCAATAGTGAGCTAAATGGAACTGCTTTGAAAACCAAGATTAATTACCGTCAATTTTGTCAATAGATTGACTATTTTAAAATGGATTTTAATTAATACCAGTGTTTTGTAAGCAAGCTGACTTTCAAAGTGATGAATTACCTGTGATTCAAAGAACTCACACCTCTCCAGAACAATGAAACACAATGCATTGTCTGACAGAACAATAACAATAAAAAATGAGTCTATGGCATGTTACATTGGCTTACAATCTACACTACTGTAGAGTAATACGATTAAATGAAGTTTCAAGGCAGAGTAGTAGTGATACATGTGCTGGTGTCCATGACAACCTTTAACCACCGTATCATACAGCATGTTAACAAAGTGAGGCTGGGGGGGCAGTCTGCAGGAGGTGCTGATGGGTTGATGTTCTGGAGCCTTTACAACACACACACACACACACACGAACACGAACACACACACAGGGGCAATGTCACACGCCGCCAGGCACCCCAGGGCACTGCTGCATGTACCAAGTCAGGGAAGAGAAATGATCTGTGAATCCTGGGGGAGCAGTCAACTAATGTGCACTGAGCTCTGTGCTCCTGTACAACCTGGATAAGTGACATTAAAGGTTCCCTCCCCTGTTCACAAATCTCTTTTTCTTTCTTCGACAGTGTCACTGTCCAATGAAGTCAGAGAAGTCGTGCTTCTTTTTGTTCTCTTAAAAGAGGTTGGAGTGTTGAAAGAGGACACTTTCGTTTATATCGTGAATTCATCATGATGAGTTTAAAACCCTGTGACTGAAAGTCACTTTGGTAATTGACCTTTTGCTAAACCCTTCCCCCAGCAGCCATTGTCCAATCATAGCCTAGCAACCGTAACTAGGCACGGTAAGCCTGTCAAGCTTTTGGATTTTTTTTAGAGAGCAGACGTGTAAGGAATGGATTAAACAGTGTGTGTCTGCTTCAACATGAGATGCTCTAATGTAGCATTACTTCTGAAGCCAAGCAGCATATGGGTGGCTTGAACCAGTTTCCCCTCTGGGAATGAATACTAAACTAAACATATCATTAGCTAATTATTTTTTGGGTTGGAAACAGGGCAGAGATATCCACTGTGTGGCAGCTGGTCTTGAATGCTACTATGTCAGCGTTCAGTGTAAAGTTGGCAGTTTGGACCCGATGTTTGGAAGCTAGGAAGCTTTTATCGGATTTTCCTGCTTAGTTTTCTTCTTATTTCTTCTTAGTTTAAACTTGCCGTGGATGTATTTCACATCTTATTGTAATGGTATGTAACTACATTTTGCTACGATACTGGTCCTTTGCATTGTATAATATTATTTTATTATACAATTCTGAATGGCTATTCTAAGTAACAGCGTACTCTGCTGGCCAAACTATGGAATGCCAACCATTCTGAATGATTCTAGTACTTTCTATCTGGATTTGGAGAGCAAAAGGGGCTGAAATGCATTGGCTGAAATGCATTGTGGGAGCCCCATTTCTATCGTCTGACGATGATTTAGGTTTTTATTGCTTTAAAATTAGCTTGTAAACTGGCTACTTGTGAAATCATCCAGTCATATATGCGGTTTCTCAACACTAACTCCAGTCTCACATCTCGAGTAGCTAATTGAGGGTGATCGTCAGGGTTCCAAGATGTGGGTTACCTTCTAGACACGACACACACAGTCGCTTCCCTTTACTGCACAGAAATAATTCTGCAGAGATTGCTTTTCTCATTACACACCAGACATCTTTAACATTTAACGTTGACCAAACACCCATTTGTTTTCTCTTAATACAATATGAAGCCTTTTTCATAGCTCAATCAATTTGCGACCAAAGAGAAGCAGCGAGCCCGCAGGCAGGTGGAGGCAGGAAGAGGTTCTGTGAAATAGTAAAAATCACAGAGAGAAAGAGAGATGAATATGATGAGAGGGAGAGAGACATAGATGGGCGCCACCACTCTCTGTGTAGTGGGGTGACAAAGCGCCCCGCCCCAGGCTACAGCCATCATAAAAGCAGTAATAGAGTGAACACACATTTTCATTAGCTATTGATTCATTTCCAATTCTCCATTAATTTCGGGGGGCCATCACCGCACAGTGGCCTTTCTCCTCCCCAGGCTACGTTCCTCAGCTCCGCCTGACATAACCGTGGTAATTACTGCGCTCCCGCCCCGCAAGCTGTTCACAGTCTCATACAGCAGTAAAAATTGAATGAGTATTCTAGAGGAAAAAAAGCAGACGAAAGGAAGAGAGGGAAGGGAAGAAGGAGAAAAAAATGACTGAAAGGGAGAAATCAAAGACAGCAAGGCTATCACCTACAGGCGTGCGGTTTGACAAAACAGAATTACAATGGACGTGAACAATTGCCATTGTGCTATTTCAGTCTTAATTGTCAAAGTGCTCGATCCGTTCAAAGCTGCGGGTGTGCACTGCAGCTGTGGCTGCTACAGTAGACACAAAGTTTTCCTTAGGAAACCCAGTCGGGAGGAGAGGCGTGTAATAACAAGCACCGGAGGATGAGAGGATGACTCAACATCAAATGAGACCAACCTTGAGGATAATGCTAGAGTCAGAGGAGCACGAGCCAACTATGCATTATACACTTCTTGCAGATGGTGACGCATCCCCCACACAATGTGCTCTTTATGGATATACACGACTCTCAGCAGGTGACAAACACATCACCATGCACATGATGTATGTGCGGCACGCTGCTGACCCGTCCATTCAGACTGCAGGGAGGTTTATGTCTGGGAGATTGTGCACACAGTTCCCTTGGCCTGTTAGTGAGAGGTCAGTGTCTGGCTCAAGTGTGAGACATGATCAAACACACGAAATGAAATGTGTCCAGTATGCACACACACAGAGAAACAACCATGCTGTGTGGAAACAAACTGATTGGAAGAGAGTTCTTACCTGATTGAGATCAAGGATGCATGAAAAAAAAGAAGACAAAAAGGGCAGCGATTATTATTTTTTGACATAGTTGGCAATAAGTACATGGATTAATAAAAAGGAAAGAAATTGAAAGAAAACGGAGAAATCTACATAAAGTGCGAGAACATGACTATTTTGCTGTAACCTGCACATGAAAGCACCAGTGTTCGTTGCACTGGAGGCTACCCAGCAGTGTGGAGGGGGGAAAAATGAACTCCACCAGGTTCATCTATCACACTAGCTGCCTCCCATGCTCCGCAAAAGATGAAAAAGGGGGAAAGAAATGGCAAAGCAAATCAGTTACACAAAAAAGAATCATGTCACCTGTCAAATACATACTTTGTTCTATGTCGCTGTTTTCTTTTCTTTCTTTCTTTTTTTTTATTCCAGCGGCACACATTTTCTCAATTCAATTTTGAAAACCTTATACATTATTAAAACCCGTCATGCTTCATCAATTTATCAAGGTAGATTCTTTTTTCTCTCCCTTCTGTTTCGATACAATCCAAAAATCGAATATACACCGTGTTTGTTCATGATGTCTATGCTCTTTTTAATCCCACATAGGTAGAGTCAGTGTCTCATATGAAATCCACCAGGGAGCCCCTTCAAACTCACAATGGATGGGAGGAGAGAAATCAGAAAGAGGGGAAAAGACAGCGAGAGGAAAGTCAAGCATCACCCACACTTCACATTTAAATAGCTCAAAACAACCCCATCGTATGGGCTGAAGAGGTTGGACGGACGGCACTAGTGGGCTAACTGGGGGAAAAATACACATGAAGAGTTTTCATATCCGTTCAGATTAAGGGTACTTGGAAGAAGGGTGAAATAACGATGGCGTTGTCAAGGAAACAAGTGCCAAGGCGACACCTTAATCTGGAGAAATATAATTGGAAAAGGAGTGATAAACATCTTCCTATCTGAGTGTGTGATGTACTGAATGGTATTCGAAAGGAAGCCGCCTGAGCACTCATTACTGGAGTTATTGTAAGAATAACACTAATGAATACATACGGAGAGATGTCCTCGGGGGAGAAAAGAAGGAACTCTGATGTAGAAACAGCCTTCTAGGGCGTTCTGACAGGATAAAGTAATGCTTTAAAAAGGAGCGATATACCACATTTAGAGCATTATTACAGCAGCAAACAACTATTTGCTGTGAAAAGATATAGTGGAGGAACGTCTTCCTGAGCAGAGAACGGAGTCGCTCTCCCTCTGTGTGTGTTGTTAACTGAGCTTCTCCTTACTTTGTTTACAAAGATGGGCCAGCAGTGAGTGCATGTTCGTAGATGTGAGCGCCCCCTGCTGTCTAGCCCAGCTACTGCTCTACACTGACAATGACATCCCGACCAACAGTGTCATCGCAGAAACTTAGCACCCACCCTTGTGTAAACACTGTTAGCTATGCCACCACGTTGACGTAATTTGAACTGTTAGCGCTGATAGCACCGCTCACTACCAGCCACCAACTCAGATGTTGACAGCCATTGAGAGACAGTAGAAATGCTACCAATTTCGTATCTTGCGCATTGAAAAAGGCTAGTTGCTCACTCGCGGGCCGCATACAAATGTGATGAGCTGCATAGGAAATAGCACTTATATAGAAAACGGCTGCAGATTGCACCACGATACTATATGTCGGATCTTGTGAATGCACAGGTGCGCGCCACACGCTGCTTCCGTTCTTACTTTGGCCACATACACTCAGTTTGAATCCACAACACAAGCAAGTCGCACCGTAGGACACAGTATCATTAGCGACTCAACCTTCACAGATGAAAAAAGGAAGTCATAAAGAACTCTGTCACAAAATGACATGCAAATAAGGAAGAACTCGCAAAATCTTTGCCATCTCTCACCAATTATCTTGTTAATTACAAGCCATTGTGAAGGGCTCCCACTGTCGACGGGCTCTCTGATTATACAGTGCATTTGTCCCCACTTTCCACAGCCTAATCAGTAATTACTACCTGCAGCTGCAGCTCAGTACAGAACGGACTCGGCCATCTTGGGACAAAAAGAAACACTGGGCAATTTGAGAGATTCTGGGCCTGTCAGCGGTGTACATATTTAGTTCACTCAGCAGGGGTGTGTTGCTGGAGAAGTCAGGTCTTCTGGGAACTCACAAGTTGTCCATGAGTAACGTAACAGTCAACGGTTCCCACTATCATACCTTGGAGCTTCCTGTGACAGTGCGGTTGTTAAAATTTTAATCACATCTTGTTTACGTTGACTACCATCTATCTATGTGTCTCCATACTGCATGTTATGCATTATAATCGTCAGAGAATCAGTTATTCTCTAACGTGACTCTAAGGCTCCACGTGTGAAGCTAATTCCTGCCTAATTTACCATTAGCTAGCATGCTAAACAGCCAGGTTGCTATTTGATTGACTCGACGTAGCACAATGCTATCATTTCCTAGCTAAAGTCAGTATTCATAGTAGCTCATAGTCACTGTAAGTATGGCAGCATTTTCTTTTGTTTCTAGCTAGCTAGTTGCTGAGCATTGTAGTGCTGGAATGCTAACGCTACAGTGCTCCTGTACTTCCAGTAGGGGTGGGCGATACACCGAAAATGTACCGATACCGAAATTTACGACGACAACCGACGTCATTTTGCCCATGTCGGTATATTCGGTTTAAAAAAAAAAAAAAAAAAAGTTTTTTTCTTGTTTGGCTGTGTGTGTAGGTAGGCTACCAGTATGTTCATGTCCCTTTAAGACGCTCGGCTGTACTGTACTACGTATACAGCGTGTGCAGTCACGTGACTCCACCCCATCCAGTCTGTAACAAGAAGGGAAAGTGTGGGTGAGACGAAAATGGAGCCCGCCGGTTTAAACGATGAAGCGGCTGCTGCCGCGGCAGCGAATGGTGCGTGTCCACAGGCTGCGGTGTTTCCCCGCGTCCCATTCATTGTCTATGTGAAAAGCTGTGCAATGCATTCTGGTAGCGTCGCGGCGAATGTCGAGAGACGGCGCGCGAGTTGGCCGCTCCTCATTTGCCTAAAGTTGAAGTCGAATCTACTTTATGCTAATCAGAGGCGCCGGGCTCGACTCGCCGCCTCGGGAACGCTCGCGAACGCTCGCAAAAATTTGTTGTTTGAAGGAGAGCGCCTGTGAATCATCCTCTAGTGGCAGCCCAGCAAGCGTGCAATACTGGGAAGCGGCGCGTCCACACGCGTTTAAAATCACCCCTGTGGACACGTACCTTGAATCTGGTCGAGGAGGAAGAGCACCTCGTTCCCAAAAGAAATGCGTCATCGATCGTTTGGCAACATTTTGGGTTCAGCGAGGACGATGTCGATCAGAAAAATGTGAAATGTATTACCTTTGCACAAGTCATTGTTTACTTTTCCAGTGGCAAATGTGAAATTTATTTTGTTTACAAGGGATGCAACTTGTTTCTCCCGTTATAGAGAACCTGATTACTTGACAACTCCATATTTTGAATTTGTTTATAGAGACTGTATTTTTAATACTTTGTTATTTTATACTACCAAATAAATAATATAAATCTTAACTACAGTGTAGTTTTACAGTCATTTAAAGTGGCATTTTTTTAGGCGCGGGGGGGGGGGGGGGGGGGGGGGTGAACTTATCGTTCATTTATCGTTATCGAGGTGAGTTCCTCAATATATCGTGATATTGATTTGAGGTCATATCGCCCAGCCCTAACTTCCAGTGTGGTTTAGTCTGTTGAGCTTGGAACTTTTTATTAGCAGACACACTACGATGACTACATTCAGACTGCAGACAGCCGTCCAGACAGAAAAGTAGAAGTTAATGTAGAAGAAAAGTAGAAGTTAATGTAGAAGCAGGGAGGAGGCAAGAAGAGCAGACAAAACCTTATAATTCAGAGGTGACAAGGTGGATTACTTTATAACACAAATTCAAAATTAGGTTTCAATTGCAATGTACTTCTGAGGAATACAAATGCAAAAAAAGCAGTTTAATAACAATGCAACGCAGCCAAACAAACGCCACGCTCTCAGTGTGCATATGGCAGCAACTCACACACTCTTTTGCTACTGGTGTGCAGGCGAGGAGTACACTTGTGTACCGTCCCTCAGGGCAATTGTATTGGGGGAGCACCTCGGGCTGTATTTACGTTGCAATCCGTGTACATGTGTCCTTAGGCCTGATAACTCAATCCTGCATTCCTTACATCAGTCCTATTCAACTAGTGGCCCCAAGCCGGATATGGACCTTTTGATTTTTCTAAGATCCCCAGGCTTCCTGCAAATCAACTGTCATGTGTGTGTCATGATTATTTAAACCAACATAAATATCCAGGCTGGTGGATCACAGGGAAACTCATGTGAGCAATATTTTCCTGTTTCAGTCAAATCATACTTTGTGGTTATTAGCAGTTGGTCAGGAAGAAAAGTTGGTAGGTTGGGATATGAAGAAACAAATCCACTACAGACACTCCAGATTCAAAAAAAAAAAAAAAAATACTAGCCTTGACAAAAACCAAATTACACTGTCTGAGCATCCAGTAGATGTGGTAAAACATAAACCTCTCCATAAGCTTCTTTCCAATTCTGTTCCTGGCTTTGGGGGTCACGACCTGCACTGCTCCACCTACCAGCACAGAGAGAAGAAGACTTGCTCTCTGGTGGAAAGCAATGCATATCAATGGGGCAGATTTATTAAGGAGGTGGGAAGGGAGGGCATCACCTTCCATATCAAAAGGTGGGCGGGGTGCAGGACATGTTCTCTTTGACTGCCACCAAGGTCAGTGAAGGTGGAGGAGGTCATTATATATGATGACTCAGACCAGATGGCTCCGCCGGTAGACTCCGACTTACTGAAAAAAAGTCTGGCCTTCGTCTTTCTCATCTTTGTGCACCAATTAACCACTTGCAGTAAAATACAGTACAAGCTTGTGGGTGATATATGATCTTGACTTGCTTGCATATTATTTGGCAGGTTTAGTGTTATGACGCCGTGACATGCAAATGAAAGCTAAGGCGTCTTATCCCTCCAGTAAACCTGAGACTCGCAGATAGCTCTTCAGTGGCCAGTAAATACACAGGACATTGTCCCACTGGAATTGGTGCAGATGCAGCGGTGCGTTACACTGCTTGTGTGTGCGCTCTTGTAAATGGTTATGACTAAGCGTGCCTTGTGTGTGTGTGTGTGTGTGTGTGTGGTTAGTCAAACAGGAAACAACCTGGCGACCTTCAGAGGTCAGGGCTCCACCGTCAGCCTATTAATCACAGCCGTGTCTCGCTCCTCTGCTGCCGTGAAGACAGACTGGCAGAGCTCACTGTGTTTAGCGCCGATGTCTGAGTGTCACATTAGACATCCACCTATCAGGCTCACTGCCCACATGTCGGCTCTGTCGCAGAACAAATCCCCAGACGGGTCATCAAATGGAACATCAGCTGCTGAGTAGCCTATTATCAGGCTTTAATTATTCAATCAATGGACACACTCAAAGTGGTGAGTGGGGGGGATATTTGAGTGTTTTTATTATTAGTTAGTTGTATCGGTGTTACAGCTAACTAATAATAAAAACTCAAATATCCCTCATCACCTCACACTGTCATGAAAATGTTATTATGAAGGCAGAATAAGGGTATGTCTTCGGTCCACTCTATCAAACTGCTTGTATCCTTTATGAGATGCAGTATTTTTTATGTGTTTTTGTCATCTAGTTGCCTTTGGAAGCCAGCAGTTGAAATTGACGAAGAACTCTTGCTCAGCAAAGATGGGGAATACTACTTTATTTAAACTATAATTAATATAACTTGTACAAAACCTAGGCTATCGAATAACATCAAATCATCAATTATGAATCATACATTAGTTTTAGCTCCGAGACGATTAACGGCACATGGTTTATGACACCTTAGGATTTATGGCACCCAGCATACTGATACAACCTCTCTTTATCCTCTTAAATTCCACCTGCCCGTCAGCGACAAGCCTACTTGGCAAAACCAAAAGGGCTCCAAACTAAACAGAGACAGATGGGGACACTTATTTTGGAGCCAGCACGGTTGCAAGAATCTTCATAGCCAACAACATGGTGCAGGAAGAAGAATATCGTTGACGTGCAGTCTTCGTTGCATTGGACTTTACATGATAAGATTCACAACAAACATTCTTTAAAGTAACATAACTAATCGAGGAATGGAATGTTCAATTCAGACTTTATGACCCCTCCAAAGGTAAGGAGTCCCCCCTTGTTTTGTCGTAAATCTGAATGAATTTGGTGCTCATGTCTTCAGTAAAATGGAATCAACAATTAAATTGTAGAAAAACTGCTCTAACGATGTTGGCCATTGACTAATGTTACTCAGTGTCTATTTGAGACTATATTTGAGTCTATTTGATTTCTATATGAAATCTGTAAATGTCTCTTGAAAATGTAAAGATGCTTAGGTGGACAGAAAGCTAAAAAGGAAGAGAGGTGAAGGTAATGTTAAGGGAAAGTGCTGAGAGATGGATGGATAAATGAAGTTGAACGATGGAAGAGAGGGAGATCACTTCCGCGTCCCAGATGGGTGTACAGGTAGAGTAAATCGGGGGTAGGACGGGGAGCATGACGCTGAGCAGGCAGAGAGGCTTGCTGGGAAGAGGCAGACTCGATGGCGAGATGGACGGATGGATGAAAGTGGGAGAGGAGAAGAGGGAAAATGCTTCAGTGGCTCCACTTGACAGCTGAGTGAGAGGGGAAGCAGAGTGGCTACTCTATGTAATTTGTTAGCAGGTCCATGATGCATGCAGGCATGATACCACACCAAGCCTGGCGAACACGGCACACACTAGAAAGGGGGAGACAGAGGGGGGGAGGGGGGGAGGAGAGACAGGGGAGTGTTTTGACAGATCAGGGTGCATCAAAGAAAAGATCAGGTGTGGGAAGAAGAGGGGGATAAAGATGGAGAAGCACAAGCCGCCCCGTGTTTCCAGCCTCTGTCGGCCGGGGCGAGTCGGCCCTACCTCCTGTATTGTACACAAAGCAGTGGGGTTGTTTAGCATAACAGCGCCTGCATCCCAGCTTTGAAATCATTGTCTCCCCGCTATCTCGACAGCTCCTTCTGCTCCGCTCCGCGGCAGGTGCATCTCATCTCGGTACACGCCACTCTGGATGCGTCGCAGACACAATTTGCCTCAGCTTGTCTGAGACGCTGAATAAAATGATACAAATCTGGCCATCATCCCCACTAATAATGCTGTGTTGATGTGGGACCTATTGTGTGTGTGTGTGTGTGTGTGTGTGTGTGTGTGTGTGTGTGTACGTCAAAGTATGTGTTGCGGCTTGTTGAGGTGGGACTGATCCAGGATGCCATGGCAGCTGTCTGCTATAATTACCTGGGAGCCCGATCACACACACACAAACACACTCATGTACGCACACACACACACACACACACACACACACACACACACACACACACACACACACACACACATACACATCTCTCCTGATTACCTCATAAGGCGAGATGTGTCTGATTAGCTTCCATATTTACACCAAAGATTTGTTATTAATGAACATGTGTTCGATGTTTCGCTCCGCTATACTTTGTAACTCTCTGAACATTTGGAAGGCAATCTTCGACAATGGGTTGAGGACAATCGCTGATTAGATGCAACGTTCCAAAAAAAAAAAAAAACCCAAAGTATGGTTTGATTGGAAAACGCTCTGCTGCGTGTGTATGATTTTCTTTTTGAAAACGAGGCTTCATGGCTGTTTGTCGTGGGAGGAAATTGGAAAAGAGGCGAGGGAAGAGGGTGCCTGGCATCCCACCGCAGACACCTTGGAAGATCGTAGACATTAGCAGACGGTATTTCTGGGGGGCATGTCTACGAGACTGAACGGCTCCATCAACCAAACACAGTCTGCTGACACACATTCACACACACTCCCACAACACTAGGCACCATCCCACCCACGGCTCTCAGCCCACACCTTTTTCTGCCAAACATTAGCATAATGAAAAGCATTTACTTATGTGTCATCAGGCAGGGCCTGAGAAGGAAGTGCTAATTATCTGTTTGGAAACCTAAATAGGCCTCGAGCATCAGGTATCAGATTCACAGTAACGGACACACAGCAATGTCTCAACCATTCACTGCAGGGGTGTAACTACACATGGGATTAGAGTGCAAAACATTTGCATTTGCTACGAGTGTGAGAGAGCAGAACCTGGGAAAAGAAAAGTGGAAATAGTGTAAAAAAAATCAAACTGACAGGGATGGGGAAGTGACATGAAATGGAGGGGTGGGAGGGGAGTGAAACGGGGGCAGTCGAGCAGGCGCGTAAAAGCCAAGAGGAAGAAACAGGGCAGAGCAGAAAAGAGTGGAGCGTCGGAGGAGTGGTGGCTACAGAGAGGGAGGGAGGGATTGTGGGTAGTGGAGGTGGTGGACTGCTCCGTTCCCTCCAGTCATGCCTGTCCATGTTACCTAGAGAGACTGTTTCCTATTTATCAGGGTGCCAGGTGCGGAATGCAAATTACGGCCGCGGCTAACTGCAAACGGCCGAGAGACCTCGAGGGCCGGCAGGTAATGAGTGCACTATAAAGAGTTAATTTGACAGGGGAAGACGCCGGTCGTGTGATTAGCCACAACCTGCTTGATATGCGCTGGTGAGCGAGGAGGAGGGGAAGCAGAATAAAAAGGGTAGGAAAGGTGAGAATAAGAGTCTGCACAGTGGCAGAACAGAAGAAAACAAAGACGCTTTGACCCTGCAAATAAATTACTAACATTTATTTAACCAACAGAGGATTTAAAAACTCAAAACCTAAAATAGTATACAGGATGATCTTTGTGAGAATAGTGCTTTTTGGAATGTCAAAGTCACCAACAAGGTTCTTATTTGTACCCCCACCTCTTGTTCCCTACTGTGCCTCTGAATTATTTTCTTATAAAGAAAATGTCTATAATGGAATTAAATGTCACGAAACGACTCATGACCAATCACAAACAGATTATCAGACACGTATTTTTAGAGCCACACTCAAGACAACTTCTGCTCTGAGGAAAACCAAGTAACGGAGTCAGAGCACGTCATTGTGTCTCAAATGCACAATGCTTTCTAACTCCTACTGCACTGGGATGATCACTCGGTGGACTTGAAGCTGGAGGACTACAGGTACAGGGAACGAGTGCAAACACTGGGCTTTGTCTCTGTGGGCACGCCTACACGAGGAGAGGAGGATTTCTCTGCCTCTAATCCTCCCGTTTACAAGAGCAGCCACTTTCCAGGGCCATTGTGGACGGTCGTCTCCCTCCATTTACTCCCTGCATGGCACTCATTCCAGCTAGTTTAACGCTGCCTGGTTTCCAGGGGGAAGGATTAGGACGTGACGCGCGCCGGCTAGTGTGGAAACACCATCGACTGCCGAGCCCTCTGTCACTCCTCTCTGCTCTCCCTGAAGGGCACACTTGTGGACTTTGTGAAATTCTCCACATGGATTTATGCTGATTAACGGTGCAAGCGTGCATTCTTAAACCAATCAGCTGGGTTTGGAGCGGCAGCAGGAGGGGAGCAGTGCACCACTTTCCCTTCATTCACAGGAAGCGTCTTCGTCTATTTACTCCTATTTAGTTAGGCTTTTTTTTGTTTTTTTTCACCTCCTGGGAATTCAATGCAGATCTGGGGAATGAATCTTACCTTGTTTATCTGGCAACACCCAGACTCTTCAGTGAGTGAATGAAGAAATTAAAACAGTAATTTATCATCCGAGCATCTGCAGTCCAGACGTTAACTTTTCAACCTCGCTAGTTAACACACGTCATTAAAATAAACCAACTCCCAGGATACATCTCTTTCAGTTTTCGAGCATTAAAGTGTTTTTCTCAAAATGTCAAACTATTGCTTTTAAGAGATGGATTTGTTTTGAACCTTTATGCCCGACAACTGAACTGACTTTGAATGGATTTTCTCGCCCCAGCTGAAGAACCAGTTAACTGTTCTACAACGATTTACGTCGGCACACCCAAGTGTACATGCTGATAAAAGCAAACTATAATGGGCTAAATTCATATCAATATGAACTTGTTCCTCATGAAAATCCCCCAAGCTTTTCAGCCATATGGTGGAAAAGAGTCATGTTGAGATAATGGTGATGAAATTAGAGTTTAACGGGGAAATCTCCTCCCCCAGCGCTCACTGATGGGCAGCAAAGTGAGTCACTGGATTAGCCGACTTCGCAGGGCTCACAGCGGAGGGCACGGCTAATGGCACGTCACTTATTGAAATGGAGCAGCGTAGGTTAACCCCGCACGTGGGCCCGACATCTTTTCATTTAGTTTGCGCGGCAAACCAAAAAAGGCGATTACCACGGGGGAGTGAAGCCATTAAAACGCTGACCTTTTCCCTTTGTGGGGATAGCCGCGCACATTGGCAAAATGCCATAACAACTCACATTAACTTGGTTAGCATGATCGAGGATTTGCAGTGTGGTGAAGTAAAGGGCAATATGCCATCTGAGGGGAATGAGTACAAGTGTATGCACACACACACACACACACACACACACACACACACACACACACACACACACACACACACACACCTACACCGCCTCATTCCTTTTCCTTTTAGTCTACATGAAGGGTATACAGGAAAGTGACATGTCTGTTGCTGGTTCAGCTGTTTGTAGTTCTCCCACAACTCTCAGATTCATTGGGCGATCAAGGTGCATAGCAAAACCAATACGATGCAAATCAACATGTTACAGTTCATCTAAAGCCTGGATACATTTTTGATAATTCCCTGCTTATTGGCTTGATTGCTTTTTTTGTTTTTTTTTAGCAATTTCTGGAAGACATTGTCAGCTTCCATTCAAAATGAATTGGTCAGAGGTGCAGCCAGTGTCCTTTTGTGAATAAATCACTCAGAAATGTCCTAATTAAGGCTGCCCGTTGGTGAGCGAGGGAAGTCGGCCGCCGACACCGGGAGGAGAAACCAGAGAGAGAGAAAGAGAGGGAGAAAAAAATCCAATTCCTTCTCTAAAAAGCGGAACAATAGCAGAGTTGGCCGAGCCCCGACTGACAAAAGGAGAATTCACAACAGCTGAGGCACGACGGCATTCTTTTTGACTTCCTATTATGTTTGTACCTTGGAGATGTTGGGATCTGATTTTTCCAGCACGCCGTTCTGTTCCAATCTCCCTCCATCCACCCGCACGTCAGGCCATTATCATTAAATACATGTTTGATTTCCTCACAATGCACTCACTCCTCACAATGAACAGAGACGTGGAGCGGGAGAGGGAGAAAACACATTAAATAAATGGCCTATGAGTGAATGACAACAATAAACATATTTGCGCTGGGAGCAATGAGCAATGTTTATAGTGATAAATGATGTGTGGAAGTGGATCGGTCTCGATGCGCTGCAGGAAAGAGAGATGAGCGGAGAGAGGAAGAAGAGAGCGAGAGTGATAACAGGTCACCGGGAAGACCCAACGGAACGGTACGGCGGTGCCGAGTGACG